>NC_134696.1:18271972-18581972 GCF_050947455.1 Rhinoderma darwinii | reverse complement strand
ATTTGAAGCCTTACTCCACAGATGCTTTCACACACGCCAAATGGCACCGTCTTTTTTCCGTACGGCCAACTGTCAATTGGCAAAACTGGGCTCGCGTTACCACGAATCGCCACGGTTTTGCAATGCAGTTTTGGGCTGCACGGCCTCTACAGGTGAAACAAACAGGGCGGCCACAATCTTAAACTCATATTGCTCCAGCAAGCTGAGATATGTGGTGTTGTTTGATGAAGTCCTCTTACTGTAGAGCTGCTTTAGCTGTCCCAGGGTGGTCCCTGCTGATATAGATAGATAGATAGATATAATAATGACACATTATATGTGTTTAGGAAAGTTAACTTTTTCTTGACTCCTTTTACAAATTTTTCCATCTGAATGAAAAAAAAAAGAAGTGAAATAGGTTATGGAAATGGCCATTATAATGGAAGCAGAATGCTAGGAAAATCAGAAGAGTGTAATCAGAAATTAATTTATATCTATAGCTTCAGGCAGCCAGGAGGCAAGCGGGCATTAATTTAAATGTCACAAGTTGTCTTTGTCCTAAGGTACACATTAGAGAGCCTGTGGAATGAAAGATAGCGCGAGGACTGACTCTGCAAGTAAGCGGTGATAAAACTTCCAGGACTGCCGACGTGTCTAACAAAGGTTACAGAATGTTTCACCGGGATCCACTTACCCTGGATGACGGCCCTGGCGGAAGACTCAATGCTCTTCATGTCACTAGCAACATAAAGGGTTATTTTGAATTTTTTTAGAATGTTAAAAAGTCAAATCAAAGTAAAAAAACAAAATAATATAAAATATTTGAAAGATGTCTGAGATGAGATGTTTTTCCAGAAACAGCGCCACTCTTTTATATTGGCTGTGTCTGGTATGACAGCTCAGCTCCTTTCAAATGAATGGGGCTGATATGCAATACCAGGCACAACCAAGAGTGGCGCTGTTTCTGGGGGAAAAAGCAGATCTTTTTTGTAATCTGGTGTCAGTCCTTTGAAGAGGACATGTCACCTCTCCTGGCATGTACATGTCACCTCTCCTGGCATGTCTATTAAAGTAACTTGTATTCCCCATTAAATAACAATTCTGGCACATATTTTTTAAGAACTTTGAGTTGCCCCATTCCTCTGTTAACCTTCCTAGAAATGTATGAATTAATTAATGACTGGGTGCTACCATTCACCTTGGGTATGTCCCTAAACAGTCTCACTCCGTCAGCACTGATTGGTCAGTGTGTGTAGGGACACACCCCCAACTGGTAACTTCCAGTTGTCAATTTATTGATACATTTCCAGGAGGAACAACAGAGGAACGTCACAAGTAAAATGTTGTTTCATGGGGAATACACTTATTTACTTAAACAGACATGTCAGGAGAGGTGACCGGTCCTCTTTAAATATTCATATACAATAGGGATTGTCTCAATGTTTTCTGTAGCTGACGACATGCAATATGAAATGCTATATCTCCAAACTAAGCCAGAGAAAACCCCTCGCCTATCCCTGGCCTATCTAGATCATGTATGTACACCATCTTCATCATGACATCTTGACAGGCATAGGGCATGCTTACCCTAATCTCCATTGGCCCCTGCGCCCGATAGACCCTGGCATCTGACCGGGTTTACCTTGTGCTCACTCTGGTAAAGCACTGTAGGTAAAATACAGGAACTAGATAGATAGATAGATAGATAGATAGATATGAGATAGATAGATAGATAGATAGATAGATAGATAGATAGATAGATAGATAGATAGATAGATAGATAGATAGATAGATATTACGTTACATTTTGTGCCGTTGCTGCATATATAGAAATCCCTTTTAGTCGACCAGTCACTCTCTGTATAAGCAGTGGCCAACCTGTCCTCTGTTGTTGGACTGCAGGAAAATCCCGGTTGTTCCAGTTCCTGTTTGTAGAGGGATTGATTCGGAATTTATTAGGTAATTGCGATATATGTAATCGTCATTGAAATGTACCATGTAAGAGGATAGCCCATATTGTAAAACCTAATTTCACGGCTATAGCTTGGTAAAAAAAAAAATATGTATTTTCTTAAAGTAACACTCCAGATTAAACGCATGTGCAGTATAATGCCTAGGGCAGGGTACGAGGGGGCGGTGCATGACACAAGGATTCAAAGAACACCATGGAGAGAATACCTTTGTCATGCTCTGCCCCTTCAGACCCGGCTCTAGGCAGAATACAGTGAATTAGTTTTGCCTGGAGCATTCCTTTAATGATGTAACGCCCTTGACAGCTCATACAAAATGTATTATTCAGCAGGGGGCGATAATGAGCACAGAAGAAAGCTCCTACCATGCAAAGAGAATACAAGGTCTGTGCCGGGTCGGATCCAGAAATTGAAATCTAGGGGCGTCGCGGTGACTTTGATCGCTCTTCTCGCTAATCCCTTAAATATGTGAGCCGCATCGTCAACTCAAGAAGAAAATAAAATAAAAACACAGAAACACCTGATCACACAGTCAGGGACTGGCGTACACTCGCTTCTTCAGTCAGGGACAGGCGTACACTCGCTTCTTCAGTCAGGGACAGGCGTACACTCGCTTCTTCAGTCAGGGACAGGGTGTCCAGTACGTTACCACTATACAAAGACCAATTTAACCAATAATACCGCCATATAGCCGCCATAGATACCAGTTCTACACAGGCGGTCTGCAGATTATCATCATGATGCAGACCATACAATAGAATATAGGACTGATCAGACACAGGCAGAATACATAACTATTATATTTAATAATTCACAGGCAGGGCCGGACTGAGACAAAAAAAGCAGCCCTGGCACACAAGCCCCAGCAGCCAACACTTTGTCTAAAACCGGCCCTGGCCCTGAGCCCCCCAGTCACAGCACACGGGGCACGTCGGTCCAAAGTGATTACTGTTGAATGTCAGATTACCGCTCTTTTTTATGAGGTGAAAATGCGTTCCGGTGGAGCAGCGAGCTCACAGCTTATGTGCTCGACATTCAGCTTTCCCCCTTCCCCATAGAGCGACACCTACGGGGTGACGGATCGTGATACTTGATTGAGTGATAAGTATATTGCTGAAATCTGCAATAATGTTCTGTAAAAGAGAACTGGTTCAGCCGCATAAGTAACTTTCTTTTGCAGCAACCGCCTCACTACACCACCTCCACCCAGCGAGGTATCCTCTCAGACAAGGCTGCACTTCAGGATATGAACCAGGGTCCACACAGAAGACACTGCTTAAGCACCGGACCACCAGCTCAGGCTGATCTCTGAGCTTTCTTATTGTCTCCAAAAGACCAAATGTAAACGTCACTTCCAGCAGGAATAAGAACATGTCGTCTTTGGAAGAATTTGTTGCTGACAATTGATAGCAAAGGTAGCGCACTGGTAAAGATGTTTGCTAATAAATTAGAGGTGTGAGTTCTATCCCCAGGATCTCCAGCCTTAAAAGCAGTTACCCCCAAGCCCCTGTGCAGTCATGTCCCAATGTGATCCAAGGTTTTTCTTGTTGAAGGTCCAATTACCCATTTTTAAAAGAGGTGAAAAATGCATCCTCATAAGGCCTCCGTGTATGCCTTGTACGGAAGCCTATGAGGACCCGCCTCTGAGCCTAAACAGCCATTTATGACTACATATGGGATATTACTGTACTCGGGAGAAATTGTTTTACAAATGTTGGGGTGCTTTTTCTTCTTTAGTTTTTGTGGAAATTAAAATTGTTAAAGTGTAGCTAAATGTTTGACCAACTTCTGGCATGTCATAGTGACATGTCAGAAGTTTGGATTGGTGGGGGTCCGAGCACTGAGACCCCCACCAATCTCTAGAATGAATCAGTTTAAGCGCTCGTGTGAGCGCTCAGCCGCTCTGTGTCTGTTCGGCTTTTTCCAGAAAGCCGATGTAGCGGAGTACGGGCTGATAGACTTCCTATTGAGTCCATACACCGATGCATTTATTTCTGGAAAAAGCTTCAGCCGCTTCGTTCTAGAGATTGGTGGGGGTCTCAGTGCTCAGACCCCCACCAATCCAAACTTCTGACATGTCACTATGACATGTCAGAAGTTGATCATACGTTTAGCTACCCTTAAAACCAACATTTTATTGGAAAAAATTATTATTTTTTTTTAACGGCCTACTTCCAATAATTTCTACAAAATACCTGTGGGGTCAAAATGCTCACTATACCCCTAAATAATTCCCTTGACGGGTGTAGTATCCCAAATGGGGTAATTTGTGGGGGGTTTCTACTGTTTTGGCCCCTCAGGGGCTTTTCAAAGGCGACACGGCCCCCACAAACAATTCCAGCAAAATTTGAGCTCCAAAAGCCAAATGGTGCTCCTTCCCTTCTGAGCCCTAAGGGCTCATTCACACGAACGTGAATCTCGTCCGTGTGTCACATGGTCACATGTATTTCCATGGGGCCGTTCACATGGCCGCTGTTTTAACGGACCGTGTAAAGGGTCCCTTGAAAAATAGAACATGGCCTATTTTCTTTCGTTTTCACAGATCCCACGATATGGTGATTTGTGAAAACGGGTCCTAAAATAGACATACGGGAAATGTCAAATAGAAACTATTTTGTTTGGCATTACTATCTGTCTTACAAGCAGATACATTTAAATTTAGAAAAAATTCTAATAGTTTAAATTTTTCCCTGCATTTTGGTGTTTTTCACAATTAAATACTGAATCTATCGACCAAATTTTACCTCTAACATAAAGTCCAGTGTGTCACGAGAAAACAATCTCAGCATCTCTTGAATAGGTGAAAGCATTCCAAAGTTATTACCACATAAAGTAGGACATGTCAGATTTGAAAAATGAGGCTCTGTCAGGAAGGTGAAAACTGGCTGCAGCGGGAAGGGGTAATTATTATTATCATTATTATTATTATTTACATCTTGATATGTGTGATACTTAGTTTTTTGGTGTGTTTTTTTATTTTAAAAAAAATCCAACACATTCTCCTATATTTCTCTTTGTAATCTGGCTAAGTGAGAATTACTAGAATTTTAGGTCATCTTTGGCTGCTCTCCTGTTCGGAGTTTAAAAATAAGAATTGCATGAACCATACTGAGCCCCTTCTGCCTGAATGCTGTGTTTGTCTTTCTGCCTGTGACCAGAGGTTACACATAGACAAGGGCAGCAGGGAGGAAAGGGAAGGTCAGAATAAGGTAATCTTCTCAAAGGAGATTTTCATTGCCCGAGTTCACCGAAAATAAGAGCAATCCAGCCAAATTCGGCCAACAACATAGACTTAAAAACAAAGGATTAGGCAAGAAAAAAACTAAGTCTTGAGCAGATTGTCTTCAGCTTTTGATAAAAACAGAATTTTTCCTGTCAGTGATACATTTAAAAGCTTTTGAAGAGATCAGGGATCTGAATTTTCCTTCCTTCGGAGCTGATCCCCATCAGTAAACGGAGCTGTTCCTTTATCTCAGCACGTTATTTTGAGCGTCTTCAGATAAGAAGCAGAATTTGGAAAAAAACGAAAGTCAAGTGTCTAATTCCGGAATATTTATTTTCGGCCCATAATGAGGGAATTGTGATACAGCTAATTATTTCTGTGTAGAGCTATTTCCTAAAACGTCACCCTGCCGACCTCGGCTCTATCAGGACTTTTCGAGGTGGTTCCTGTGATCTGATTCCTGTGCTCGAATACTCATCCTGTCCTACAATTAGTATACGCATTTATCCATCTAACCTTTTTGATATTCAGAGTTTATTTTACCTTCCAAGCCAGTGGCACATATATAGTTTACGACATACACATCAAAAAATATGAACTGACTGGTTAGGTGTGGGGGGTAAAAAAAATACAAAAAAATGAAAAAATGAAGATATTTTAGGACTATGTGGACAGGGCATATGCAGGCCGGTGATAAGCTGGTCAAATTCTAAGCTTTCCACCACAATACACAGTTTCCATAGAGATGGTCAAATAATCTCTCTGGTCGGCTGTCATGTGAGGGTTGAGCATTCGACATTGTGTCCTGAATAGATGTAAAGAATTAGGAGCTCGAATGTTAACATTTCTTTGCAGAGAGACAGGACATTGTATATGGGAGGGAAGTCTTGTTGTCCCCACTAATAAAACAGGACATTTCACGTCATTGTATTTACTGGTACAGACGGTGAAAGCCGCCATGACTGAATACTTGTGTATTTTTCTTTCGTTGGTCCACGCTTTCAGGCTGCTTGTAAAATTTGGGTTGAGGGGTTGAAAGTGATTGCTTTGCTTTTTAGACTTATGACCTATAGGTCGGAAACAGATTTGTCAGAATGTATTGGATAAAAAACTAACTTAGAAAGTTGTTTTGGGTGGATGCTATAGTAGTGAGGATCAACGGGTCATACATGGCACGTTTTTGTGGTACCATATGATATTGGGTAAGTCAGGGGCATACACTATGAAAGGAAATGCCCATTGAAATTTAACACTTGCCACCTCTCTCCTGTCTCATTTGTGTGCGTGTCTTGGTCATCTACACAATACCAATCCCCATGTTCCTCCTGGATTGATGATCTACTGCACTATGGAGTTTGTATTTTATCTTGAAAAGGGATTCAGACCTTACGGGAGGAAGAAGGATCAGAGAGGAAGAGTGGCCTGGCGCCTAAATGTTCCTCACCCAAGTACTAAGTTCCTACTCTGGAAAAAAGTATCGTATCGGATGAGTTTTAGTACCAGGAACCATAACAGTAATGTGTTATATTTGTAGGGAAACCTAGCAGTAAGCGTTCAATTTCCCTGCAGCGCCACTGTAAAACCCATGGCCGCGGGCCGTCAGCTTCACTCACCTCCTGACGGCCGCAGGTCCGCAGCCATGGATTAGTACCAGCCCGCATCTGCTCACGAGACGCCAGCGCTCACTTACACTTCACTCTGCTGTGTCCCGTAGGGTCTTAAAGGGCCAGCACGCGCAACTGAATTAGATACCCAAATTAGCCCATGAGCACCCTGGACTATAAGAAGGGCCCTGCCCCTTCCTTCATTGCCTGAGCGTTGTTGTCGTTTACCTATGTTCATCTCTGCAAATGGTCCCTTAAGTGTTTCCCAGTTCCCAGTGTTCCCGTTCCTTCTACCTGTATCCAGTGTCCCGTGCTATCCTGGTTCAAGTGCCGTTTTGAGTTGGAGTCGTGTTGTGCTGTGTACTGCACCTTCCTGGTTACACCACGCCTGCTGTCCGCCTGCTGCCAAGGTCCCATCCGAGCCTGTCTTCGCTACTGTCAGAAGTTACCCCAGGTACACCTCCGAACTATTGACTTAGACTTGTACTCTGTTAGCCAGCTGCTATACCGTCAAGGCAGTACGGCCCAGTACATAGAGTCCATTCATATCAAAGAGATGTCTGTGTAATACAGGACAGGACAGGTCCTCCAGGGCAAGAGACGCTCTTTGTAACCACTCTCCACTCTCGCCAAGAGATGAGAATCCTGAACAGAGGACCCCCCCCCCTATTAACTCAGAATTCCCCAAAAGGGTATATAAAAAATAATTTTCTAAACGGGACAACCCCTTTAAGCCCTGGCCTTGTAATCAAAAGTCTCTTAAAGGTGGCGTTTAGTTTTGTAGGGAAGAGTGCTGCTTCTTTGGAAAATTAATGGGATTTCCTAGGATTTTACATTAATGGTTTATTTTTCAGGATAAGGATAAACCATCGATATCAAATACCTTAAACACCCCTTTAAGGGTAGGAACACACTAGGCTGAATCAGGATGAAAACGCTGTGTAAACCTACATAGTGTATCTGCCATGGTAGCCGCAGGGAATTCCGTTAAAAAAAAACGTACCAAATGGTGGTGCGGTTTTTCGGGCGGCATATCCGCTGCGGAAATCTCGCAGCAATAAGAAAATAAATGGTTTCAACTTACCCACGTGTAGTCATGGCGACGCATCTCTCCCTCTTCTGAGCCCAGGCGGCCTCCTGTGATGACGCTATAGTCCATGTGACCGCAGCAGCCTTTGATTGGCTGCCTCAGTCACATGGGATAAAACGTCATCCTAGGAGCCCGAGCTGCTCTCCGAAGAGAGGACAGCGTCACTAGGACTACTGCAGGGGGTAAGTCTGCGCTTTATTTATTAATTTCAATTAAAAAATATAATTATTATTTTTTTTATTTGTGATTTTTGAGGCTGGAATCGCAGCGTTTCACCCGCAAAAGTCGCAACACATAGCACATTATTGCGGGTTTTACCACCTTATTGAATTAAGAGGAGTACAGCAATTCCGCAGTATAAATTAACACGCGGCGGTGTCAAAAACCGCACCACGGGTCAATATATGAACTTTTTTTCATTAGATTTTTTTTTCCGCTGTGTAGGGTTGAGTTTTATTCAAATCTCACCCACACTGCTGCTACTGTATTACGCTGTGGATTTTCCCGTAATGAAATCCGTTGTGGAAAATCCGACGCATTTCGCTGTGTGTACCTACCCTCAAAGTGTGTTCCATTAATGATGATCCATTAAACAATAAGAATAATCATTTATAAATCAGTCACTTTTAATAGCACCAATTGCATAGAATTATCTGTAGTAATGTTTTTTTAGCACTGGCATGAAAGTAAAGTAATGTCCCGTATTTAACGAGAGAAATATTTTATTTTAAATACCTGGAACATTTGCAAATATCTATTTTCCACCTCTCATTTTTACACGTTTGTTTTATAGTCCGCTCGTAGTAAGAATCCGAGTTGCATAGCAACCGCAACGCGTGGGTCTTACACCTTCAACAAGTGCTCCGGGGAGTACAATTAAAAGGTTGCTTAGCAACCAACAAATCAGGGACCTCGGCAGATTACGCACGTTAATCTGCCTCCTTCCGCTAATACCTTTACTATTACATTATTATTATTTTATTCCTTCACCTAGATATGGAGAGGAGGCAGATGCTCCCTTTAATGAATATACATTTGTTCAAATATTTCGAACTTGACATTTATTGTACATAAATTATCTGGATGGCATTAAATGTTGCAGATAGTTTATAAATTTTAGGACTCGGAGTAATATTATTGGACTAATGTTTGCAGTTAGGCTATTGTTGATCCTTCAAAATAAGTGTTTTATATTTGCATGCGGCTGTCAACGGGAACGAGCGGGAGAAGACTTTATATCAGATGTTTCACATGTAAAAATGACAATATAATTGTCAGTTATGGGGCAAGTAAATGGAGGATTGTTTCAATGCAGTTATAAGACATACAGCTTCTATAATAAGATGGCTTTATAGAATAATAGCCCGTGTTATTTTAAAGATGACTAAGACAATCCTATAAATAGTGGCCTTTTTCAGAGAATGTGTCATGACAAAATGACCCGTTGCTTAAATCATATTTTCATGTTGAACATATTTTTTAAGAATTTTTTATTTTCTATGTCATTAACTAAATTAAAAAAGAATCCTAAAATCTTGCAGTTTTCACATTTGTTACTGCACCTCACAATAAGCGGACCCTTCCTGTTCTGTAGAGATCACTTCTCAGCAGTCATCTCATTATAATCACAGGCAGAATTACACTGACAGGTAACATCTACATATAGATAACACAGGATCCACTGTTTATAATAGACTGACCCATCCTGTCTAGAAATCACTTCTCAGAAGTCATCTCATTATCATCACAGGCAGGATTACACCGACAGGTAACACCTATATATAGATTACACAGGAGCCACAGTTTACAATAGACTGACTTCCTGTTCTGTAGAGATCACTTCTCATCATTCATCTCATTATCATCACAGACAGGATTACACTGACAGGTAACATCTACATATAGAGAACACAGGATCCACCACTTATAATAGACTGACCCATCCTGTCCTCTAGAGATCACTTCTCAGAAGTCATCTCATTATCACAGGCAGGATTACACTGACAGGTATCACAAATATATAGATAACACAGGATCCACCATTTATAATATGCTGATCTTTCCTGTTCAGTAGAGATCACTTCTCAGCAGTCATTTCATTATCATCACAGGCAGAATTACACTGACAGGTAACACCTATATATATATATAACACAGGATCCACCATTTATAATATGCTGATCTTTCCTGTTCAGTAGAGATCACTTCTCAGCAGTCATTTCATTATCATCACAGGCAGGATTACACTGACAGGTAACACCTATATATAGATAACACAGGATCCACCATTTATAATATGCTGATCTTTCCTGTTCTGTAGAGATCACTTCTCAGCAGTCATCTCATTATAATCACAGGCAGAATTACACTGACAGGTAACATCTACATATAGATAACACAGGATCCACTGTTTATAATAGACTGACCCATCCTGTCTAGAAATCACTTCTCAGAAGTCATCTCATTATCATCACAGGCAGGATTACACCGACAGGTAACACCTATATATAGATTACACAGGAGCCACAGTTTACAATAGACTGACTTCCTGTTCTGTAGAGATCACTTCTCATCATTCATCTCATTATCATCACAGACAGGATTACACTGACAGGTAACATCTACATATAGAGAACACAGGATCCACCACTTATAATAGACTGACCCATCCTGTCCTCTAGAGATCACTTCTCAGAAGTCATCTCATTATCACAGGCAGGATTACACTGACAGGTATCACAAATATATAGATAACACAGGATCCACCATTTATAATATGCTGATCTTTCCTGTTCAGTAGAGATCACTTCTCAGCAGTCATCTCATTATCATCACAGGCAGGATTACACTGACAGGTAACACCTATATATAGATAACACAGGATCCACCATTTATAATATGCTGATCTTTCCTGTTCAGTAGAGATCACTTCTCAGCAGTCATTTCATTATCATCACAGGCAGAATTACACTGACAGGTAACACCTATATATATATAACACAGGATCCACCATTTATAATATGCTGATCTTTCCTGTTCAGTAGAGATCACTTCTCAGCAGTCATTTCATTATCATCACAGGCAGGATTACACTGACAGGTAACACCTATATATAGATAACACAGGATCCACCATTTATAATATGCTGATCTTTCCTGTTCAGTAGAGATCACTTCTCAGCAGTCATTTCATTATCATCACAGGCAGAATTACACTGACAGGTAACACCTATATATATATAACACAGGATCCACCATTTATAATATGCTGATCTTTCCTGTTCAGTAGAGATCACTTCTCAGCAGTCATTTCATTATCATCACAGGCAGGATTACACTGACAGGTAACACCTATATATAGATAACACAGGATCCACCATTTATAATATGCTGATCTTTCCTGTTCAGTAGAGATCACTTCTCAGCAGTCATTTCATTATCATCACAGGCAGAATTACACTGACAGGTAACACCACTTTATAGATAACACAGAATCCACCATTAACAATAGGTGATGAACACAGCTCCACTCCTCCTTCTCCCTGCACAGTGACCTCTGCACCTGTCACAGAGCATGCCTAGAACAGTTTCCCATAGAAGACAATGGGTCCCTTCCTGTTCACAGGTTCCTATGGTCCATGTGGCTGCTGTGAAGCTTATTCCGAAATGTTGTTAACAGCAGCTCAGGCAAGATGGCAGCCCCTATATTCATGTACAGAAAATATAATAAATATATGAACAACCAAAACAGATAAGAAAAAAAAAATATGTTCCACTTTCTGGTTTTAAAATATAGAGGACACATTCCTTTAAGAGCAAATGTAGCATGCACTAATTATGGCCAATAAGTGGTTTTTCTTACTGCTCGAAGCACCTAGTTTTAGATGTTAAATCTGTACAGGTCACACCGATCACTTTTTTCCCAGTTTAGTCAGGTCGCACGTTGCCTCTGCAGGGGAAATGTAGTATTACATGGTGCCCATTAAAATGAATTAGTGACCAGATATTACATGACCAAGCCGAGTCAGTCCACCAAAGCAGGAGCCCTTCATACATAGCTCTAAATTACAGACACGTAGCAGAGATACCATCTCTAGAACATCCATACACCAATAGGGCATAGGGATAAGGGTGATCTTTATATGACAAGTACGTATGTGACTTTGGTTTACATTATGAAGAACTATTTCAAGGTGATTTATGAAGCAGAAATATTTAATGGAGTTAGTTTTACACTTATAATATCTTGTGAAGTTGTAGTCATTCCTTATTGAAGGCTCACAAAACACCAATGCCTTTACTCAATGTTTACTAGCAATAATTATTTCGCCTGAGGAGAAGTCACACAAAGACTCTTTATCTTAAGTTTAAATCAATGGTTAGTTGCAGGGCGATCATTAATCAGCGGGAAAAGTATTAATTCTTGTGTATGCTGCATTACACTAGTATTATGAATAACTTATTAATAAAGCCAACCGGCTAAGCTACTTACAAAGCAGAGACGAACATATCCTCCTCTGGCATTGCTAAAACAAATTAACCTTAATACCAAATGAATTACAAGAACCACTAGAATTGTATTGTGTGCGGGCGACCAATTATTCGGCTGAATACTGCAGTGTAAACATGATCATAGGGCTTTTGAGTCCATATTGACAGCTCGTGGCCACATTATCCATTGGGAGAAGTCATTGTATATATAGACACCATAAGTGTGAGATTTCATGAACTGCTTAGTGTAGGGTATGATGGGATCCTGAAGTACATTGTCTTACAAATAGAAAGTTACTTGGAATAAGAAAAAAAAATTATACTAGCAAATTTTGAGTTAAAGGGGTTGTCCGGTTTTAGTAAATTAAATGGTAACTAAACTTTTTAAAAACCTTTGAGATGTCATAGTGACACGTCAGAAGTTTTGATCGGCGCTGGTCCGATTACAAACACCCCAACCGATCGCTAAAACAAAGCGGCAGAAGCGCTCAGGTGAGCGCTGTACCAATTTCTGATTGGCTTGCCTCGGAAAGCCGAGTGAGCAGTGTACAGACTCAAACTTTCTATTGAGCCTGTACACCTCTCCGAGGACAGCCGATCAGAAACGAAGCGGCACCACGCTCATCCGAGCGATTCTGCCGCTTTGTTTTAGTGATCAGGGATTAAAACTTCTGAAGTGACTGTGACATGTCAAAAGTTTTTTAAAAGTTTAGTTACCCTTTAGTGTTATTTTTTTTGTATAATTAAAAGTTATACAATTTTCCAATATACTTTCTGTATTAATTCCTCACAGTTTTCAAGATCCCTGCTTGTTGTCATTCAAGTGGAGCATTAATTACTTACTTCCAGTGAATATAATTCTGTATATCGGCATGTGATTGACTATATTATACTATACTCTATAGTATATAGAGTACAGTATTGTATAGTATAATACAGTATAGTATAGTATAATACAGTATAGTACAGTGTAGAATAGTATAGAATAGTACAGTATAGTATAATACAGTATAGTATAGTAAAGTATAATACAGTAAAGAATAGTTTAGTACAGTAGAGTATATAGTATAGTACAGTATAGTTTAATAAAATATGTTATAGAATAGTATATTATAGTACAGTCTAGTATAGTATAGTATAGTATAATAAAGTATAATATAGTACAGTATAGTATAGAAAATTACAATATAGTATAGAGTACAGTACAGACTAGTATAGTACAGTAAAATACAGTATGGTATATAATAGTATATTATAGTATAGTACAGTATAGAATAGTATAGTATAGTATATTACAGTACAGTAATGAATAGAATACCATAGTAAAGTATAGTACAGTACAGTACGGTATAGATTGTATAGTATAGTACAGTATAGAATAGTATAGTAAAGTATAGTAAAGAATAGTATAATACAGTATAGTATAGAATAGTATACTATAGTATAGTACAGTATAGAATAATATAGTACAGTATAGTATAATACAGTATGGCATAGAATAGTATAGTATAAGATAGTATAGTATGGTATAGTACAGTACAGTACAGAATAGTATAATATAATACAGTAAACTATAGTATAGTATAATACAGTATGGTATAGCATAGTATAGTACAGTATAGCATATTATAGTATAAAACAGTATAGCACAGTATAGTACACTATAGAATAGTATAGTATAATACAGTATAGTATGGTATAGTATAGTACAGTACAGAAAAGTATAGTATAGTACAGTATGGTATAGCACAGTATAGTATAGAATAGTATAGTATAATACAGTATAGTATAGAATAATATAGTACAGCACAGTATAGAATAGTATAGTATAATACAGTATAATATAGTACAGTCTAGAATGTACAGTATAGCATAATATAGTATAGTACAGTACAGCATAGTATAATATAGTATAATACAGTATGGTATAGAATAGTATAGTCCAGTATAGAATAGTATAGTATAATACAGTATAGTCCAGTATAGAATACTATAGTATAATACAGTATGGTATAGAATAGTACAGTATAGTATAGTAAGTACTTTAAAAAATAACAGACATTTTTTAAAAATGTTTTAGACATGCTAAAGAATCATCCAGGAACAATTTGTCTTTTAGTTCCAATTTTTTATAGACATTTGAAAAGTTTTGGAAGCTTTTTGGCAAATTTACTCATATAAGCTTTATGTGCCTGTGCATAAGCAAGATGTATGCTAATTGTATTTTACAAGTGCTCTGAATGTTATTATTTCATAGACTCACAAAAGTTCCCTTTGCCTGAAGTAATATTTATGACCTTTATCACAAATGTATAGGAATAACTAAGTACTGCCCTTGACAAAGTCAGATTAATGTTCTTCTTTCCCTAAAGGGTTTCATGGCTGGAAAAAAAAAAAGAGCAAGTGTTCGAAAACGAGATAATTTGTATGGAGATTGCAAGTTAACAAAAGCAGTTTGTTGTTTCTTAGCGTAATTTCATGTGTTTCTTTGCAATAACTTGTAACAAAATGAGAAAATAATGTACATTGAAAGCACTTCAAAACAATATAAAAAAAGATGCAGTGCATGTAAAGTACAACATTCATCTCCCAGTAGGCTTTAGTCATCATGGATGTGGCTTCATGAGCACTGCTGATATTTGACTGACTGTTCATTTGAAGGGTTCTAAAACACTTTGCCGTCTCAGGCTCCCCTATGTCTTAACATTTATTATGGTCAACAGTGTGAATATCTCTCTCTTTATTATTTCTTCAGATTTATTTTCTTTAAATTTAAAGGGCAGCTTTTGGATTAGAATCATCAGCGTGAATCCCGCCTGGCTCGCCAAATTTGCATGTTATATTATAATAGCTGAGATTATTACGCTGTGAATTCAATGCTTTTTAGTTTTAGTCTTCCTTCTATGTCTATTTTAAAGGATTTTGAATATAAGTTGGAATATGTGTACACGTCTACAGAAATCATAGGTTTGCCATAGCAAAACTCAGAATGGGGTTCACTTCTCACTTCTGACATGATAAATGACATAATTCTGGCTGCATGTGGCCACCGCTAGGGGGAGCTATTTGTATACAGATTTATACTGTTAATATTGAACTCAATGGGAGTTTTGGTATGCAGTGAGCTTCCCCAGTGACATCTGCAGGTAGCCGCGATGTCTATTTCACAGCAAGCAGGGGCAGCAATTCAGTGACGGGCCCCTCCCTGGGTTATATAATAACTATATAAGAAGGTCAGCATAGGTAACCATATAATAATGTACTTTTAATGATCTCCGTTAAAATGTGTGGTATACCTAGTGTAACAAGCAACATCTACAAACAGCTAGATGTCATATACATATGACATGTATCTAGGAATGAACATCAATGGTAAACCCTACGCCCTACGATGTTCATAAAGTTAAAGTGTATGAAAACATCCAACAATCCATGATGGCCTGGCCATAAATGTATGCAATAGAACAGAAAAATAAAAGGATCTTACCAGACTTCTTTTTAGTATGAACTAGATTCAGGAAACTAGGTTTAGGTAGCTCCTACTGGCAGGGGATAATGTTCAGGTAGATCCTCCTGGCACTCCAAGGAACAGAATTATCACAAAAACTGCATAGAAGACTGAATATTTTAACAATATAAGTAATATACAAGTAATACTATACCCTACATTACCAGATAGTTATTTATACAGGTGACAGCTTATTACATGCTAGATGCAGCCAATACCAACTGACTTCTAAATCTCAACCCAATACCATTATCCTCAATAAAAAGTTTGTTGTGGACACTTGGCTCGTCATTCCAGTAATTCTGCACATGAGCACAGATAGCGAGAACAGCGGTCATCAATCACAATGTCATGTATAGATTAGTTTATGTCTTGAGAAAAGCTTCCCTGGGGACATCGATGCAGAAAAATAGTTCTATACTAAATGTCAATGCAGCACTGATGTGAGAGATACAAATATTACACTGGACCGATGTTACATAGTGTGGTTGAAAAATATCCCTCAAAATCAATCAGGGAGGTTCCAACTATTAAACTAGAGAGAAAATCTAAAAAAGAAAGAACATTTTTGCATGAATTCTGCTCCCACACCTCCTCCCAGTAATTTCAATAGGAAACTTGCGTGGCAGTTCAAATGACGCAGAACTTTCCAGCGCGGCTTTCAAATCCACATCTATAAGTCACATGTCACTTATTGACGTGGCATCCGATGGGAAAAGCAGATGGAAAAGTTGGCAGATTAGGGTCATCAGCCTAAATCTCGCCTGGATCGCCAAATTTCTATGTAATATAATAATAATAATAATAATAGGAAGGATGATTGAATGGGGCTCACCCACCTGCGGATTCTTAGTACATAAACTGGAAATCCACATAAAAAATCCGCAATTAACGCTTAGATATCGGATAGGGAGGTCCCTAGAAATCTGCATTGTATTTTTCTGCTTCTTTATTCCATTGTGTGAACACAGCCGAACTGTTTATGGCAATGTTTATGTTTTTGGGGTTTAAAGAAATCCTCGAAATCTCGCTTGAAGCTGCAGATACGGTTAGGCTATGTTCACATTCGCATTGTGGCTTCCATATATAACTGAAATCACAATGCCGGATCTGTCATATGATGGTTACCAGCTGCCCCTGCGGACCCGTTGACTTATAATAGGGTCTGTTGGGTTTCAGTGTGATGTCCATTGTTCTGACTATATGTGAACAGATTCTGGAGACAACTGTATGAGATAAGAAAAAGTGTCTGCTGTGTTTATAAGAAATAGCTCCACTCTTATCTTTTGGCTGTGTCTGGTATTACAGCTCAGTCCCATTCAAGTGAATGCAATAATAGACAAGAGTGGTGCACTCTCTAGATACCAGACCCTTTTTCTACTCTCATACAACTTATTTTAAGACAACAACTTTTAGCTGTATGTCTCATATTTCCATATAAATTGCTCTAATATGTCTATAGTGGAACATTCCCAGACATTAGTAATAAATGCAAGATGCACTGATGATCCTTTGGTGATTGTGTACTCTAGTTTAAGGCATAAGCAGTCAAACAGCATTCATTTACTTATGTTGCTTACATAGCACCAACATATTCCACAGCGCTATTTGGAAGTTATCATCAAGCACTGACCCAGGGGGGATCATAATCTAAATTCCCTATGTGTATGTTTTTGGAGGGTGGGCAGAAACCAATCCAACATGGGGAGAACATGTAAACTCCATGCTGATGCTCTAATGGTTGCATTCAACCCCAGGTCCCCAGATCCAAAATATTGTGTTGATTTATTTAATAATATATCTTTATAGGGGTAGCTCCTTTTTACTAATAAAAGCGTTAAATTTTATGTATAGTAATAGAGTTAAATGATAAAAATTTTAGTTACCTTCAATCACCACTAGGGGGAGCTTACTGCATACAGATTTATTATTGGACTCAATGGAAGTTGTAGAAATCTACATTATATACAGTGAGCTCCCCCTGGTGGTCATGGCAGCATGCAGAAATAATTTTATTATTTTACTCCATGGCTGCGTGTTGGGAAGCCGGGGATTTGTGGTAGACTTCGAAGCACTTATTCATCTCTGCTATATCTGAATACCCATTAAGGGCTTGTTATGTTTGTTCCGGAGCCAACAGCAGTAGTTCTATAACACGTCAATATGTGACTGGGCACACGGACTATAACAGATGCTTTTTATTTAGATCAAATCCAAGTACATTATTTAGCAGGAAAAGAAATGAAGATGCTTATGGAGCAGTTTTAGAATCATCCACCTTAACAGAAGCATCTTCATAACATGCTGAATATCCGAAACTCTGTGTCCATATCCCTACATATATCTACTTATCTATCTATCTATCTTATTTATCTACTTATCTGATATTTATCTATCTATCTATCTCATATCTATCTATCTATCTATCTATCTCTCCCTATCTATCTATCTCATATCTATCTATCTATCTCATATCTATCTATCTATCTATCTCATATCTATCTATCTCATATCTATGTATCTATGTATCTATCTATCTATCTATCATCTTATCTATCATCTTATCTATCATCTTATCTATCTACTTATCTCATATTTATCTAACCCATATCTATCTTATCTATCTACTTATCTCATATCTATCTATCTATCTATCTCATATCTATGTATCTATCTATCTCATATCTATGTATCTATCTATCTATCTATCTACTTATCTAATATTTATCTATCTATCTATCTGATATCTATGTATCTATCTATCTATGTATCTATCTATCTATCTACTTATCTCATATTTATCTATCCCATATCTATCTTATCTATCTACTTATCTCATATCTATGTATCTATCTATCTATGTATCTATGTATCTATCTATCTCATATCTATGTATCTATCTATGTATCTATGTATCTATGTATCTATCTATCTATCTATCTATCTACTTATCTCATATTTATCTATCTATCATCTATCGACTTCATATCTATCGGTCTATCTATCTGAGCATATATCTGATATTCCATATAAATTCTTATATCTACATACTGGACACAACAATATCTCAAAGTGGTTCGGTTTCTTAAGAGATTACTAATTTGTCATTCATTTGATTGATTTGTTTTGATTTTAAACAGTTTAGATTGGACAATATTGATCCTCAAGTAATATTGAAAATAGTAATGACAACCTCCGCTACAGTGCATGTAGATAGTAGATTTTACTGATGAGTCAATGACGATACATATGATTAGGTTGGATATTCTGATACATTGTGGCGTAAATCGTTTCCCATGTATGAAGCAATGGACTCCTGTGTACTTTGATGTTGCCTTGGTTTAAAATCTGACCAGTCACCAGGGCTGGAATGAGGGCTAGGCAGAATACCCGGCCACCTAGGGGCAACATTTCTGGAAAAAAAAATTATTTCTATATCCAGATGCTGTATACGATGCCGTATGACCCAACTGTACATACGCACATGGATTTTACCCTCATCTAAAACCTAGGGAGGAATTTATTAAGACTGGCTTTTCATATGCCAGTCTTAGAGGGGTTGTCCAGGCACAGGGCAGTTTTTCACACGGATGAACTATCCACAGGATAGGTCATTAGTATATGATCGGGGAGGGTCTGACACCCGGACCCTGTACCGATCCGCTGTTCTGGCTGCCTCCAGGCACCGGATATTATGCAGTGGTTGGTGCTGGGAGCAGATGGCTCCTGTCAAAGAATAGCGGCCATGCTGCAGTGTATGGAGCATCTGATTCCGACACCAGGCACTGCATAACATCCAGTGCCCGGAGGCAGCTGATCGGTGCAGGGTCTGGGTGTTGGACACCCACCGATCATATACCGATGACCTTTGGATAGTCAACTGTGTGAAAAACCTCCCCATGCCTGGAAAACCTCTTTAAACTTAAGTTCATCGGCGTGAAATGCGCCGAATTATTGAGAAATCATAATTTACTCAGATATCAAATAGTCCCTCCCCTCCTAGGTAACCCCGCCCACTTTTTAAAAGTGACAAGCGTGGAGAAAAGTCACATTTTAGTGCAAATTTGATTATTTTTTTTTACGTCGGAAAAATTGCTCAAACGTATTAATAAATCCCCGTCATGATTATAATCCTCTTATGAAATGATTGAATAGAACTTGACAGAAGAGGACAACCCCAGGGCTAGAGATTTCTGCAACTTTAAGAAGCTCTGACCCCCCAGATTAAGGTTCTCTAACCCTGTGCACAAACTTTAAACTCAGTTTTGTGGAAAACTGTATAAGCAAGCCAAATTATGAGAATTAAACCAAGTCAGACGTCTCGAACTGCAAGCTGCAATATTTTATGGAAGTCAGAGCCACATCCCAATTCACTGAGCAATATATCTTACAGCAGACACTTGCTTGACATTTTGTTTTTCTCACATTCTACAGAATTTCCATCAATTCAATGCACGGTTAAAGGAACAAGGGACACAATTTATGCACTGCTGTATGTATAGTGCGGAGCCGGAGGGGGCGGAGCATGACAGGGATTCAAAGAGAGAAACCTTGTGTCAGGCCCGATACAGAGCAGCTGTATCTAGCGCTGAAGCCTGAATCCGTCAGCTCAGCGGGTCTGACGGGTTCAGTGACAGCGGGTCCTGTGTGTGACACGTATGATCGAGCGGTTACCGATCACATCGAAGTTCTTAACATGAGACATCGATGATCGGCGCTCGTTTGCTTCAGTTACACAGAGCTATGGATGGGGACGAGCGCTCGTTACTCCGATCACTCGTCCCCATACATTATTAGCATGTCGGCAGCGCGTCTCCCTGTTTACACACCAGGATGTGCTGCCGACAACGATAATATTTTACTTCTTTAAAACGATACGACCAGCAGATGATCGAGCGCTTGCTCGTTCATCTGCTGGTCGTTCCCCGTTTACACAGGGAAATTATCGGCAACGACCGTTATATGAATGCTGGGCTCGTCCAGTGTAAAACCCCCTTTAGAGGTAATCGACTACAGGTGACGCTGACACTAAACCCATCGGTCCCGCTGACCTGACGGATGCAGGTTTCACGCTAGATAGAGCTGCTCTATATACAGGATACAAAGCAGCTGTATCTCAAAAAGTAAAAATAATTTTTAATAAAAAGGAAATAGAAAGTTGCACCAAACACACTGATGAATAAATTGACAAGTGGGATTAACCAGTTCGGGGTGTGTCCCTACACAGACTGACAATGTCTAATCAATGCTGACGGTATCAGACTGTGTAGGGACACAACCCTTTGAAAAGGGGAATGGTAACACCCAGTTGTCAATTTATTCATACATTTCTAGGAGGAATAACAGAGGAACGGCACGACGCAGAGTTCTAAGAAAATATGTCCCAGAATTGTTATTTTGTGGGAAATACGATTATTTACCAAAACGGACATGTCAGGAGAGGTTATTTAATGATCAGTTGGGAGTGAAGGAAAAGTAAGGTTAGAGGTAGAAAAAGTGGTCATAACTAAGACCACAATATTCAGAATCTGTCCATTTCTTGAACCTTTGTTGCTGATGGAGGTCATGGTGGAATTGGGGTACATTTCAAAGTTTTGTGTTGGGGTTCTACGGTTAAAACTTTACCACATGAATTAGAAATTCATTAAAAAAAAACTTCACGAGACATGGCATACAGTACGGACCTGCCGGAGGATGACATATTGGTTGGGTTCCTTTGAGCTCAGCCTTTTACTCTTTCCAAACATAAAGGAACTATGGAACGTTCTAGAGCGCCCAAGACACTCGGACGCTGCTCCACCACTGGAAATCTTCAACGCCACATTCTCGATAGACTACCATTGAAGTCAATGGCGTTCAAAAGGAAAGTTCTTTCTTCTATTCCCTGCCTTCTTTTTTTATTTTCCGTCAAAGAACAAAGAAGAAAGTCCTTGTAGAAGTCGCACCGCATTTAAATCTTTTTTGTTTTTTGCAATCCATATTAGCAAATAATAATTCCGTGCTGTAATGAGTGGTATGTGCATAAATAACAGCTGGGGGATGTGTGTTAGATCTTTGTCATTTCAGATTCAGGCTTGGTTTAGAATTAATTGATGCTCCATCATACTAAATGGGAATCATTTTCTCTCTCCCTCTGCTCCCAATCAATGGAAGCTACAGAACGTGATGTTTGACAGCTTGTAACTTATACCTCCCCTGTTCCTGCAAAAAAAAAGTTATGCATCCACAAGATGGAAGTGCGTGTTATACATAGTTTATAGTCAGTGAAGTTAAAAATTGACAAGAGTGACAAGCCCTTCCTCCGTGACAATGGCAAGTTTGATCAATATTTTAACATTAGACGACTCATATTGGGAAGTTTTACCCTCCTCCACTGAGATTTTGACTGTTTTGTGTTGTTTTCATGGTTACCAAAGTTTAATTAGAGTAAGAAAGAAAAATACTAATGTAAAAAAGTATAAAGAATAATTATTAATAGGAAGAATAAAAATAAATAATAATAATCCTAATAATAATCAACAACGATCCTAATGATAATAATAATAATCCTAATAATAAATACCTAAAATAAATAATAATAAAATACTCAAAATGCATAAATAATAAAATATAATAATAGTAATAAAAATAAGTAAATGAATGATAATCATAATGCATAATTATAATAATAATAAACCTAAAAATAATAATAATAATCCTAATGATAATAATCCTAATAATAATACTCAAAATAAATAATAATAAAAAATTGTAATAAAAATAAAATAATAATAATCATAATAAATAATAATAATAATAAAAAATAACTATAATATTCCTGTACCAATATTTTTACTCATACGAATTTCATAGGTCATCGCACACCTATGTCCATACGCCCAAATTGAGAAAATAGGTGTCTTAGAGATGGTCCACCAATCAGGACTCCCCTTTATTAGCTACAGCAAAGACCGGTTATGAAACAGCACAGAGGCATACCTTGAAGTTCTTGGGACCCAATGCAATGCCCGCAACCTACTATGTGTCATTCCAAAAATTGGTGACTTATGCAGTCCCTGTAGTTTTGTATTATTATGGAGCCATAGGATTTTTTTTTTACTTCGGATGTAATCCAAAGAATATGGAGGTACACTATGAACCCATAGATTTCTAATGGCGGCATATTATGGCTCCATACAACTTCAGAACTTGTAGGAAGCCATTATACAGACTTGTGCATCAGCCCTTAAACTAAATACTTGAGTAATCAGAGAAAGACTGGTTTCTAGGATCTCTCATCCTGCTAATGAATTTCATGGCTCTCGATTACTTGCTAGAGACATTTTCAGGGTTGGGCTTTGGTGTCAGTAGAACCAACCTATCTTCTGGTTTACCATATAGTGCTCATATAATACTGACAGTTGCCTAAATATCCTTGTCCAAACAAATTAGGTAACGCAGTTGATTTTCCATAACGTTGGATGCGAATCAGGTTTACAAACTCCGGGTGACCATGATATTAGAACCAGTGGCGCCCGCTTAAGTAGGACAGATGTGGTGTCCAGTGCCACCGCACAGGTCGCACATCCCTTAGGCCAGCCTTAGACATGGGTATGCTCTATGGTGATCTATTGGAGAGCCATAATTTGTTCTTCGAGGTCCTCTGCTGACTCTTTCCACCCCTGGTCACGGCTCTTTCCTTGTTTATTGTTATTTAGAGTAGTACTTTGCTCCTTCCTTCATAGTCCAGTTGAGAAGAGGTAGGGTGCCCTCCGAGGGATCCATTCATGGTAAAATTGTACATCTGTTTAGAATTTCTGCAAATATCAGCCTTCAAGAGTCTGCTGTTGATGCTTAGAGATATAATATCAGCACTTCACAGCAAAGTAGGCTCCGACGCCTGCTCCTCCAGCCTTGCAAAAAGACTCCTACACTTTTTTCTTCTGCATTCGGGAATGGAATTGAGAGAGGGAGAGAGAGAGAGAGAGGTTTCAACTCCCCATACTCAATATTTAATAGAAACTGTGCATTTGTATGTGTTATTGGTTTGTACAATTACAAACTCATTTCATGGAAAGCGGACCTATTGCACTTATGTAAATATTTTTGATGAAGTCTGCACACACGGCGCGAGCTGTCCCCAGTACACCAGTCAGCCTGTAAAATGCGCGGCTCGCTCTGTCACAGCTCTTTCTTGCTTATTGGACCAATAAATGAATTCACATTTGCAAGCTAGATAAATCCTTCAAATGTATTATTGATGCAAATAAATGAGGGTGCAGACTCTAGACAATACCTAATGGAGCTGAGTCAAAGCCGCCTGCTTCTCCTGGTAGATGCCAGGTCTGGCTGCAAGAAAACTGATGCTGGTTTCATCCCTTAATAACCTTACTGTTTGGCTCAGGACATAGAAAGAACATCAATTAATTATTAGAGAGTGGCTAATGCTCTTACAATGGATTTGTGTTGTGTCCATTGGGGGGAGTTGTAATGTCGAAACAATTATTTGGGTTATATTTGCCATGCGCCTCCGGTTGGCTTTGCTATGAGATGGGTAAAGCGAATACAGGATCTTTTGATGGATGGCAAAATATATTTTTCAAAGGCGTTAAAATTGACTAACCTTTAAGTGAAAGTCATTTTTTAGGTCCAACATTCTGGGCTGATTAATTTTATAATATATCTTTATAGTGGTCGGAGCTCTGCTTTTCTTATATAGAGCTCCAAATCCACTGCAGAGCCATAAGTTTGAATGATTCTATTTTGGATGCCAGCAGCCACCATTAGGGGGAGCTCAAACGTTTAATGCATATTGTGATATAATTCAGCCTTTTAGCTCCCACTAGTGGTGGCTGCAGGTAGACAGAACTTTTTCATTTAACTCTATGCAGGTGATTTGGAGCTCTGCATCAGAATAACTGAGCTCCAACCTCTATAAAAAAAATATACTGTGAAATTAGTTAGCACAGAATTTTGGACTTGGTTAAAAAAAAAAAACAATATGGTGGAAATTCCCTTTGAATGAAAATTATAGTGATATATAGAATTAGGACTGGTCACGAATGGAATCTAATTGACCAGAAATATATATATATATATATATATATATATATATATATATATATATATATAGTCCCACTTCACATTGTGTTATTGTCTTCAGTCAGAAGCATATGTCGGGAATCTGATGTATACCCCCGATGGAAGGCTGCAACATATCCCACCTAATGCTCTGCCTGGGAACTCCAGCACTGCAGAATTTCCAGATGTCATTTGCACCCATCACCCGTAGACTCCCATGTTAAAAACACGTATACATCGTGGTATATATTTTTTTTGCGGGATCTTGCAGGACTGAATAGCATAGTCTACTACAAAAAAAAAGTATTCCAACGTATATCAGTCGGACGGAGGACACTCTTTTGGCCTCCGTTGGGATATTAAAGCCATATGGACATGTTTAGCGTGTTCGTCGGAAGCTTTCATGATGTATAGACTAAACGTAGGGCCAAACGTGATGTGAAGGGGACCTTAGTGGGAAGCGATTGGCTATCCTCCTACCCTTGAGCAGGAGCATACAAATCGGAGAGGGTACATATCTCATAGCAAATCTCAGATGGGACACCTCCGCAATACTGTCAAGAGATCACATCCCCTATTCCTGAACTGGAAGCTCCATTGCTTGTTTGTAATACCCTTCTAACGTTAGGGGGGAGAACAAAGTACCCTCAATATTGGTACCCCATACCGTGCTTGCTAATAATGAAGCGTTGCACAGGTCAAGAGCATCCAAGGATAAATAGATGGGACCGACCTGATCTGGGTCCACCCATTAGAATACCATTGACGTATAATGTAAATAATACCTGTATAATAGTCACTGTTTCATTATACAGAACTGGTGCTGAACAAAAGGAGAATACGGGATGCGTCTCCTTATCCTGCTTGTCCAATGTCTTATGGAGCTTATTATTATTGGTATACACCTTTAAGATGATAGGTTTATTGGCACACACTACAACGTATACCTTCTGTTCTATAAAACGTACCTAGGATTTAAATGTAGACTTTCCAGAAGAGCCCCTTTAAGAAGCACCTAGTTAAAATCACTCCACACATTTTATCTATCTGAACGGAGGAAATGCAGGCATCAATATAATGGAAAGATGGGGCTGATTAATGATCCTGTTGCGTCTTTTCACAGCAGGGACCCAATAGGAACATTGTTCAATTCCCGGCATGAGGCCACGTTACATTCCAACAGCAAAGAGATATGACTGGAGTATTAAACAAGGACAGGCTTTATTATTCACATAGTTATTTAACTTCTAAGTGGCAGAATCTGTTTATTTATCTATTTATCAATGATCTATCCATCTAATCTATCTCTCTTTTATCTATCTATCTATCTCTCTTTTATCTATCCATCTAATCTATCTCTCTTTTATCTATCTATCTATCTATCTTTCTATCTATCTATACGACTATCTATCTATCTATCTATCTATACGACTATCTATCTATCTATCATCTATCTATCTATCACTCTTTTATCTATCCATCTATCTATTTATCACTCTTTTATCTATCTATCTATCTATCACTCTTTTATCTATCTATCTATCTATCTATACGACTATCTATCTATGTATCACTCTTTTATCTATCTATCTATACGACTATCTAATCTGTCTCTATTTTATCTATCTATCTGACTAACTATCTATCTATTTATCTATCTATATATCCATCCATCTATTTATATGACTGCCTATCTATCGATCTATCTATGACAGGACTCTGGTTCTTAGCCTTCAGCTGTGACATCAATATATTGATTGTCTCTATTCAGTCACATTAGCCCTATTCTGTGACATCACTCTGAACAATATTTCCATATTGTGACATCACTGTGTGCAATAACTTTTTCCTATGACGTTTATTAACTATATTTATTGTGATATGACTGTGTGCATCATTCCTGCACTGTGACTATTATTGTTGTGCTGTTATTCTACTTTGGTCATTACCCATGTATTTTGACATCCCTGTTTTTTATTATCCCTATATTTAGATGTAACGGTTTATTGTTTTTTGTACTGTGACTTTGTTATATTTATTATACATGTTCAGTGACATCACTGTGTGCATTTTTAGTGGTATAATTATATTAGGGGCAGACATTGCAGTGAAACCAGGGATTGAGATCCTGAGCTAACCCACCTGCATCCGCCACATAAAAGGAGAACAGTACTATAAATTGCATGTAAAGTTCAGATGCCCTGATTTTGTATAGTTATGGGGCCTGAGTTTGAATCGGGTCACTCAATCTTCACGTTACCAATCTGGCTCATATAACATAGCAGGACAGCTGGATTTCGAGTCTGGTGTTAAGATGACACTTCCCAGAATGCAACGGAAGAAGCTGAGCAAGCAGGGGGAGCTGTGAGCTCTGCAGCCTTCAACTAAACCAGAATGCAACTAAGTCTAATGGGGATGTGGGGGAGGGGGTTACCCATTATAGTGTTATATAAACTATTTTTAATTACGTCAGGCTTTTTCTTCTGAAAAGTTTCCTCTGTCCGGTCCCAGTGCTGCTGGAACTTGTAGTGTGGTGACAATTCTCTGTCCCTCTTCATTGGCGTCTCACTGTAAGAGCACATTCACATTACTATTCACCATGCGTTGCATTCAGATGTCACTCGATAGTAAGCCAAACAATTGATGGTAGAAGTCGGTGATTGAATGTCTGCGCCGGATAAGTGAATGACATCCTGCAGAGGATAAAATAAGAGAATGAAATAGATAAACGAATGAAGGGAAGCCTGTGTAGTTAAGATGAATGAGCAAAAACATCAGGGGAATGAAGAAATTAGACGACCTACAGAGAGATGGAATTGTTAGCGAAGATCAGTTCATGAGCTGACACTTGTGTTTTATTGTGGTGAGATCTAAAATACTGAGAGTGAGAGTGTTCCCCTTTATGTGTGCGCTCTTATATAATGAGATTGTATGTGTTATCATGTATATAGTATGGGTGTATATAGTATGGTTTGTATATTGTATGTGTGTGTGTGTGTATATAGTATGGGTGCATATAGTGTGTGTGTGTGTGTGTGTGTGTGTGTGTGTGTGTGTGTGTGTGTGTATATATATAGTATGGGTGTATATAGTATGGGTCATATACTATGTGTGTATATATAGTATGTGGGTGTATATAGTATGGGTGTGTATAGTATAGGTCATATAGTATTTGTGTATATAGTATGGGTCATAGTATTTGTGTATATATAGTATGGGTGTATATAGTATGGGTCATATAGTATTTGTGTATATATAGTATGGGTGTATGTGTGCATTCTTATATAATGAGTGTATTTGTTATCATGTATATAGTATGTGTGTATATACTGTGTTTATAAGTGAACGTTGTCATATGTGAGTATGTGTGTGTGTGTGTGTGTGTGTGTGTGTGTGTGTGTGTGTACTGTATATAGTATGTGTGTATTTGTGCATTCCTATATGTTTAAAATTGTATGTGTTATTATGTTTATATATGTGTATATCTACACCATAGTATGTGTATTTGTGCCTTTTTATATGTATGAGAGTGTGTGTGTGTGTGTGTGTGTGTGTGTGTGTGTGTGCAGGTGTGTGCATATAGTATGTGTGCGCTCTTATATGCATGAGAGTGTATGTGTTATGTTTGTATATAGTATGTGTGTATGTGTGAACGTTGTCATATATATGGCAGTGTATGTGTATATAGTATGTGTGTATCTGTACATTTTTATATGTAAGAGAGTGTGTTTTATCATGTGTGTATGTGTGCATAAGTATGCAAGTATGTGTGCGCTCTTATAAGCATGTGTGTGTATGTGTGCACTCATATATATATGGGAGTATACCGTATATGTTGTCGTGTGTGTATATAGTATGGGTGTATGTGTGTGTTCTTATGTTTATAAGTATAATGTATGTGTGGTCCAGTGTGTGAGTGTATATAGCTTGTGCTTGTATGTGTGCATGTGTGTGTGTTCTTTAATGTATGAGAGTGCATGTGAATATTATATCTGTATGTATGTATGTATGTATGTATAATATGTGCATTTCCCCAGTATGTGTGTCTTTGAGTATATATGTATAAAGTATATGTAATGTGTGTGTTCTTATATGTATGAAAGTGTATATGTGTATAGTACGCGTGTGAGGTTTTTTTTGTTTTTTTTAAAGGTGTATGTAAATATAGTATTTCTGTGTATGTATCTATGTGTGTGGTGTATATTTTTTATTTTGTAAGTATAGGGTGTGTGCTCACGTGTCTAAAAATGTGTTGTGTTCTATATTATGAGGCTACAAAAGTTTAATTGAGAAATATTTGATAGCATTAATTCTTTTTTGTCTGTTTCTTATATCTATCACATTATTTATTTATTTATCTATCATTTATGTATCTATCTATAGCACACAAAAAATTGGCGACAGCACACTGCGAACACTAATGTCACCTAAGCCACTAAATATAAATAAATATACATTACTGCTAAATCTACTTACAATAGGAAAGTTCTTAGCACAAATTTTGATCAAATTGTGTGAGCCCACCTGCCACGACAAGGCGACCTCTATGAGATGGGAACCTGCGCTGCACATACACCCAGAACTGGGACTAAGCCTACATATACTTGGGGATGGTAGGAACCAGCATTAAACTAATTAAAATCACTCAGGGCAGAATGGGAGGAGTGCAAGATCAAAAAATGGAGGCAGTCACTGATCCCACATATATGGATCACATAAACACAAAAATTTGAACAGCACATTCCAACAAAATGAAACAGATATACACGTTTTATCTATCTATCTATCTATCTATCTATCTATCTATCTATCTATCATATACCTGTCATATCTATCAATCTATCTATTTTATCTATTATATTCATTTATTATAACATGTTGACCACTCATATGATTGGATGAACATGTATAACTTGGTCGCACCAAGCAGTTTTTATATTATGTCTCCTCTCTAGCTAATAGAGGGATGTATATAGAATTTCACCTTGGCTTCCTCTAGCTTCTAACCTATAGATTTGTTTTTCTTGTAGTAGTTGACCCATAGGGTCCTGTGATGTTTCCTTACCCATATTACTTCACTAGAGCATCATGTCCTGTTCCAAAACGGTCAAAATACTCCACCTTCACCAACTTAGCGAAGTTCTTCTAATGCTCTGCACTGCATTGTGGGACAATGACCCAGTATGGGCAGGTGTGAGATTAGAATAGAACTGTAACGCAGCAGAACTTTGAATGCAGCTCTGGAAGTGAATGCAGTATACGACTTGATACATTCACTTTTGGCAAAGTGTAGCAACGTCTGCATAGTATTTCCATATTTTCTATAAAACGTTCTCATTTTTTGGCTTCTAGGGAGAAATCCTTGTATTTCCCTCATAGAATTGCTAGTTCTATAGGCCGGTGTTTTACGCTTCAGCAACGTCTGCAACCTTTTAGCCAGTGCTGCTAATGTCAGTCCCGTCTATATATTGTTTATCACTTCAGGAGATCACTAAATAGATATCAATACCAGACAATTGCAGGTGATTATTCCTTGTCTTCAAATCCTCCTCTTGTCTTCTCTGTTGTGCATCATTACCTCAATTTGGGCAAATTTCAGCCTGAATAATATATGTAGAATTATTATCTTCTATAGATTTATCGATTTTAGATTTTTAGGAGAAGAGGCGTAAAGGTTAAGAGAGAGGATGAGTGTCCCAGGACCAATGATGGATGGGCACTCAGAGGAGAGGTGAGGCTGCGGTGAGATTTCGTGTGGCGTTTGCACTAAATTAAAGCCACAGTGATAGTTTGTAGCCTATGATGTCCTATAATATTAATAACACATAGATAAAAATATGGGGAGATTTACTAATTTTAACGTGTAAGAATTCTGGCTTGATTTGTGGCAATCAACTGGTGTACATGCCTTGCACCAAATTTATTATGATGTTTGAGACGCGTTTTGCGCCTGAGACTGTTTGAAAGGTACCAAGAAATGGGGTGTATCTAAGCAGAAAGGGCATTGGCTTAAATGTACCACATTGCACCAAAATTTGGGCGGAAAACATTGGTATAAAGTAAGCCAACCAAGAGGTGTCGTAAGGAAAAGAAACATGTCTAACATGAAGAGCAAAATGCACCAAATTTATCATACAACGTGCGCCACTGTGATAAATTTGGCGCCTCTTCTGACTGCTTGGTGTCGTTTTAATCTGTCTAAGCTTAAAGGGGTGAATGGAAAATTTCAAAGTCAATGTAGATAATGAATGTTTCCATACACTCACAGAAAGCAGAGATCTTGAAAATGGTGAGAAATTGGTATTAGAAAGTTAGGCGGGTGGATGAAACAAGTGCATATGAGCACATGACTCGCGTAATGGTAAATCAGTATGGAGGTGTCATACTAGATCACACTCAGATGATTCTTTTAGGTTTTATGTATCAGTTTTCTCCCCTGCCGTCGGTGACACAACTCTCTATTATGATACAGCATTCCTTAAAACGTTGGGCTTAGGGGCTCAAAACATATTATATTTCACGTTTTGGTAATAATACTTCCTATGAAGTGTGTGTTTCTCACACTATGGGGTGGTTGCATGTAGTCCTTACAAAAATGGATTTTCCTTGGGGGGAAAAAAATGAAACACCTCTCACCAGGTATAATGATAGAAATCAGAAGAGAGGCCAGGGGAGGCTAAAGTAGAAGCTCGTTGGCAGAAAAATAGATTTATCATTGCGACATCTGTTCATGCTCTCTGGAAAAGAAAAAAAAAAACTTGCTACTTCAAGGCGATGCGGTTCTGTCTTTGTGTTTGGCAACGTTTTCAGTGATTGTTATTTTGCTAATTTTTTGTGTTGACCTACGATAACATTAGCATCAAGGTAGAACTTTCTAACGAGGATGAGATCATTCCTCCAATTGCTTTTGCACCTGGGTTACTGGGGTGCTTGGCGTCATAGAGAGTTGCAAGTTTAACATGAGAAGACCTTGAGGTCCCAATGATCCCTCACCATTTAAAATAAATTTCCATAAAGGATATTTTTGCTATAATAGTCCTTGAATGAAACCATGTGAACCATATAAGACTTTTTAGGAACCAATCGATCCACAGTCTGAAACAGAATTTGCAAGGAAAACCAATGGCACTAGTTGAGTTCCATCAAATATGGGAATCTCGTGGAGCTTATAAAGATACAATACTCATATTATGTATGATGTCCCGTAGGGTGCGTGGACCCACTGGGCCGTATCGCCTTAACGGTATGGCAGCTGGCCAACAGGACACAGGTCAAAGTCTATAGTTCGTATAGGTGTACCTGTGGTATCTTCAGACAGTAGTGAGGCAGTCTCGGAAAGGACTTTGGCAGCAGGCGGACACCAGGCGTGGTGTAACAGGACAGGCGTGGTACACAGCACAACACGACTCCAACTCTATGCGGCACTTGACAAGCATAGAACGGGATACAGGTTACAGGTAGCAGGAACGGGAAACACTGGGAACTGGAAGACACTTAGGAGACCATGTGCAGAGACAAACTAGGGTAACGACAACAATGCTCAGGCAATGTAGGAAAGGGCTGGGCCCTTCTTATAGTCTCATGGGCTAATTTGGCACCCTACGGGACTCGGCCGAGTGAAGCGGAAGTGAGCGCTGGCGTCTCCTGAAGAGGAGATGCGGGCCAGCGCTCACTAATCCATGGCTGCGGCCGTCAGGAGGTGTGTAAACCTGACGGCCTGTGGCATTACATATGCATTGGGCGGTCCATGAATTCATGAATGTCCTATCATTGCTCTTCGTTTTCTTTTACCACTGCCTTAATAGAGTTCCAGGTTTACCATTGAACCATGCTTCCCTTGTAATCACCATCTTCTACCATTTGGATGGTCCACGAACGTTCTCACCAACACCATCACTTCTACTGTCTTTACTAAAGTGAGAGGTTTGTCATGAAATCATGTTCTTCTGGCAACCACCATGCGTAAAATAAGTAGAACCAAGTTACAAATTAAGACTGGATCAGGGTAACATGACGTCTGGATAAAGTCTTGTAACTTAGAAAACACCATAAAAAAATAAGGAGAAAATAGAAATATGTTCTTCTAACATATTAGGCGAAGTTCACACTAGCGTTAAGCTCCGTTTAGCTCTCTTCCGTCAGAGGAAGAGATGAACGAGACTCCAAACGGAAAGCATCGCTTCCATTAGACTTCCCATTGATTTCAATGGTAATTATTTTGTTTCAGGTGCTTTCTGTTTGCCTCCGTTCGCTAGTTTTTAGTTTCTTTGACAGAAGCAAAAGTGCGGTCTGCAGAACTTTTGCTTCTGTGAAAAAAAAAATAGAAACCTAGCGAATGGAGGCAAACGGAAAGCAACTGAAACAATAGAATTACCATTGAAATCAATGGTAAGTCTAACGGAATCGATGCTTTCCGTTTGGACTCTCGTTTATCTCTTCCTCAGACGGAAAATAGCTAAACGGAGCTTAACGCTAGTGTGAAAGGAGCCTTAGATAAATATAACGGAGATCTTGACAAATGTCGCACAGCCCAAGAGTAGAATTGCTAAATTTTTTATGGAATTTTTCCCCTTATGGCACATTATCGGGAATTCCAGCCTAAGGGCTCATGCACATGGCCGTGTTACAAGGTCTGAGTTAATGCAACCTATAAAGGGATTTGGGGCCATATTGTAATTCTGTATGCCTCCAGTCTACTGTGGAGGTGGCACGTTCCATCAGATGCTGTATTACAAAAGCTATTCTCCCCTAGAAGTAACGCTTTTATAATACGATGCCGTTCATGGGGACTCCATGTGCCACCATTCATTCTTGGTGCACTAGTCTTTGCTATATGCACGAGGCCACAAGAAATGATTAAAAATATCACTCACTCGTTTTGGTTTATAAAAGAATTTTCTCTCTCCGAGATCCATTTCCACGAGGGCCAAGACAGCTGCATTTATATACATCAAACCGGATCTACAAGCATCTTTATTCATTTCCACGCATTTTAATGTCAGCCGACTACTAGAGTATATATTCAATTCTCCATGCCCTGTAAATTGATGAGCCAGCAAAATAAGTACCCTCTGATGGCATACAGCATATAACTTACACAACAACACTCATTTACAAAGTTCACCATGACGAAAATGATTAGTCTTTCGAGACGTGACCTTTTTCACTTCAACGTCTTCGTTATTCCTTCTCCTCTTCTTATCTGAAGAAATATAAATCAAAAATATATATGGTGGCTGTAAAGATGTATCTTCATGTATCGGTTTTGTCTACATTGTTAAATTCTCATAATTAAGGTTTATTGACCGTGGAGGTTGAGGGTCTTCTTGGGTTGGGTGGTTTGACCCAAGTGGACTTCTTTTAAATCGGTCATAAAGTAGCATTTATATTGGATTGTTACTTAACAATGTCATGGTGATGATGTCATCATGGTCCCTCACAATTGGAGAATCTATGAATTTCTATGGATTTGACAGTTGGGCATCTTTAGATGTTGGACGTCCTCAGATGTTGGACATCTCAATACTGTGAAGCCCAGGTCTTAACATTAAGAACGAGAGGTTTTCATCTAAACATTGCAAATACAGGCAAAAACTCCCTGAATCTTTATTAGTTCCTTCTTACTGTTTGTCAGGTTAACTCATTACCTAATAACCCTGAGGCTCAGCATTGCAAACAAGGTTTGTTTTGATAGTAAGCCGAAGTTTTCTGAAAATAAGACATTAGAAAGTGCAAAGATTTTATTTTTCTCTGCTGCGGAACGCCGGCTGAGATCTCTCCCGCAGGGTATTTGCTTTTCCCTCTGAGTGCTCCAGGTTCACCTCAACAAGCCTCAAAACTCATAGAAAGGATTTTGCTTTCTGAATCCTCAGTGGGCAAATTAGAGAGTACAATGTTCCAGAAATGAGCTCTCTCTGCCATTCAAACGAACGGAAACGTAACACCGAAACATATTATTTTCTACTTGACCAAGAATATCAATTTTTTTCTTCCACTTGTAAAGCAAGACTAAAAAGTCTAAGCTACAAAAGCAAATTTGACTACCAACATCCTTAATGGTCAATTGGAATTTTCCTGATGAGGTTTTTCCCATTTCTTTCCTACCCCATTAACTGCTGGGATCCCCACTGAATCCAAAAATAGTGATACCTGGTCCTAGTACCAAAAGAAGTTCTCGCTCATGTATTGTCCATCTTCATAGGAGACACCTAATGGAGAATGCTCCCTCAGTGGTTTCTGTATTTTCCATTGATTTTAATGTTCAATGACCGAGCATACGCAGCACTTCTCCACTTGGTGCTCCTATTCATGGGATTTATAGAGGCCCAGGTAATATGCCATAGAGGCCTGTGAAGGCAAAACCCATATGAAGGAGTAAGGTTGTGATCGGATCCACAAATACAATATAATTCAATAAAATAAAAAGTGTAACTAATCGTATGTGATTTTGGCAGCAAATTTGTGACACGGCCATTACATTGAATGACCCTTTGCTTAGAATATTCTGATATCCAATAAGAGGAGGCTTTGAGCAGAGCCAAAATGGTTTAAGTCCTCTATAGAGCCTTTCAGTTTAGAAATTGTTGGTGGTCTGAGATTAAAATTTTCACCAATGTGATCTTCTCACTTGTATCTGGGACATATCAGAAGATCCAGTTGACTGGAATCCCCCTTTAAATCACCATACGCTCTGTTAAACAGTCCGGAAAGGTACTGAGTGTTAGGGGGGACACCAACAAGCCTTACCATCTTGGCCGGGGTATTTAGATGAAGGATTAGGGCAGCTAACAATCTCTGCCCTGTTGAAGGAAAGGATAGCTACTACTCTGGCCAACCGCTGCCAATTTTTTTATTATACTAGCCCCTGAACTACATCTTTCCACCCTAAAAGCACCTGACTCCCAGTAAATTGACACCTGGATAATAAGGGGCCACATACTGATCCTGCACAGTGGCTCACATAATAAACGTGCACAGGGGTCTACATACTGATGATTTTTAGGGGCCCCATACTAATCATGCACTGGTGTTCACAAATTGATCTTGCATAGGGATTTAGATACTAATCTTGCACAGGGGCGCACATACCGTACTGTTCTTGCATAGGATCTAAATATTTTCTGAACTTGCATATGGGCCCATATTCTGATTTTGCATATGGGCCCATATTCTGATTTTGCACATGGGCCCATATTCTGATTTTGCACATGGGCCTACATACTGATCTTGCACATGGGCCCATATACTAATCGTGCATAGGGCCCACATATGCATTTTGCACAGGTGCCCCTCGGGTATCCGTGCCTTAGGTTCCATGTTTCGGTAACATGTTAAGACTTTTCTTCCGCATTGTATAAACCATACAACTCTATATTTACCGGGGCTTCACTTTAAGAGTTTCCAGTCTTAACAACCTGTAATACAGTTTCATATTTAGACAATCAGACATAATAGGTTTTCTACAACGACTTCCTACTTCTATATGGAGTGTGGAAGTAAAGTGCGCCTAAACAATTTGAGCAATGATAACTCACATCCCCATAATTAGTGTGACTAAGATTAAACTCCATATAATAGAGCATATTCATTCTCATTTAGCAGCAGAATTGTATTATGTCAGAATTCATTACCAAACAGCTTACACTACATTAACATTGCCAAGATCGGAGTCTCTACATGTTTGGATCACTGTGTTGCTTCATGCACTCTCCATTTATTATTTAAATAATGTTAATAAGTTAGAAATCAAACTTTTTTACTAAATGGTAAAGCAGACAGGACTCGGAGAAAAAACCCACAGTAGTTGGAGAGAACATGGTTATAAAGAGCAATATACGCAAGAGGATAATATACTTTGCAATATTGAGACCAAATATAGACATTTACGAATATAATACAAGATGTCAAAATAGGAGGAAATTAGCCTTGGTAGCAAATCCTGCTTACAGGGGCATACATACAGAAAGATCAAAATAGCCCCTACTTATGGTGCCAATGTAAATGCCAACCAGGATAGAAGGGACTTGTGCTCGATTGCCCTTCCCATCACCTTTCCACGACCATTGTGCCAATTTCCCCCTCCATGGTGGATGGCACCAACCTTGACTGGACTCTCTCCATGGACCCCATAGCATGTGCCTTGTCTGCCTCTATGGTATGTATAGCCTTGCTTGCTTATCAACACTTCAGATATGTGGCCTATCAGCATCTAACTCTGAACAGCATCATCTATTTTCTATGTTCTAACACATTAGGAAACAGAAAATAATTTGCCACTACTGTATTTTTCAGCACTAAAATTGCTAATTATTGCACTACATATTCCTATTTCTAGGTAACAGTTTGGGGATTTGTATTACAGACTGAATAAGCGTTTTCTCTGCTCTGCGTGATTCATGGATGTCCTCAGTTAAAACAGCACACCCTGAGGTTAGGCATGGTATTACAAGTAAAACCTTATTTTTATGTGAAAGGTTATCCTGGTTTCTTGAGTCCTAAAGTGTTAATGGCAAAGATAGAAATAATATGCCTGTAATTCTTATGGATCATCGTGACGGATAATAAATCACCCACAGACCTGCCCTAATAGGTGTTGGACTAGCTTTGTTTGTGGCAGCCATCATGTAGACCATTGAGAAGGTTGGTCTTAAAGTGTTTATTCATAAAGATTCTGGTTACAATTTCTATTTTAGTTTCCCCACCATTGTAATTATCTGTGATGACCCCTTATAATAACCATCATCTGCACACATGAATATATTACTCCTACCAGTCTATTAGCGACATTGGTTTTGTAGTACTTCCAGTATTTCTCTCTTAAACGTCATAACAAAAAGGGAGAGGGTGACAGATAGGAGTATTAGCTCACCAGTCTTATTGGCCTTCTGCTGGGGGTCGTGTATATCATCAAAAGTCTTGTTACAGGATCCACGTTGAACCGATGATGGTCTTCATTATTTATTCAAAGCCAATTTGTTGCTCGTACTTGTTTTTTTAATTCCCTGAATGACTTGTCTTTGAATCATCAAATTCATAATCATCCCGACCCTTTAAACTTTTATAAGCAGGTTCTAGCCGAGTCTCGAGATGAGTAGTCAATACTTTATAGACTATAATGAGTTTGGAAATAATGTCTTTAAAAACCACTGATGTGTTCCACCAGCTGCAGTAGTTATTGACTGGATTTAGCTGAAGCAAAACAGACGTTTCTCCGTTTCACCTCCTATTTGCAAAAGTGGAAAAAGCAAACGGCAGCTACTTGAAGAAGTTTGCTGAAGTTAGAGACTCCCGGTTTCTTGTTAGAGGTAACTATTGGCTTTGTCAGCAGTTGCAATGGGAATTCATGTAAGAAGATAAAGTGAAAAAGTAGAACATATAAAGTAATTGGGAAGTTTAGAGTCATAAATAATTTCGATCTAGTGGACAACTTGAAAGACCAAATGGTATTCCCTGGTCTCGGTACATGGTGCTGAATAAGTTTGGAGAACAGTCATTTTGTTTGTAATGCTCCATTCACCACAAAAGATTCCATGAATGGGGTTCCCTAAAAAAAAACGGAGCACAAATGAGCATTGAAATCAGTTTTGTATGATATTTCAGAACAGGGTCTACTTTTTACCCAAAAACAGCGCCACTCTTGTACCTGGGCTGTGTCTGATATTGTAACTTCACTTGCATGGGACTGAGTTGCAATACCAGACATAACCCAGGGTAGAGCTCATCTTTCTTGATGGAAAGAGAATGTCCTGCCCAGTTATAAGAAGAGAGATGATATAAGACCACAAAATCATTGTATTTCATAATCCCAGAAAGATCTTAATAAGACAATCCCTCTCTATAGGTCTATTTAGGGTATAATAGAGGGGATCCCACATTCGAGATTCCCCTCTATGAGCCAGATAGGAAAGTCACTAAGTAATAATGACTCCCACTAGGGAAAGCCAGCGAGGCCATGTATTACTTGGTAGACTCTTCATTTGAACTGCTCATCTCTCGAGGTTCTTGAATCCAGACTTGAAGCAGCCATGTAAATATTGTGGCAGCCTGGTTTACAGAAGGGGTTGACTGGATGAGAAAATTATTTTAAAAACGGGTATTCCAGCCTCTAGAATTTTTGACCTATCCACTGGACAGGTGACAAATGTTAGATTGGTGAGGGTCCGACCACTCGGACCCCATCATTCACCAGAACGGGGGACCGAGGTGAGAGTGCTGAATGTGTTCCGAAAATCCTTGGTAGGTGACCCTTTATTGAAAGCCCCATTTACATATTATGTTCCCCATTTTTATATCTTCTAGTAGATTAGTCTTGAAAACTCCGGAATTTGACATTATACGTAGTCTTGTACCAAAACACAGAAAACCACACATGGTGATGTCACTAGATGGTAGGTCTAGATTGCTGTTGACACCCATGCTCAACACTGAACACGCCCACGCTTAATAAAAAGGGCAGGCCCCTCATTTCAATCCTTTTACCTTATTCCACACATGGTTATTATATCAAACAAAGAAGTCAGATGCAAAATAGAGTAAATCCATCAATCCGCAAAAAGGCCAATATTCGGCTCTCCACACCTCCGTGTGCTCCTCTTGTCAGTACTGGCATAAAGATGCTCCGCTTTATAATGACCCACCATTCTGCTCAGACTGTTCCTAGGCAAAGAAAAGGCAGCATGACTGATATAAGATTGAAGCAAAATTGAACACAAATTAATTCCCAGATGTATAGCAGCGGAAAAAAAAAACCTCACACAGCTATATTACATTTTTTATTTCCGCCAAGAAAATGAGTTAAAAGAGAGAACGAAACTATTTTCCACTTCAGAAACATCACTTTGGACCTCCTCGTTTCAAACTCAAAATCTCACCAGCACCCACAGGTATTATAAATATCAGGCCCGTACATTCCTTCTATTCAGGTGACAGTCAATTGACCACTCGGCGTTGAATTATTCATTAGGTTAAAAGCTTCAGAGGGATCGTCACATGGCAAAAAAAAGGCCAGAATAACTATCGTAAAAGGTCAGGCAGCCGAGTGGCATTGTAGCAACTTGATTAATTGACTAAATCATTAAGGTCTGACCTACCTCTCAAAAGTTTAATGGATAAGTTGATGAGTTTCAGGAAGTTGACTTACCACAATAAAGATAAGAAGGTCACGGACGCGCAGGAAATCTGACGATGACATGTCTACTTGAGATGGAATGTCAAGTGCAGATTCAGAATAATTTCCTCTCCACAATAACAAGTATTTATTCAGAGCATTGTAAAGTAAATATGATTATTTTTCAGTATTCCTGAATACTGACTGTAGTTAATGGAACGGAGCCCTCATTCCCGTTTGTCCTCAAAGACTATCTCGGTACCAAATTTTAAAGTCTTGTCCACTTTGGGCAATTCCTTCTAGTTACATAAGCTAAGCATTGTTGCTGGATCCTCCAGTGATCAGCGGAATTTTGTAGGGAATTTCAGCAACAAGTGATTAATTTCCCTGCAGCACACCCACAGGGGAAATGAAGCATTACATGATGCCCTGTGATATCAATAGGCTGTTGATGTAATGCACATTCTTCCCTGGTCCTCCATAGAGATAGACACTCTCTGTAGCCAAGAACTTCTCTGGCTTCTGAAAAAGGACACCCCTTTGGCTACTGAATGATGGAACCCATGCAAATTCCCTAATAGGGTATTTGAAAATGGGTTTTCTAAACCAGACAACTCCTGTATTGTCAGATTTGGATTGAGTTCTTCATAATATCTCCAGTTCTCCTTCATTAATCATATTATTAGTTTGAAGTCCAATATAAGGGGATGAAGGGGTGTCTATCGTATCACCCCAATCTTCCACAGCCTACTACTAAAATATTAAGGGTTGAAATAAAACTTATTTTTTTTTTACCTCTTCCTGCCCATTCTTTAGTATATTCCTGATTCTAATAAAACAGGGATATTTGGATTCACCTAAAATGTTGCACACACTGGAAAGTGAAATAGGTGTGAATAGAGATCCTGAATATAAATGAGGAAAGCGGTTTGCATTGATAAAAAATAAGCCATTAAAGAATTACAAAATGCGAAATTTAGTCACTGATCAACCCATATAAGTGGCCCAGTAGATCTCCCGGGGTCAGGGGCTTGTGATGTACCCAACATGGGCCTCTGTTTTCTGTTCTCATACAGGCATATTCACAGTGACCTGCACCACCTCCACTGATCCAAAATATATGCCAATAGGAGTTTGTTACTTCGATAGTAGTCAGGGCATAAAACTATCAAAATAAAAACAGATGCACCATATCCGGTTCAGAGCCATATCAGAGATTTTTTGGGTTGATAGGTGGCGAAATCCTAAAAATAGCCAACTATGTATCTAGGAATAAGCCAAATATTAGTGGGTAGGGCTACCACAGATGAGTGCCCTCAGGGCTGTGGAGGATTATGCATAGTGTAACGTCTATGGCCGAGGGCCGTCGTTCAGACTTACCCTCTGACGGCCCCGGCCATGGACATCTGTGTTCTCGACGACATCTCCCTCCAGGGAGACGCTGGAACTCACTTCCGGGCTCTGGGACTGTTTCCCGCAGGGCGCGCGCGCCCCCGCACGTGCACGGCCTTAAAGGGCCAATACGCGTCCAGCTGTCACTATTCAATTATTAGCCCAGAATGCTGCTGGACTATAAAAAGGATCCTTGCCTGAGCATTGTTGCATACCTAAAGTTTGTCTTGCAAATGGTCTCCCAGTGTTTCCCAGTTCCCAGTGTTACCCGGTCCTGCTGCCTGTACCCTGTATCCCGTGCTTTCGTATCTACAGTGAGTGTCAAGTCGTGTCTTCCGCTGCATCCACTGTGCCATCTACAGTGAAAGTCAAGTTGTATCTCCGCTACGGTCTACATTGCCTCAGGTACCTGTTCTGGACTATAGACATTGTTTTGCACCTAGTTGGGAAGCTGCTATCCCGCTACACGGCACGGCCCAGTGGGTCCACACCCCGCACCGTGACACATAGTAGGCAGCTAGTTCCTGTCAATTACATAGAGAAAAAAAAAAAGACGCTTTCAGATGACAGCTGTTGCTTTTCTTCAGTCCTGCACAGGGGAATACATATATATTGTGCAGCAGTACAGAGCGTAAAGGGGGGAACACTCTGACCACAGGTGATTTGTAAACAAGTATGCTGCTTCTCTCAACCCCCTTTACCTGCTCAAAGTCTTCATGGTATTTTATAGATTACACAGAAACTGCATCATCCCAGTCAGACAATTTTATTAATAACCCATTTCCCTGCCCTAGACCACCAGGGATGTAACCATAAACCTGTTTCCCTGCCCTAGACCACCAGGGATGTAACCATAAACCCATTTCCCTGCCCTAGACCACCAGGGATGTAACCATAAACCCATTTCCCTGCCCTAGATCACCAGGGATGTAACCATAAACCTGTTTCCCTGCCCTAGACCACCAGGGATGTAACCATAAACCCATTTCCCTGCCCTAGATCACCAGGGATGTAACCATAAACCCATTTCCCTGCCCTAGATCACCAGGGATGTAACCATAAACCCATTTCCCTGCCCTAGACCACCAGGGATGTAACCATAAACCTGTTTCCCTGCCCTAGACCACCAGGGATGTAACCATAAACCCATTTCTCTGCCCTAGACCGCCAGGGATGTAACCATAAACACGTTCATTCCCCTAGACCACAAGGGATGTAATCAGAAATCTCTTCACTGCCCTAGACCACCAGAGATGTAACCATAAACACGTTCACTCCCCTAGACCACCAGAGATGTAATAATAAACCCCTTCACTGCCCTATACTACAAGGTATGTTACTTATTATTTTTAAATATAAAAGGTAATTGCCTGGCATAGTGGCAGAAGGATGCCCACATGCTATATATGCACAGTAGCCTTCAATTGTCTGTGTTCGCCCCTGGTCCTGCATATTGGGGCAGGTACAGGAAATTTCTGTCTCATAGCATAAACCTTTATAAAGAGAGCATTGGGCACCAAGGAATAATGTACAACATACTGGGCACACATTAAGAACATGACACTGCAGGGAAAGCAGGAAACATATTGCCAGCTTTGCTCGGGCATCAGAGAGGCGATTCCCACCCCTGCTGTAAATTGATGATGCCAGGCCCGTGTCTTAATACAATTTTATTGTGAGTAATCCAACAATAGACCAGCTACCTACAAGTACTCCCACAATATAGAATTTGATAATGTCTCCGGAACAGGTCAAAAAACTAAAAATATTTTCCATAAAAAGAATTTACAAGTCATATTGCTATCGAAACATTTTCTTATACCAAGAGTGGTGAGAAGGACTGATCTACGAGTTGGTCTAGACGGCGAACACATTGTTTGCAGTTTCTACCTCTAGATCCTATCTTGGCCGTTTCCCCTTATCTATGGGAAGACGCAATATTATTCCATAATAATATCTCTCAATAGTTTTGTTGTACTGTATATTTCATGTTGTCATTTGAAGGACACGGCTTTTTTATCTGCTCAACCAGGTTTGGGTTATTGTTGGTTTGTTCTGTGATTTCTTCCACAATGTGTTATTTATCACCGTGAGGTTTTGTCATGTTGTATAGACTAGAATATGAATAGGACTATGATGCACGACTAAAAAGTTTCTTAAATGCATATAAAGCAGCGGATAAATGTAAGTGGTGGAGGAATGAATAGTTTTTATATGTCAAAGCCATTTCTTCATTGGGTAATAGAATGGAGTGGATATGTCATGGCAATCACTCTAGACATTCACCTTCACCTCAAGTCTTTTAACTGTTTTTTCTTTTTGGTTTTTCACCTATTCTCCCGAAACGAATGCCACACACGGACGGCTATGGGATAGGCATCTCTTGTTTTTACCTTTGGTTTAGATAATCTGCCAAGAATCTAGACTTGGTATTGGGATAAGCCCTTGTCATATGTCCTATTAGGGCATATTAACATCATAGAAGGGAGTCCCTTGCCCAGAACCACCCGCTCCCCTCTACTATCTAGAGCATAAAGCCCCCACAGAGAGGGTCTTTCTCTCTGGAGAACCTGGCATGGCAAGGCCTTTCAGGTGTAGCCATTAAAGTGGTCACATCAAGACAGCCCAGTCCATATGCCATATGCTTGGGACCCCTCTATGTGCCAGAACCAAGTACAGATGTAGCCAAGTTTATCTTGACTGAGAACTTGCTGCGTTGTGATATCACACAACAAAAGCCATAGAAAAGTCATTGAAAAAGTCAAGCTAAAGTTTCTTGTCACTGTGTAGTTAATGCGTTAAGAGTAAAGATAAAGATGACTACATCTGTACCCCTCTTTAAGGGCGGCTCCCTGTCTGGCAGACCCGCCGTGCCTATGCATTACAGGGACATCCCATTATTTTTATGGCCAGCAGCGGCTGCAGCAGGGGACATACGTGGTTGGCTGCGGCTTTACCTGAGCTGACCGATGGGGGGTAGTCAAGCCTGACAGAGGGCGATCAGCTGGCTGAGTGTTACTACAAATCCGGGGCTGTGACAATTCATGGATTGCCGATACTGCTGCATTCGAGCTGAAACAACCCTTTTAAAGATATTGTATCATTTTCCAATACCCTAAGTGCATCCTGAGCTAATACAGTCCATAATTTGGGACCTCCATTAATGAGCTGGAGCAGACGGAGGCTTGAAAGAGAGATTTGGCCCACCTGGCATGTCCATGCATTACATGGACAGCACATAAATTTCAGTGGGCACCTTGTAATTTTCACTTTCCCCTGTGGTGGCACTGCAGGGAAATTGAACACTTACTAACAATTTAACCTGCAGATCACATCTGATTGCTGGGGGTACAAGCAGCAGGACACCATGTGGTCAACTTATTTTTGAGGGATTCTCCTAACAAAAAGGATTGACCAAAGCAGACAACCCCTTTAAGTAACAGATGTGATTTATTTTTTGTCATTGATCAGTTTATTTTTGTACACAGTAATAAATCAGAGATCAGATCATTCATAGACTTACCTATAGTTCTCTATGATACCACAGATAACACATTGCTGTAATAACATGAGCTGTACCAAATAGCAAAATCAGTTTAACTACATAGACAATTTGAGCTCCGCTACAAGTGAAGGTTCTGTTTTTGCCTAGAGAGGCGCTCACACCCTCCTCCCTCACAGAAGTCTTACAATGTGCAGATCTCCGGGCTTCTCTCTGCCTCCTCCTCAGCATGGCTACCAGTTATCAATAAAACAATATAAGAAAAGACGTAACAATGTATAGATCAGATGGAACACTCCCTGTAATAGAGTTTCTATGCAGGTGAATCAGGACTGTTAGGGTATGTTCACACGGGCTATTTTCAGCCATTTTTCGGGCCGTAAACTTCCCGAGAAACAGTTGAAAAATCGGAAAACGAACACCTACAAACATCTGCCCATTGATTTCAATGGGAAATACGGCGTTCTGTTCCGACCGGGCGTTTTTTTACGCCTCATTTTCTAAAAACGACGTGTAAAAAGACACCCTGTAAAAAGCAGCGCATGTCACTTCTTGAGCCGTTTTTGCAGCGGTTTTTCATTGTGTCAATGGAAAAACAGCTCCAAAAACGGCTAAAAAAAATTAAAAAAAGACACCTCAAAAAAAGTTTTCAGCTTCAAAAATGGCTGAAAATCAGAGGCCGTTTTCTCTGAAAATAGTCCTGTAATTTTCAGCCGTTTCTGACTTTGCGTGTGAACACACCCTTACAACTCTACACATACGCCCCATGCACAAATCGTCCGTAATTACTGACCCATTCATTTCTATGGCCGACGGACACCTTCCCGCATATTTACAGGAAGGTGTCCGTGCCGTAGAAACATTCTGTAAAGAATAGGACATGTCCTATTTTTTTATTTTACGCACTGTGCTCCCATACTTTATAGTGGGAGCACAGCCCGCGCCCTTCTGTGCCCGTAATTACGGACTGCGATTTCGGGCATGGTCGTGGGAATGGGGCCTAAAACACCGGGCTTTTTGCATAGAAGATTGAATGTCTTTAAGATGTTAACTTAAATATTTTGCTGCTGGCGTTTCCATAACAACCTTGTCCATCGTAATGAGGTGTCCCTTCCATACAAACATATATTTTTGCCAAATTGATGGGCATTTCACTATGGAAACTGCTGCACATCTCAGCACAGTGAACATTTCAATGTATATATTCATCTAGTATCTATCCATTTATTATCTATCTATCTATCCATTCATCCATCCATCTAATTCATATCTATCTATCCATCCATCCATCTATATCTAAATCTATCAATCCATCTTAGCATATCTATCATGTATCGATCTATCATCTATCAAACTATTTATCAATCTATCCATTATAATACTTCATTACTTTGCATTCACTGTGACATCACTACAATGTATTGTCCCTATTCTGTCACATTAGCCCTATTCTGTGACATCACTGTGAACATTATTTCCATACTGTGACATCACGGTGTGCATTAACCATTTGTTATGAATTAACAATGTGGATTAGCTATGTACGGCGATATGACTTTGTGCATCATCCGTACACTATGACATCACTGTGACTATTATTCCCGCAATTGGATGTCACTCTTTATTATATCTATCTAATATGGACCATTCTAGCTTTTTAGGTTAAATAAACTCATAAAACTAATCGTCGTGATATTACCATGAGTTTTGCCAAGTGACAGTATTCTGCGTCTGACCGTCAGCTCTGCTGTATTTTCTAATGGAATATAAGGTCCTTCACCTTTAAATGGTCTCCCTCATTTTTAATAGTAAAGCAGTAGATCCTGTAGTTGTAATACGTAGAAAACCACTGAGGTAATTAAGGCTTGTGTAATATTGTGCAATCAATCTCCCTATTTATTGTGTCCTTTATGTTCCATTATATGTATAGTAAACATATGGACGCGGTTTATTGTATGGACACAGTCATGTACAAAAATAGCTTTTCCTCTAATAATATTGAGTAACGGAGTTTCTATTTTTTGTTACTTGTGATTATGATGTAACATTTCTTGTATATTTTTAAAGAAATAAAATGTATTTATTGTTTAGAGGTTTTATTTTTATAAATAGATACATTATTCTGATATAGAGCTCAAAACCCCGTACATTGATATAGGGAGGAATTTATTAAGACTGGCTCCAATTTTAAAGGGGTTTTCCCACAAACACATGTATCCCCTATCCACATCGCTGGGGGTCCGACCGCAGCAGTACCGGAAGTCCAATAGAAATTAATGGAGCGCTGGCCGAGCATGCACACAAGCGCTCCTTTCTAATGGAGCACTTCGGGGACTTTTGGTCCCCCGTTCTCCTTATCGATGAGGGTCCTGGCAGTCGGACCTTCAACGATCACACAGTTATCCCCTATCCTGTGGATAGGGGATACATGTGTTTTGAGGAAAACCCTGTCATCTAAAGGGCGCTGGAGTTATTAATTAAGCACATTTTTGGCCATCAGAGCACCAGAAAATTAAATCTACCCCACTTATAACCAGATTCATATTGCATGAACAGCCCATTAAGTTCTATGGGCTCCATGTAATGCTGTATTTTCCCTGCGGGGGCGCTGCAGGGGAATTTAACACTTGCTGGAAAAGTTCTCTCACAGATTGCTGATCGTGGTTTGCTCCCAACAATAGGACACCCTGTGATCAGTTTATTTTTGGAGGATGACTCGAATAAAAAAGGAATTGTCCAAAGTAGAGAACCCCTTTAATGTATTATGGTTAAACATTGTTACTGTTTCTTTAAGGGAATAGTCCTCCTTGTTCTGGTGTGTACAGTCTGTATTTTTTTGCTTTGGAGATCGGTATTGAACAGTAATGAATTGCAGTAGTTCCCTACCGAGGCACAAAGAATGAATTCAACCCTCACTGCCTCTTGATGTTAGACCGCTGTTCTTTTCCTCTAAGGAATCTCATAAAAAATGTATTTAGTGACACTTGTTTGTCCAAAACTTGCGCACACAGCATTAACTCAGTCGCTGCCGAAAGACAGGAGGGCAAAGCGGAGGGGACAGGGAGGTTGTGGTCGTCCTGAGAAGCCGGTCTGTAAAACACAATTCATCCCGGCTCATTCACATCTGGATAGGAGACCATTTTTTTGCAACTCAAGACATTTGATTTCCCTCTTAAATCCTCTTCATTCATGGTGAGGAACATGTCAAGTCTCCAAAAAGGAAAAAAATAAAATAAAATCTAATACAAAAACTTCCAAGAGTCATCCACAAGAAAATGACAGTGAAATTCCACTTTCCACGTTACACGTTCTGGACCTTCCATATTATCAGATGGAGGAAGAGAAAAAATATCAAAGACTTTTAAAGGTGAAGCCACTTTAAAGGGGCTTTGCCATTAGGACTCCTGTCTATACACACCCCTAATAGGGTATATGGACATAGGTGGGCTCGCTCTGGAGGATTCAACATGACTATGGTTGGCCATTGATTCTGGACCCCCGACAACCAGCTAACCAATAGGTACGCTACATTAGGTAAAGTGGCAATCCTAATAGGACTACCTCTTTAAATAAACTGTAATATTAGGGAATTCCTCACAATACCATTCCCCATTTTAATGTGATCAGTATCACTCTCGTAAAAGGGGTCTTCTAGGACTTCAATATTAATGAGCTGCAGTACCAGCTACAACCACAACTGCTCGCCGGAAGTCGGACCTGATCACTTAGGACAATTTATATGCAGTTAGGACAATTCTTAGGTAGTTGAAAACTGGAATGTCCCTTTAAGAGTAGAGGTCCTCCAGGAAGAAGACACACAGGCCAAAGTGAAAAAAAAATAGTTAAATTCCGGATTATCAGAAGTGCTGAACTATCAGATGCCATATTAATGCACTTTTCTCGCTTTTTTTTTTTATAATGTCCTCTAAATAATTTCATAGAAAAGTTCTTGATGATGCGAGAAAAAAGTAATCTGAACATGTGTTTTAATTAGCGGTAACAATCTAAAAAGCAGATGATTATTTGCTGCTGATATCTTAATTAAAGCAAAATTAATAAAACAGCAGACAAGAATCATAGAGAAGACGCGGAGTATTTATTTATATATATTTCTAAGTATAAAGCTGTAAGAGTAGGCGGCGCGTCGTCTTAGCGAAAATATTTTACCACGCGATTGCACGGATCTGGTATAATAATTTTTGCTGATGGGTTTTGTTACCATTCACTATCTTCATAAATAATATAAGAAGCGATGCAGAATAGGTCTCCTTGCAAATTAATATTTACAACGAATGTAAAGTGTATTTTACGGTAATATCACAAAATAATGTGCTGCTTTTGTCACGGTCAGTAAGCTGTGCTGCCCTCTGCTGGTCAGTCCTGGTAATACAGGCAATACATATTCTAATGCTATTGGTCCTAAATCAAGAAAGTTTGGATTTCAGTTATATATTTTCACCTAGATATCTCATAGTAGCTCCCCTATGTAAAGGGTCATCCTGTATTAGAAATATAAAATGTTACCGCTGCTCTGTAAGTGTAACCGCAAATCGATTTATCGCATTTGAATTTCTCAATTGTCAATTTGCATTACATTAGACGAAGTGATTAAAATATGACACTACAGCTGAAGCCCTTTACTTAAATTGCAATCCCTAAAATTATGTAAATTGTCAGAAATTGTCAGAAATTGTCAGAATCGCTCCAGTATACCTCCCCCAGAATTGTGTTGGTTTTTTTCAAACTTCCAGTGGTTGTCTCAATGATGTTTTAGCATACTGATTTACAATAGCCTGTAGTTAGGATCTCATCTGTAGTCAGGATCTCATCTGTAGTCAGGATCCCATCTGTAGTCAGGTTACCATCTGTAGTCAGGATCTCATCTGTAGTCAGGATCTCATCTGTAGTCAGGATCTCATCTGTAGTCAGGTTACCATCTGTAGTCAGGTTACCATCTGTAGTCAGGATCTCATCTGTAGTCAGGATCTCATCTGTAGTCAGGATCTCATCTGTAGTCAGGTTACCATCTGTAGTCAGGTTACCATCTGTAGTCAGGTTACCATCTGTAGTCAGGTTACCATCTGTAGTCAGGATCTCATCTGTAGTCAGGATCCCATCTGTAGTCAGGATCCCATCTGTAGTCAGGTTCCCATCTGTAGTCAGGATCCCGTAGGTAGTCAGGATCCCGTAGGTAGTCAGGATCCCGTAGGTAGTCAGGATCCCGTAGGAAGTCAGGATCCCGTAGGAAGTCAGGATCCCGTAGGAAGTCAGGATCCCACCCTGTTTCTCAAAATCTTTGAATGTAAAATCTGCCTAGCAATGCAATAATATATACTCTGCTTCATATCAATGCATTTGCCATTCAGGGCTCCAAGAAAGCTGTGTGCCAACCCCAGTGAGTGCTGTAATAGTAGCCATATTGTCTGTCACCCAGCAGAGATATTTCAACAGAAATGTAATTTTAAACAACTTGGCAGAAGAGGACAACTCAAGGACTTTATTAAAGGGGAAATGCTCTTTAATAATGACTGTGTGATATGTAATTTGCATTCACATCTGTCTAGGCCAAATATGAACAGAGATCCTGGAAGAGCCGCCATGGCCGGAGCTCAGTGGTATAAATTTAGTAAACACTTCTTAAACGTCTCCGTTTTGTAGAGATCTATGTTTGGGATTGAACTAAAGAGATGTGTTGAATAGCGCCTGACAGTGTCCATGGTAACCGAAAATCCGGCTTCATAAATAAATCAGGGAAACTCAACCTTTTGTTTTCATTGTAACTCATGACGGATCCTCGTTCTGTGGAGAAGTTATTGTTGGACAGTTATGGAGTTTTATATGAACTCATTCAATTTTCATGAATAGTAAACTCTGGATACACTGCATTAGGAGAGAATAAAATAGCGGATTACACATTACTGACATTTAGTGCACTGTCTCTTTAAAAGTGAGGCAATTAAAGGGGACTTGTCACCATTTCACCCCTTATGAAATAAACACAGGGCAGTGCTTGATTACTCTAGGTCAGGCTGGGAGTCCCCTCTTTAAATTGTATAAATTGCTCTGAAACTTATATCTTCCTTCTGCAAATATAAATTATGCTTCAGTAGTCCCAGATAGAAAAGTGTCCCTTTCTGCTTTTTGGCCAATCACATGATAAGTACGCATGTGATTGGTTCACAAGCTGCACATGACCAGTAGGGTTGGACTAAAATTTAAAGAGGCAAACACATGCTGTACCTTTGCAACACAGAACACATGATGAAGGCCCTGAAGTGCCACCTAGTGGTTGAATTCTTTAAAAAAAAACACACACCTTCCTTTTTCTTGATTGCCACATCATCATCTATTGCTTTTTATTTCTAACTCTTTAGACACTACAAATCCCAGCATGTCCTGACAGCCTATACACAGCACTATGTTACAATGCTTTATTGAAAAAAAAAATCTTAAAAGGGAGACTCCACATACTAAGTTTTAGGTTTCTAAATAATTAATACTACCAGGGAACCAAGGAGAGCCCCAAAGGGAGAAGACCTTGCTTGTTGCAACCACCAATGACCTTAGGTAAGCAATAATATTAGGACTGCAATGAAATGGGTGGAGTGCCCCTTTAAATAATGTAACTTGGTTACCTTAGACAGCCAATATGGAGACTTCTTGCGGGCAAGGGCGATTGTATATAATTCCTTTGAATACACAATATTGTGTTATAAGTCATTTACGCAAAGGCTCTGACCCTCCAGCCTTAAAGGGACAGGGGTTTCTCTTGTAGATGGAAGTTTCTTTTATTAAATGATTTAAAGGGGAATTATTAATGTTGACATGTCACATGATAATATTTATGTGGGTCTATGACCTGAAATCAATGCTTGAATTCTAGTTGGGATGGTGGAGGGTTCACAATTTCACATTTAGCCTCAGGCAATAGAAAGCAATAGATTGTCCCATGGGTGTTGGGGGGACCTCTACTGATGTTATATGCTTATACGTCTCAATGAGCTGCCAAGGGAGAACTAAAAGTACAATTCCACCTTTTTAAGGTGGAACTGTACATTTCCAGTCCTGTTCGGAACTGTAAATTTCCAGTCCTGTTAGTTCGTATTTGGTTTAGTGAATCTCCCCCAATGTTCCGTGATGCTTTTATACAAGGCTTTCATGCCATTAGTAATTTCAGTGAGTGGAGCAGCTACTGCCCACCAGAGCTGCTGCCAGCGTGATATGACTCACGTCATTTGCTACAATTGGAAGAAAAACATCAAAGATTCTGCCTTACTGCACGACCAGAAGAGGCAGAGAACAGGTAACAACTGTTCTTATACAAGGTAACAGGCCGCCAAATCCAAACATAGGTGATAAGTCATTAGCCCATATATACAAACGGATGTAGGACTACAACTCCCAGCATTGCTATGTATCTATATAGACAGTGGCGGCTAGTGGTAATCAATGGGTCACTCTCCAGCTGTTAATCTACTACAAGTAGGGACAAAGAATTTACCTGGTCACAATTGTATCTGGGCCTCAATGCCTGCGGGTCTGGCTACAAAAGGGGCTATAAACGGGTCATTCAGAGGTGTGATGACATTTCCAGGGTCAGGTAGAGCATGGCCGTCAAGTAACATTACTGACTACACGTCTAAGCAAGCAGACAATTGCAAACTTCAATTTGTATTCTCATTGAAAGGCATAGATCGCCAAAGTCTTATTCTACCGATGTAGCAGAGCTGGATTTGCCATTTAACTATTTGAGGCTACATTGCTTTTTATTGCGAGAAATCACAAGTAGTGGTTTTGCTTGTAGTCCCATGTAAAACAACAGATAAACACATTGTCACCATAAATTGTCCAAAATGACAAACTCACGTGCGGCTACAGCTGACAAACTCCACTCTGCTCCATGCGTTGGGTATTTGAATTTCTTCTATACATAATGATACAATTGTAAGTCGGACATCGTTATGCTGTTTGGCTGCATTAGATGATAAAATGTAAATTGTGCAAAATTTCGCCGACTACTGAACTGCATATACATAGGTAGCAGTGCTGATTGAGCTATTCTTTGCGTGCAGTGTGATAACAGTGTTATGATAATGCCTATGCTTCCATTGCAGTCTTGTGGAAAGCCACAGATAACACATAATGATCTCATCATTGCACATTCTGTCAAATGACAAACCTGGCTCTGCTACATCTGTAGGTGACGGCTGAGCTTTGAAGGGGTTTTCAGGAATATAACATTGAGGGTCTATCCTTGAGAGTTCGCCATTATATATCGATGGGCTATCCCATTGATTAGCAGAACTGTAGTAATTTAGACAGCGCCATCCATGTTTATATGGCTGGATCTGGTACTGCAGCTGCAGTGGCAAATACAGCCAGATGAACCAGAGTGGATACTGCAGTGCAAGAGCGCCATGGCCCCTTATTTCCACACATCATGTGGGTCATGGGGTCAGACCCCCATTGATCACATGTTAATGGTTTACCCTAAGGATGGACCCTTAAATGTCAAAACCCCTTTACATTTTTTTACACTGAATATTCCTTCACTTAACAATACCAAGTTGCAAATTTTTGCAAAGAACAATGACAGTAATATGATACCACACTGATGCATTTATGAAATTTAATTTTCCTTTTTGGATTCCGAAAAGTTGCGAAGAAGAGAACTTTTTTTTTTTTTTTTTTTTTTTTTAAATAAAAAATAAATAAATAAATCAGCAAATTAACTCATTGTGTGCACACAGCACTCTCCAGGGGACGTCAGATAACTCTATCCACTTACAGATTGTCACATTTCAGTGGCGCACAGTGTACGAATACACATCGTATCATTCCAAACAAGTGACCTGGGGACAAAAATGACTTTATTGTAGATGGTTTGGCCCAAAAGGATCTGATTGCTTTTTCCTTTCTGTGTCCTTTTGGCCCTGACAGTGACATACGATTTATTACATCTCGTGTGCCCCCTTTGGAATTAAACTAGAAAGCCACGGGATGCCAACAATGTTTTATTTGAAGTCACGTTAGCACCTAGGATGCATTCAAGTCAGACGTTTCTTCTCGAAGGGCAAAAGATGTTCTCGGAATGAGGATGGCTTTAGGGTTCACATTTTTGAAAGTCTTCTGCTCCCTCTGGGCTATTTAAGCAACTACTAAGTGAAATTCAGAGATGGATTCTGTGCCAAATATGGGATATTCTGTGTCAAGCACAATACAATGGAACGACAGCAAAGACCTTACCCTTTTATGTAGATCGGAAAATGCATTCATAGGAGCTTGGAGACCGCTCGTGGTCCCAGAATAAAACTCCAGCTTCCTTTAAAATGGCTCGTGTACCATGAGGAAAAAAATAGACTTAAGATCTAATAAGAGCTCCTTACGTTGCAGCTTATGTCTGACAAAGATAACAATTTAACAACGAAAGAAGCGGCTGGCGGACTGGTCCAGGTCCTTTAAACCGGTAGGGGCGAAAGTCAGTGGCCCTACTGCTTGTCTTGGGTAGCCATATGTCAGAGTCTGCTGGATACCCCCCGAAGAAAAGACCGAAGCGATTTTCCATATTTCGATCTTCTCTGATTTTGCCTACAATGTGCTTCATGAGCAAGTGCTTCATTTTACTGCAGCACCACCGTAGGAGTAAAAAAGTATTACACGTTTCCTATTGAAATTAATGGGCGGTCTGTGAGCTACATGGATAGGTTGGGTCCTCCAGGGATAAAGACGCTCTTTGCGGCTGCTTTCTTGCTAATCGATGGGGGGTCCTGAATCGAGGATTGGAAAAGTCTTTTTTCCAAGCCAAAAAATACTTGTAAAAGGGATTCTCAGAGCTTTTCAATAGAAGGTCTATGCTTGGGTAGGCCATCAATGTATTATCGGTGAGGATCCAGTTGTGGTCCATTGTTTATCCAGTCACCGCAAAGTCCTTACTCATGATGGGCAATCAATTAAAAAGCTCCCACTACCCGTTCAAGGAGAGAACAGAGTTGTCAGACCTCAGCTTTGCTCTAGGTTTCTAAAAATTTACAGGATCTGCTGGTCCCAGGAAAGATTTGGCCAAAATTTTGAAAACATGGAGCGAATGTTAAGCTCTCACAATTTCTCTCCTGTGTTTTTGCTGCCAGAGATGTAGAAAGTCCTGAAACCCCACCGGAGAAGACATCAAACCAATCTGTGTTCCCACTGATTCAATTTTATTAAAAAGTGGGAGATCAATGCAAAATGTGTTTTTTATTTTTTTTAATTAAATTATTTTTTCAACATCGATAGAAGAGAGAAAAATTTACACTGCTCATTCTGCATTTCATATTGCTGACCAGACCCTTCCTCCCTGTTCTGGTGAGGCCCAACAGGCTAGAATAGATCAGTCTCCAGCTGGGTGTTCTGTGTGTCAGCAAATACGGAAGTCAGATTCTGAAAAATCCAGAGTGGGTGCGATAGCGACAAATAGGGGAGCCATGTAAATGACACAGGTATGGAAGCTCCGTCTTATGGAGAAGAGGTTATTAGAAAACTAAACAATGCAAAACTCATCCAAAAACAATAAGCAAAATGTTACATAATACTCCAATTCAAACAAAAAAAAAACTGGCCAAAAATTTGTTTCGTTAACAGGCTTTGGACATATCCTATAGATATGCAGTATCAGGTTATGGGAAGGGGATCGAAGACTAGGTCGTTGAATGTTCCTGAGACTGAAGGATGTGTAGCGTTCCAAAACCTTTTTGGTGCTACTCAATGGCATCTCTAGGAATCTCAGGAACAAGAGACATTTTGGAAAAAAGTGTTTAAGAAAGCTACATAACCCAGTGCTGCCATGTTTTGTAGTTGGTGGAGGTATCGGGTCAAAGTCCCTCACCAGTGTCCTTCAATAATCTTCCATCAGGAGTACATGACATGATAATTTCCCCCTTCTACAAAACAATTTCCTAAAAGTAATATAATCTGCACTAAGTTGACCACCAGTTGTTGTTGGACTCAGAAAAAACTATTTTCAAGTACCCTTTTAGGACATTTAATAGACAGGGGCTGCCTCACTTTTAATCTCCATCAAATAGCCGGTGCGGGTAGACAATTACAACATTTCTTGTTTGGAGGACCCAACACATTTGTTCGTTATTTGGACAGTCCATTGATTGTAATGGGCACCATGTAATGCTACATTTCCCCTGCGGTGGTGCTGCAAAAGAATGAAAACATTTGCTGCCGGGTTTCCACATTGAATACTGGGCTTTAACTTGTGCTCCAGTGGCGTAGCTATAGGGTTTGCTGTGTTTTTGTTGGGAGGGGGCAAAATTTATGTATTGGGACTTGTGCCCCCTGATTTTTTTTAAGACTAACAATTCCCTGGCTGCAAGTGCTGCATCGCTGGGTCACTTAGGAGACCCAGCAATATAACTGAAAGTTACAGTCAGGCCGTGGCCATCATCTGTGAAGAGAAGGTGTGACGAGTGGGGCCCAAGCTGAACTTCTGCACCTGCGAGCCTATAGCTGTGCCCTTGCGGTGATCGGCCTGTCATCAAACAATGCTACTAAGGCCGGGTTCACAGAGTTTTTTGCAGGTGGAAAATCTGCCTCAAAATTCCGTTTGGAATTTTGAGGCAGATTTTTGCTCTGCCTGCACGCCGATTTTCGCAGCGTTTTTCGCCCACGGCCATTGAGCACCGCGGGTAAAAAATGCAGCGAAATACGCTTTCTCTGCCTCCCATTGATGTCAATGGGAGGTCAGAGGCGTGAACGCCCAAAGATAGGGCATGTCCCTTCTTTTTTGACGCGAGTCGGTTTTTCCGCTCGTGGGGAAAAAAAAACACCTTCGCCTCCCATTAAAATTAATGGGAGGCATTCTGAGCCGTTTTTTGGCGCGTTTTCCGACGCGGTCTCCGCGTCAAAAAACTTGTCTAAGAACTCTGTGTGAACTCCCCCTAAAAGTGGATTGTAGAAAGAGGAGAACCCCTTTTTTTGGTTCATATTCTAATGGCCTTGTTGGGCTTAAAAAAAATTACTACCACTAAAAAATGATTGTCACTTCCCTTCTTCAACCTTTCAAAGATCGGAAAGAGATCCTTGACAAAAATCATCATGGTCCTGAATTTCAGGACAACAAAAATTCATGTAGGGGAGTTTTATTTGGGGGGGGGGGGGTTCACCCCCATCATCCATTTATAACAATCTGATGGGTGGAATTGCCTTTTAAATATTTACTCTCCTCTTCGATGTTTTATTTCTTGCAGACTCACATCTTTTATTAGTCCTCAATGCCGGCAGGTTTAAGTAATGTTTGTGCGCGATTCTCTCTTGAATGATATTCGGGATCCCAGAGGAGCGTTCTTTGTCTGCTAATCATTAACAAAAGAAAAGGCTAATTCTAATTAAAGAGGTTAATGGTAATGTGACACAGTCTATTCCTATGAAAGGAAGCTGCAATCCAGTTTTTTAGATGTTTAAATCTCTTGGATTGTGGAATATAGTAATTACTCTTGTGTTTTGGCCTTCTGTCAGGGACTTTTGACTACACAATGCATTGTGGTTGTTTAAATGAAGAATGAGCTTATTGTCCCGGATTGACTGCAGGTCAAGAGTAGACGGTCACTATTGTCTATCTACCGTTAATGAATTTCCATTTCAATGGGCTTTAAAAAATAAAAAAATTTTTTTTTTGTTATTAGGCCCTAGTTTTTCCATTAGTCCCAGATTAACATAGTCAGAAATAGGTGAGGCCTAATTTTTGTCAGGAGCAACACTTTTTATATAATTGAACTCTGTTTTCAAGTAGTCATACAATTCCTCAATTGCTTCCTACGAGTAAAGGGAATGACATGTCATTCCATATTTCACCACTGGGGGCAGTATTCCTATACAATTTACAGGTAAAGAGGATTTCTACTCAAAGCATAATTTGTAAATACAGAGAGTCCTGGATGTCCCTATCGCCTTTGCTATTGGGTGGTAAATCCGATGAAGGTCTAATCTCTCCAGAAGAACTGCGTTACGCAGAATGGTGATGAATTGGCCCAAGAGTCAGAAAAAGAAGATAGGGGAAATAAACAACAGGCCCTTCTGTCCTGGGTGTCAAACCCCAGCTCCATAATGGAGGACCCAGTTTGATCTTTGCTATGGGGCCCTCTTTCTTCTATGTACTCCATTGTAAAGAACACTATCAATTCACTAGGTTGGACATTCACAGTCAAAATCGATTTCTAAATGTTATCCATTGCTAAAAATGGGCCAAAATTTTTGTTGCCGAGATTCGATTCGCCTAAAGTTTTTGAATCAATTCCTTATAGCCAAAAATATGTCACTTGAAGCTTCTAGGCCACACTGCAAAAAATCTTTACGAAGGCCTACTAAGAACTCATGTCCTATGTGGTGGACGGGCCATTGGGCTCTAATCGGGCACCAGGGCCTAAATACAACTTCAACCTCAATTTCTAAAAATCGAATTCTATATATCAAATAATTTTTTTTCTAGGTTTTCCTCTTTATCAGGGGCAGGTGGCGACTCAAACTCTCCCATTGGCCCATTGGCTTCATTTAGTGGAGTCTTCCAAAAACGTCCCCGTTCTGATTGCCACAGACTTATTTTTATAACATTTTAATCTCATCTCTACAGTTTACAAAATGATGAAAGTAAAAAAGAATTTCGTTTTACAAAAAAAAAACCAACTATGTTCCAGCACGCTGCCTTAATTTATATCATGTACAGCAAAGTAGAATGTCCTGCCAGAACGAGATATGAATAATTGCTCCATCTAACGTGGAGCTATCTCTAATCTGGGATATGATTTTTATGTGCAGTTTTCAGAAATAATTTACTCAGCCATGTGTCAATACCGTCAGCAATAACAGTCATTTAATTGTTTTTTATGTCAGCAAGTGCTGAAATATCTTAAGTTAAAGATAACCCCTTCATTGTCCCGCTCATGGATCGGTAATAAACTTCAAAGTCGAGCCCAACGAGACAGCCTTAATGGGTCATGTTTTCATTGAATGCTTATAACCATTTCTCTACAGGGTTTAGCTATTGATCCAACAATCTAATAATTCAAGGTACCGGCGGATAGAATTTTTTTTTCTTTACCTTTTTGAAAGGGGCGAGAAACCAGGGTCACCCGAGGGAAACACATGTAATTTTTTGAAGATGACAGACACAACACTGTCATGGTGGCTGACTTTTAATTATAAAGGATATCATGGAGAATTGACGATTGACAACACGTCCTTGAGCCCGGTTTTATGGATCGCACTGAATTGTTTTGTAAATCCATTGGCAGAAGTCTATATTACGATTAAAGCTCTCTCTGAGGAACATGTAGGCATTAACGTCCGCCACTAAAACTCAGACTCGCGAAGACTCTGTCCTCCAATGTTTTCCTATGGGACAAAAAGTTGTGACCATTGGCAGATGTTTTGTGATGGTCACAAGGTCAACAAAGTCAAAATTTTACCGCAATTTACTACTTTTCACTGTGGGCTTTGTCTATTGTTTTTTTTCAGTTAACCCCTTAAGGATGGGCATAGCTATTTTGATGTTTTTGTATGGCTTTTTTATTTTTCCATTGTCATAGCTGTATAAGGGCTTGTTTTTTGTGGGACAAGTTATATTTTTTAATGGGCTCCATTTTAAGTACAGAAGTAGCAAAGTTTATCTGGACTCATAACTTGCTGCAGCGCAATATCACCCAACAAAAAAGTAATTGAAAGAGTCAAATTAAATTTGTGTATTTAATGCGTTAAGACTCAAGATAAAGTTGGCTACATCTGTACATATAAATGTATTCATTAACTTTTATAAATTTTTTGGTGGCAAATGGAAAAAAAAAAAACAGCATATCCATCATGGCTTCTGTCAAATATTTTCATAGCTGATGCGGTCCAAGGTCCTGAATGAACTGAATTTGACCGGATTGTCACTACCCACAACCAATACACTCAAGTCACAGATTTGCGCAATCTGCTAAATCACAAACATCAAATCACAACCACAGCAAAAAAAAATTTCCTATAAATCAATTCATTGGGCAGATGAATTTACCCTTCTAATTCAATTACCCAAAAAGGCTGCCTGTAGTATGTGTGAAAGTCAGGTACTCTCTAAGACTAGCGCTCCCTGACGACAAACGTGGCAAAAACGCAGGTTAACAGGACCACCGAAATGGGAAACAAAATTGTGGAGCAACTTTTTCCTTTTGTAGAGAAATATTGAGGTCGTGTTATGATCACATTAACCCATACGTTTATCCAACCATTATATGCTCAACAGTCAACAGTCGCCATAGAGTTAATATACGAGGGTCCTTCATTCGGGACCCTCATCTACTAGCTAGAGAGAAGAGTGACTACAAAGATTGGCACTCACTCTGGAGGACCCTACTTGTCCATGTAGAACACAAACAATCCATTGATTTCAATAAGACTGGTGCAATGCTACACTCCTCCAGTGGGGGCGCTGCAGAAAAATGAAACACTTGCTGGCAGAATCCCACACTTTTTAGAGCCGATCACCAGAGGTCTCTGCAGAGTGACACTATATGATCTGATCTGCTGATCCCCATGGGACCCCTTTTAACAAAAAGGGGTTCTCCAAGGTGGACAACACCTTTAATTTAATTGCACCGTCTGCCGGTAAGACGTGGCCAGGGTCCAGCGTGTTTACTGCTCAGTTTAATTCTGAGAGTGTAGCTGAAGAGCATGTCCGTGTCTTATATCCAGCCTGATAGATTGTGCCGCTCACTTTATATAATCTGAAGGATGTGACCGGCCCCCATATATCAAAATGTCGAGTGTAATGTCACTTTATATCTATTGCCACTCAAACTTGTCCAGGGAAGTAAAATCCTCATATGTCAGCCCAAAGTTGTATGTTTTCATGCCGTTGTGTCACATTGCAGATGAAGCTTTATATCAAGTCGCTTTTCTAAAGATAAAAGCGCGTTTATGAATAAAAAAAAAAAAATCAAAAAGTACCGGCGCAATCCTCATACAGACGACTATTCTGCCTCTCGGGAGATACTTGTTCCTTAATTAGTTTTACTCCAGTTTTACGAAGCTCTTCATGATGGATTAAATCAGCGCGTAGCGTTCAGGCTTCCATGACTTAAAGGGCAGCCGTCATCAAAGTCATTTTTGTAAACGTTGTGTAGAATTAAATGATAGTCTCCCTTTAAGTGTAAAATTCAAGTTCCGTAAATCCCCTTTCATGTTACGGAGGATGTTGTACAGCTGATTTCTTCAGCTTTGCCTCATTGGAATGTGGCGCAACCAAGAATAATTCGGGAAGACTCCAAAGGAACAATATGGTTTACTTGTTCTACAATGATATGATTGTTGCAGGTCTATCCGGTATATTGTACTGAAAAGGAACCTGCAGCCACACATCTGTACGGTGCCCTATCAAAGCGGAATCAGGGGAAGCAATTACACTTATGGTCCAGTAAAGGGATAAATAGGGGGCTATGAGATATAAATCCCATATCTATATCTCAATCATATCTCTCTATCCATCCCATATATATAGGGATGGATAGAGAGATATGACAAACGCCCCTAATACGCCTACAAACATCTGCCTATGGCTTTCAATGGGTTTTACGATGTTCTGTTCCCACGAGGCTTTATTTTACGCGACCCTGTCAAAACGCGGCGCGTAAAATGACGGCTCGTCAAAAGAAGTGCAGGAAACTTCTTGGCACGTTTTTGGAGCCATTTTTCATGGACTCCATTGAAAAACCGCTCCAAAAACAGCCGTAAAATACGCAGCGAAAAACGCGAGTGGCTTAAAAAAACTTCTGAAAATCAGGAGCTGTATTCGCCTGAAAACAGCTCCGTATTTTCAGACTTTTCTGGTCACTATGTGTGAACATACCCTTAGGGTATGTTCACACACAAACTCGAAAACGTCTCAAAATACGGAGCTGTTTTCAAGGGAAAACAGCTCCTGATTTTCAGACGTTATTTAAGCCACTCGCCATTTTTGCTGCGTTTTTTTACAGCCGTTTCTGGAGCTTTTTTCGATAGAGTCAATGAAAAGCCCCTCCAAAAAAGTCCCAAGAAGTGACCTGCACTTGTTTTTCGCGGCCGTTTTTTTTACGCGTAAAAAACGCCGCGAAAAACGCTCCATCGGAACAGAACGCCATTTTTCCATTGAAATAAATGAGCAGATGTTTGGAGGCATTCTGCTTTTTTGCCATTTACGGCCCAAAAAACAGCCGAAAATAGGTCGTGTGAACATACCCTTACCTTGTTCTTCCCTGCACTCAGAAGAGCTTAAATAGCAACAAGAGGAGTCACCAGAATTGAAATTCTCCATCATTCCCACTTTGTTTTGCCCCTCAAAATGAGCGTCTCCTGGTTGTTTACCGTAGACTCCCAATAGCTGAACCATGCAAATCAATGAGCCGTCAATGAAGTGTTTGCCTGTATCTCGTAACGATCTCCGATTTGTTCCATCTCTGACCATTATCCCTTCTCGTCAAGCATATAAATAAGTAACATTACAAGATCTATAAAGTCAGCGTCAGATTGGCAGCCGTTACAATGCGCAGGACGCCGTAATGTGCACGCTGCCTGAAAGCGGATTTAGAGAAACTTCAGGGGGGGCAACAGCTTCACTGTACAGCATTTACATGATAAGGACGCTGTCGCCATCTGTAGCACTAAGTGCTTGAAACTTTATTATATTTGTGCCTTTAAAGCAGGATCGGCTGGCTACGATGTATACAGATGCACTTCTTTAGCCAATTTTCAGTTTGGTATAAGAATGCAGCTTTCCTACTCAGCAGGTTTAATGCAAGTCCTTTTATCTTCCTTGAATATTTAAACAGTAGCAAAGCTGTAAAAATTCTCTTCTTTTCTCCCCCCCCCCCCCCTTCTTTTCATGCGTCTGTTTGGCTAATGCATAGTTTGTATGCAAGTGTATGGTTGTGTAGGTAATGTGTATCCATCTAACAAGCTATTTGTATTTTTTTTTTTTTGGGTAGCACCGCTATGTGCTGCTGAGCCGAGTGCTGACATTTCAGCGGCTCATCCTTGACATGATACCAATGTTTCTGTGACAGGTCTTATAATTTTTCTCTGCAGCAACCAGCAACTCACTCACCCACAAATAGCGTCTGATTCCCCCGTCAGATGTCATGGAGCCTGAGACATAATAGAAATGTATTCGAATATTCGGATACTGTTCTGGAAACACGGATGATTTGACATTCCTTAGAATAACTCTAGTTCATTACAAAATGCCGGACATGCTATATATACTGTATAGCATTCTAGGCTATGTACACCTCTGAAAACTTATTTTTCTTTCTTCTAAAAATGTTTCAGTGTGATTGCTGTAACTTTGTAATTACTTTTTATGAAAAATTATTTTTATGTTTTGAGATACAGCTGCTTTGTATCCTGTATATAGAGCGGCTCTATCTAGCGCTGAGACCCGAATCCGTCAGGTCAGCGGAACGGACGGGTTCAGTGTTAGCGGGTCCTGCAGGATCGAGCCGTTACCGACCACGCCTAAGTTAATAACTTAGATCTGGTCGATAACAGGTGGATTTTGCGTGTCAGAGATACGCAGGAGCCGCTGTCACTGAACCCGTCAGTACACTGGCCTGATTAATTCGGGTCTCAGCGCTAGATACAGCTGCTCTATATACAGGATACAAAGCAGCTGTATCTCAAAACGTAAAAATATTTTTTTTAATAAAAAGTAATTACAAAGTTACGTCAATCACATTGATAAACATTTTTATTTAAAAAAAAAGTTTTCAGAAAGGTGTACATAGCCTTTAACCTGTGATATTGCTGTCCTATAGGTGCCTGTACTCTATATAGGTTTTTTAAAGGGAAGTTACATGGGTTTTGGACACATTAAACATTCTATAGTCTTGTTATTTTCTTCTAGATTCATGGTAAAGGGGGTAAAGGGTGCATCAAGTAATCATTGGGCACAATAGCAAAACTTGGAATGGGGCCCCACCCTATTAGGACTGTGTATTACCCGCATCAATTTTCCCACTCTCGCCTTCCATAAACCACAGTAATAACTATCTTAGTATCTAAGTAGTATAACTTTCCTATCCTTGCTCCAGGCGATCCAGCGATGACACACCGGCGACACTTCCGGTGGTTGTTAACATGCACGTAGCATGTAACCGCGCGGCCAAGCTCTCAGCGCGGCTCAGCGGGGCTCACTGGTGACTAATAATATTTCTGGCATAATGCAACATATGGCTGCAGCAGTCACATGCTATGTACATGTATACAACCACCGGTAGTGCCGCCAGAGCATTAGCGGTGGATCGCCAGGGGGCAAGGATAGGTAAGTATTGATTTTTTTATTGATTTTTTTATTTCCAGTCCCTAAAAATACGTTTTACAAATCCCAGATAACCCCTTTAATTTCCCCAAATAAAAGATTAATCTCAAAGGGGACCGATCTTCTCCTGATATGTCTGTTTTAGTAAATACTTGTATCCCGATAAAAATCACAATTCCGGAGAATCTTCTCTTAGAACTCTGCATTGTGCCGTTCCTTTGTTATTCCTACTAGAAATTTATGAATGAATTGACAACTGGGCGTTTCCATTCCTCTTGTCAAAGGGGCATGTCCCTACACAGTCTATATGGAAATTGGTTTTCTAAACTGGACAACCCCTTTAAAAAGGGGTTTCCCACGACCGGACAACTGATGACCTATCCACTGGATAGGTCATCAGTATATGACTGGCGGGGTGCCGACATCCAGACCCCGCACCCATCAGCTGCTACGGCTTCCTCCGGGCACCGGACATCCATGCCGGAAGCGGATGGTTCCAGAATAGCGGCCGAGCTGCAGTACTGCAGTATTTAAGTGAATAGGAGCGGAGCTGCAGTACTGCAGAACAGCCGCTATGCCATAGTCGGAAGCATTTGCTTCCGGCTCCAACTACTACATCCCGTAGCCGGAGCAGCTGATCAGTGCGAGGACCGGGTGTCGGACCCGCACTAATCATATACTAATGACCTATCCTGTGGATAGGTCATCAGTTGTCCGGTCATGGAAAACCCCTTTAAGTCTCTAGATATATATTTACCATTTTATGACAACACCTTGTGTGCAAAACTTAGGAACCAACTGGTTTCCATAGCTCCTTATTCAAAAAACCGCACAGGTACTTGTAACATTTGGAGGAAGAGGTTCTCACCCAGAGCTCAGATCGTTGCTCGTGTGGTACTGTATACTTCTAATCTTACCTCATCTACATTTCTTTTGACCTAGTCCAACATCCTGCGCCTCTTCACAAAGACGACTTGATATATAATTTCATTCCTTTCAAATTTCCTCCTTCTCTGACCCGGCAGCTTGGCAGGTCCTCCACCCACCTCTGTGAAGGTCTTCAGGGCTTCCCGTATAGTCTGAATACCATTACATTTTCTTTGGGTTTACTACATTAGAATTTAAAATCCATCCCAGAGTCTCAATATTTCCCGATGTAGTTACTAAGACACTTGGAAATGCACATCTGTAAATCTTTAGAGGGAGTTCTACTTTTTAGGGCATATGTTGAGGGTTTCGAGAGGAATAGATGTTCTGTAAATATGCCAATCATTCATAAACCCGGGTCAATAATACCCCTCATCGGCTTACTTCTTCAATTCATAATTATATTGTTGTAAATGTAAATCAATGTTCATGATAAGCTCAGACATACAGTAAAAAGGGCTATTTTGGCTTGAAGGGATATTCCAAACTCATAGGATATGCCACAAATGTCTGATAGACGCAGGTCCCACCTCCGGGATCCGCACCCGTATCAAGAGCATTGGTCTTAATATAGGTGCTGGACCCAGACGTGGGACCTGCGTCTACCATTTATGCCATATATCGTTGCTATGCCATTAGTGTCCATGTTTGGAATAACCCTTTAAGAAAATATCCAGGTGTCTGTGTCATAAGTATTGATACTCATTGATATATGAGTAAAAGTCCTATAATCCGGCCCTTGATTATTTTTTGCTAATTATGTGAAAAAAAGACAATCCCTCTAGCATAGTAGTGGGAGAAGAGCAGGTTTTAATTGAGACTGGGACCCTACGTTTTGGGGCCCACAGATGCCACGGCAACCTATAATGTTCCCATATAAAAAGTAGAATACAAAATACACTGTGACCATCAATATAAAAAGTTTTGAAAGTAGATGAGCAGAATTTAATGATGCCCCTAGAAAACAAAGGGCCGTCCATGTATACATTCTACCCAGAGCGCTCCTTTAACATTAACACACTGATATCGCACGCTCGACCAGACGACTTCTTTTCCCTCCCTTTCTCGTCTACCAACCACTATAAATTGCCGAACGGCAGTCACGGGACCCCTCTTCTCCCGATTGGTGGGTGTTTCAGGTCCCCGCCGATCATAAATTTATGTTGTATCCTATGAATATCCCCTTAAAGGGAACCTGGTAACTCTCCGGAAATGTCCATTTTAGTAGATACTTGTATTCCCCATTTACTAACAAATCAGGAATATATTTTCTTAGAACTCTGTGTAGTGCCGTGCCTCTGTTATTCCTCCTGAATATTTATGAATAAATTGACAACTGGGTGTTACCATTCTCCTTGTCAAAGGGGCGTGTCCCTACACAGTCTCACTATGTCCACACGGATTAGACGTAGTCTGCCTAGGGACACACCTCCTACGGGTAACCCCCAAATAAAATTAATAAATTTCTAGGAGGAATAACAGGGAAATGGCATAACGTAGAGTTCTAAGAAAAGATGCTCCAGATTTGTTATTTTATAGGGACTCAAATTATTTACTAAAACAGACAGATCAGCAGAGGTGGCCGGTCCTTTTTTGGCACAGAAATTCAAAGGACTCTAAAAAGATAATCCCTGTGTCATGCTCCGCCCCCTCAGGCCCTGCACTAGGAATAACACAATGTATCCGTTTTGCCCAGAGTGTTCCTTTAAGAAATAATTCAATTTACCAGTACACATGTATAAGACAAAGCAGAATGTTTGTCACTTCATCTCCGGCCTTGTCATTATTCTAAGGTCAAGTTCAATTTGTGTCAAGAAGTGGTTTTCTGAAGCTAGAAACAGATCCCCCGCTGCGTTGTTTCTCTCATGCCCTATGTGATGCCAATTAATTAGACGGAAAAAATAAATAAAAAAAGGATTCACATGAGTGATGATTTGTGAGGTGTCAGAAAGTGATAATCCCAAGTTTATAGAATAAATATGCAAACAGCAAAGTCCTGGAAAAAAAAAAAACCCACAAAAAATATATTTTTCTACATAGAACTGTTGTCACCTAGACGTGTCAAAGCCACCTTGGTTCTTAGTGACAAAAACAACCTTACATGACACAAAAGAGGGTACAGTAAGTATACGGCAAATGGCGAAGACGTCTAAAAAAAAATATATATATATATATATATATAACATTCACTTATGGTAATCAAATCAGATACCGGTTGTGGAAAATAAAAATGGCGATCTAATTAATTGCAACCAATTTGCTGACAAATTTAGAGTTAGGGTCCTCTTACACGGCCAGACATGGGCCGTGTAAATGAGTGCCGATCAACGACACAGCTCAATGATCGGCGCTCGTTTGCTCCTTTCACGAGGAGCAATGCATGGGGGATGAGCGATCATTACTACGATCGCTCGTCCCTATGCATTTCCATCATTTCGGCAAAATTACTCCCTGAAAACACAGGGAGATGTGCTGCCGACAATGATAATTTTTCATGCTGCATAAAATATAAGATCAGCTGATGAATGAGCGTTTGCTTGTTCATCGGCTGATTGCTGCCTTGTTTACACAGGGCAATGATCAGGAACGATCATTCATATGAACGCTCGTTTGCCCGATAATTGACCCATGTAAAAGAGCCTATAGTGCTCTTTTGACCCGATGAAAAAAATCAGGACTTAATTGAAGCGTCTAAATCGCCTAGTTATATTTATTGGCGTTACTTTAATTAATCTAATTTGTTACTTAACCTACTTACCCCTTGTACTTCCCCTTTAAAAAAAACAATAAAGTAGCAGGTGTGGGATAACAAGCATGAGGTCTAATTACGGTCTATCCATGCTTAATGACCATTGCAGCACCCATCAGGGTTGGACTGGCCCACCAGAGTACCAGAGGGTCCTTCGGTGGGTCCAGGCTCTAAAACAAAAATTGGCCCAAAGGTCCAGCAGAAGACAACCCCATTTGGAGGTGACTTTGGATCCAATCACTTGCCACTAGGGTCGATTTCTGATGGGTTGATCGACTATTAATTTATTAGATCTTATTGATGATCTGTCTTGTGTGTACAATGCTAAGAGCAAAGAATGTGATGTAATTAGAAGGTCGCGCACGTGTTCTGTATAGATGGAGGGTGGTTCTCAGAATAATGTCCTCTGGTGGACCCAATCAATCTCAGTACGAAACTAGAAAATCGTTGGTTAAAAGTTACATATGTGAATACGGCTTCTTTTGTTAGTGGGATCCCTGTGCCCCAGGGTTCACTTAACATGGAGTTGTATAGAAGAAGCCCACGTTGCACCATGTTCTAGGTCCACTTTGTGCTTTGTCTGTAGACATGGACTCTATTGACTATGAAAGATAATCATATATACACGCACCAGTGGGCATTAGAGACTATAAAATCAATGCTGGGCCAGATCAAACTTCCAATTCTCCTGCTGATATGGTAAACCTAAATGCGGAAGTTGCAGTCTCGCATCATAGAGAATGGAGTGGCTGTCAAATAACAGCTGCTCCTTTTTGACCTCCTGCTCACAGAGATCAGTGCAAGAACAGTCAAGTTCAGGTGATCATCCAAAATCATTGGACACCATGAAAATACTGGGGCAATAAGCTACTAAATGCCCAATACTGGGGTCCCTAACTGCAGGACCTTAGAGATTGGGACACCAAACAAATGGATATAAAAAAAGTAGGGCACAAAAACCTGCACTGGTGGAGTCGACTTGTGGTAGGAAGCCATGAGCAGCTCGCTCTCAGCAGATCAGCGATAGGGGCCCCCATAGTGATATTTGTACAGGGGCCCTCTGCTTCCTGTGTCCAGGCTGATCAATAGATAAAATAATAAATTTAGATAGGACGGTGATATTTTCTGAGCAACATAAGATGATTTAAGAATTTACTCTACACATAGAATTAGGTTAATTAAACCAGGCCAAACAGGATTCCCCGAAGGCTCCGTCACATTTGCGGCTGTTGAGTAAACAGCAGATGTCTCTATTGTACGGCATCTGCCTCTCCTCCCACTTGCTGGAGCACATTACTGTACATCAATAGGATAAGTATTTGTAATGAAGGCCTTTCAAGGAAAAAATAGGTTAATAGCATTGTTTATACGTGGAGCTGCGAGAACCGCAGTCATGTTACTCTTAAGGCAGGAACGCCGTTAACCGTATTACACGCTTCATACGCTTCCACAGAGAGATCACTGAAAAAGATGCAAGGTAGACAAAGTGCAAAAGCCCTTCTATAGCAGGAGATCTTCACCAGCCGAGTATAGAAAACGCTTTATTGTAACGAAAAGAAATGCATTTTATAGATCGGATTATTTAAAAGGGAAAATTTACGCCAATATACAACATTGTTCAGAACGGTCAGTAAAGAAAACTTAGGGTCAGTTCACACAGAGTGTTTTGGCACCGATTTTGACACGGTAGCCGCGCTGGAATCAGTGCCAAAAAACTTCAGAAATCTTCCCCCATTGATTTCAATGGGAGGCGTGGCTTTTGGGCGCTCGCAGGGGGAAAAAAAAAAAAGCTGGATGTCTTTTCTTACCGTGATTTCTGCCTCTGACCTGCCATTGAATCAATGGGAGGCATGCAAAACCCGCTGTGTTTTTTGCTAACCGAAATGCTGCTGCAAAAAAAAAAAAAAATGGAAATATATGTGCAGGCAGTTCAAAATCTGCCTCAAAATTCCTGAAGGAATTCTGAGGCATATTTTTTCTGCCTGCAAAAAACTTTGTGTGAACAGGGCTTTAGGCCTCATACACACGGCCATGCCCGTGAGCACTGCCCAAAAAGGCCGGCCGCATACAGCCACCCGCATTTCTGGCCCGTGCTCCCATACAAAGTATGGGAGCACGGTCCAGAAAAAGATAGGACACGTCCTATCTTTTGCGGAGGCTTTCTACGGCCCGGACACCTTCCCGTAAATAAATGGGAAGGTGTCCGTGGACAGTAGATGTGAATGGGTCCATAATCGCGAACCGTAATTACGGTCTGAGATTATGGACAATTTTTACGGTCGTGTGCATGGGGCCTAAATGTGGATCTCGGTCTTGAATACTGAAGCAGTGGCAAAAAAAAAAAAGTTGTCACTTCCCTCCCTAATACAAAGTGATGGGAAAATCCAAATAATGGTATCATGTTTTCCTTTAAGATCTAACAGTACACCTAGAGTATAAAAGGGATATCCGCCAACCGTCTCCATAAATGGTGGGCTTTAGTAAACGCAAGCGTGTTGCTAGGGGGCAGGGTATGTGCCGACAATTGAGGACTCCAATAAGCCCCTTTGCCATGTTAGAAAATAGGCGAGGACCGTGAAGTATTTTATGTTGTCACAATCCTTTTTTGGATGATTTCAAAATTTTTAGGGAAAGAAGAATGAACTTCCGGTAAATACTTTATAAAAATATTTTCGATGAGCACCAGACTGCTTAAGAGGTGTTATCCAGGAGTAGAAAAAGCAGCGCCACACCTGTCCGTGGGTTGTGTGGTATTGGAGCTCAGCACCATTCACTTCAATGGATAGCTGTAATACCAGACACAACCAATGGACAGTGTGGCGCCGTTTCTGGAAGAAAGCAGCCATGTCTTTCTAATCCTATGCAACCCCTTTAAGTGACTGCTGAAGCCCGGTGATGGGGTGCTGAAATTGCGGCGTTTCCATAACCTAATAGAAGATTTCAGTGGAGCTAAACTCCATCAAAATTAAAGTGGTTTTCAAATTTATAAAATCCATTTCCATACACCGTATTAGGGAGTTAATGCAGGGGGTCCTCTATTCCGGTTCCTCATCTCTTGTCCAGAGTGTAGAACGACTACAAATAGAGTCTCTCGCTCTGGAGGTCCGGTCCTGCATTACTCAAACAACCGATTGATATGAATTGACACTGTGTAATGCATAATTTCCCCTGTGGTGGCGCTGCAGGGATATAGAACACTTACTGCCAGGTTTCCCCACAGCTGATCGCTGGAGGAGACTTTATGATTTGCTTATTGTCAAGGGACCCTTATAAAAAGAGGAGATTGTCTAAAGCAGAGAACCCCTTTAAAGTACGAGACCCAAATTCTAAACGGAGGGTGCAAATTAGTAAACAAATAAATAAAATTACGCACAGTCAAGTGTTTTGCTTCGTCAGTTAAATTGCACTTTCCACTTTAAATAAAGTTTACGGCAGATAGATCTTACCGCAGTAAATCTTCCATGTACTCCATTAACCATTTGTGTATCTTAGGCCGATCCCTAGCTCTCCCTGCTGCACACAGAGTAAATCCTCAGAGCATCCTTTCTGCCTCCATAGCTTCAACGTAAGTTCTTCATAAGACTGAGGCAACCAAACATAGGTCATATAGTCCATAGGTGCTAAAAGGTAAATATTTTTTTTTTTTAAAAAGCCTATAGTAAACATAGAAACTAAGGAAAAAGGGTGTGCTCTGTGGCAAATATTTTCACTATGAGGGTATGTGCACACACACTAATTACGTCCGTAATTGACGGACGTATTTCGGCCGCAAGTCCCGGACCGAACACAGTGCAGGGAGCCGGGCTCCTAGCATCATACTTATGTACGATGCTAGGAGTCCCTGCCTCGCTGCAGGACAACTGTCCCGTACTGTAATCATGTTTTCAGTACGGGACAGTAGTTCCACGGAGAGGCAGGGACTTCTAGCATCGTACATAACTATGATGCTAGGAGCCCGGCTCCCTGCACTGTGTTCGGTCCACTACTTGCGGCCGAAATACGTCCGTCAATTACGGATGTAATTAGTATGTGTTCACATACCCTTATAAGGGTATGTTCACACGCAAAATCAAAAAAATTGCTGAAAACGACGTAGCGGTTTTCAAGGGAAAAAAGCCTCTGATTTTCAGCCGTTTTTGTAGCCGAAAACATTTTTTTAGATATTTTTTGGAGCCATTTCTCCATTGACTCTATGAAAAGCAGCTCCGAAAACAGCTCAAGAAGTGACATGCTCCTTTTTACGTGGCATGTTTTTACACGCCGTTTTTTAAAACAGCGGCATAAAAAAAGCACCATCTGAACTATAGGCCGTTTTTGACGTTGAATTCAATGGGCAGAGGTTTGTAAGCATTTAGTTAGCGTTTTTCAAGGCGTATTTTTAGCTGTTTCCGCCCCAAATACTCCTGAAAACTCTGCGTGTGAAGAAAAAAAGCAGTGCTGTATACTTTCAAAGACTTGTTCTCTTTGGTCAAATCCTTAATTAGAAAGGTTCACCCTGAAATAAGCGGATTACAGGGAGTCCCACTACTGGAAACCCCAGCGATCAGTTGTAATCTGCATGGGAACCTGGTAGGAATTGTTCAAACTACCTGCAGTGCCACCACAGGCGAAATTAAGCATTACACGGTTCCCATTATAATCAATGGGCTGTCTATATAATGCACAGACGTGCCAGGTCCTCCAGAGAGAGACATTCTTTGTAGCTGTTCTCTATTCCTCCAAATTAATGGAGGGTCAAAAGGGAAGATCCCCCTCAGAAGGTCTTAATAGGGTAGAGACACTTAAAAGGAGAGACACTATCCACATATTCTAGCAAGACCACCACTTCTGGTGTCTGGGTTTTAGGGTGTGTGGGAGAAATGCATCTAGCGCCCCCCTCTGGCATTAGTATGTAGAGCATCTAACAGTGTAGAAAAAGTGTCTGGAAGCCAGGACTGTAGAAGTCAATGGCACTCGTCATCACACTAGTCAGCCACATCTTTTGGGACCTGGATCACATGAAACGTGAATTGCAAAACAATCCAGGTCTATCGATTTAATATTTAGAATTCAAAATATAAAAATGTATTTTTTCCACATTTCAAAGTGGAAATGGGTTAATTTCTGCTGTAAGCTTGTAGGAGGACATCCCCAGAGACCGAACTAATGAAACTGCTGGTGCTAGTTGCAAAACAAATAGATAAATCAATGCGCCCGTTCACCTCGTGTGAGAGGAATGGCCGCCCGTTGCCTAGCAATATAAAGAACATTATTGTAGGTTTCCCAAAAGCCACTGTAAACGTTGAGAAAATTACTAGGATTTATGTTTTTCTTCCAAAATAGTAACAAAATGCCGACTCTTACCGGTAGTAATATTTCAAGGTTATGAGGGAAAATGTTTGCATTTTTCAGGGAGCCGTGACAGCTACGGACTCGTTATTGAGCTACAGTTCTCAAGGTACACTGATGGATATGGTGAGAGTTGTAGTTCAACAGAAGATGGATGATATGAAGAGGGAACGTGTCAATGAGATGCTAAATAATAAAAGTAATAATAAAATAGTAATCAACATTATAATGATCAGATTTATTTACCCAATGCCAAAAAACCAACCCTTGTTGTGCCCCGACACCCTACAGCCCAACAGGATTCGTCCTACTTTTGGGGTCTAGTTAGTAGGTTGTCCTAGAGAAAACAGAGTGGTTGAGAAAAATGAAACCAAATCTGAATGGGTCCTTAGTCAAAGCATCGGCGCTACAGCTGAAACTACTACTCCCAGTATGCATAATTATAGAGGAGCCATGGAGCTCAACATAATAGAAGTGCAGTGCTATAAATGACATATTAAAGTTGGAGGTGGCCCGGTTATAGATTTTTGAATCAGGGCTTCAAGTTACTCCTCTGTTGGGAGTTGTAGTTTCACAACACCTGTAGAGCCATAGGTCACAGACAACTGCTGTAAGGGGATGGTAGAACACATCCAGGGTAAGAGGTGCCTTTAAATATACAGATAATTCAGAATAATACAACCAAAATCCATTGGAAAGAAATTGTGAGGCCAGCCTAGGACAGGGGATCTTATCAGCAGATTACCCAGAGTGCATTGTGCTCTAAGCACCTGCTCAGCATGCCTAGTAAAAGACCAGCCCCCGCTTATCTAGTTATGCAGTTTACTGGTGTATTTTTATTTTGAGGAAAATGATCTGCTGTACAATTTTACAATGTAGCTCTAGTATCAAGATATTAAAAAGAGAAAAAACTAATTCTAGACTCCGTTTACTTACCACCTTTTTCAAGTGCGTTTCTAGCTTTATTGGTTCCTATAACAATAATGGGACCCCTTTCCAATCTTGACGTTTTTTTAAGGAGCCGTGACAGCTACAGACTCATTATTGAGCTACAGTTCTCAAGGTACACTGATGGATATGGTGAGAGTTGTAGTTCAACAGAAGATGGATGATATGAATAGGGAACGTGTCAATGAGATACTAAATAATAACCGTAATAATGAAATAGTAATCAACATTATTATGATCAGATTTATGTACCCAATGCCAAAAAAAACAAGCCTTGTTGTGCCCAGACACCCTACAGCCCAACAGGATTCGTCCTACTTTTGGGGTCGAGTTAGTAGGTTCAGTTTAGTCATAAATTTTCACTCTTAATTTAGTCATCATGGGTACAAGGATGTACCCGTGACGACTAAAAACAAAAAACTTGCCTATTTTACAATACAAATAAAGCAAATGTAATACAAGTTGACCACAACCTCCTACAAGTTCAGACAACCGCTACTTTAAATCTTTATAGTCGCCTATGAAATAGGAATATAAGGAATAAATCCCATTGAGGAAGCATTTTATATCTGGTTTGTTTCTTTTAATGCATTTGTATAAAAGCACAGTAGAGGTTTTATGTATGTCCCGATTACTCGTCTAGTAATGTATTGTATCCGTTTTAGAGTCCATAGTATTAGCAGCTACAATATAACATACTGCATGGTCGTAGTTGCACAATTTTTAAATGCACTCACATGTGTTCACAAGATTTACTTGGGTCTCTGCCAGTTCTAAAACGGTTTAATATAATGGTCAGTGGGAGACAAGGATCCTAGCAGAATCAGGGGACCGCCAGGTCCTTAGCAACTGTAAGGTCCGTGGTCGCTGACCACGAACTCCTTAAATCCAGTCGACGCCCCTCTCTCTAGAGATGTCTGCACATACAGCTGTCCTGTACCACAGTGACCACCAGGGTGCGCTCGCGAGCTCAGTCCAAGCTTAAGAAACCAAAGCGCACGCAGGTAGGAGATTGAGCTGATTACTCCCAGAGCATCCTCTGCTATAAGGGCCCAGCCCCTTCCTTCCATTCATTCCTTCTCAGGCGAGCGTTGTGGTCATATCCAAAGTTTGTCTATGCAAATGGTCTCCTAGTGTCTTCCAGCTCCCAGTGTTTCCCATACCTGTATCCCGTTCTATCCTGGTCAAGTGCCATGCTGAGCTGTAGTCGTGCTGTGCTTCATACCCCACCTGTCCTGCTACACCACGCCTGACATTTGCCTAGTCCCAGCGGAGCCTGCCTTGCTACTGTCCGAGCTGCCACAGGTACCCTATACGAACTATAGACTGTTACCTGTGCCCTGTTGGCCAGCTGCCTTACCGCCAAGGCGGTATGGCCCAGTGGGTCCACGAACCCAACTAGACCGCACAGCACATTTCATGGTCTGTATCATTTCCAGTCTAACTCGTATTAATCGGTTTGCCTTAGTTTTATAGCAGTAAGGCTTTGTTCACATCTGTGTCAGGGCTCCATTCAGATGTTCCGTCTGAGCTTTCCGTCAGAACGGAGCCCTGACTGACACAAACTGAAACCAAAAGTTTTCAGTTTCCATCACCTATCGATTTCAATGGTGACGGATCCGGTACCAATGGTCTCGGTTTGTCTCTGTTGTGCAAGGGTTCAGTAGTTTTGATGGGATGAATGTCATTCATCCTGTCAAAACAATGGAACCCTTGTACAACGGAGACAAACAGAGACCATTGGTACCGGATCCGTCACCATTGAAATAGATAGGTGATGGAAACGGAAACTCTTGGATTCAGTTTGTGTCAGTCAGGGCTCCGTTCTGACGGAAAGCTCAGACGGAACGGAGCCCTGACGCAGATGTGAACATAACCTAATTTGAGGCTTCGAGGTCTAGCCTAGGTTACACTATAGCACGCCTGCCAAATGTTGTGAACTGTACCGCAAAAGTAAAAATATTCCTCGTCCCACAGTTTAGGCCTCATACACATGACCGTATTTTTGTGTCCGCAATTTCTCTGCATTTTTGTGGGTAAATTGCGAACCCATTCTTTTCTATGGCCCCTTGCACACGACCGTGCGAGTGCCACAAATACAGACTGCAAAAACTCAGGACAAGTCATTATGTGGTCCGCAATTGCGGATTCACAATAACTGGTGAATTGTTGTGGATCCGTGAGTCCGGATGACACACGGATGCACAAGGGTTTTTGCAGTATGATGTACCGCCATGGACCCGTGGTTTTGCGGACCACAATACGGTCATGTGCATGAGGCCTTAAAAATGCTATCACATGGGTTAGATCTTACTAGAATAAAATGACTGACACCTACGTAAGTACAAGTCTTGTCCTAGGCTCCACAAAACGGTTCATACAAAACTGAAGAGAAGGAGAACAATGAAAAGCCCTTCTAGTCAGACCGGTATACTCTAGATGCAACAGGCACACAGACACTAGGTCAGAGGGGCCCACTAAAGGATCAGGGGATCCACTGTTGGGTCTATAGTACTGACATGGTAGTGTGGCTTAACTTACGTACAGGGTCAGTTTGGCCCATCAGAGGGCAAGAAGATCCTCCATAGGGCCCATGTGCTTTGACAATGGAACTTAGCCCATATACAGGGTTAGACTTGTCCACTAAAAGACCAGAGTATTCTTCTTTGGGCCCATGCCCTGACATAATAATGGGGCTTAACCCATATACAGGGTTGGACTGGCCCACCAGAAGAGCCAAGGATCCTCCGTTGGGCCAATGTTCTGACACAAGGGGGTGAGACCGAGAAATAGATTACTTGGGGTATGGCTGGCAAGACTATTCGGATTATTCTAGCATGAAAATTACTCTATGGGGACTAGAGATAAACACTAAGTATTATGGGCATAATATTGAAACAATTTATTGGGGCTATTTATCTTTTTATAATGATTGTGGTTGATTTAATTCTGAACAATAGAAAGTCCGCTATGTTTCTTTAAATTAGAAAGGAAAAAATATCTAGCTGAAGCTAGATCTTCCCAGTTGGGTTCGCCGAGGTGACATGACCATAGATTTGATGTACGGCACCATTTAATACCTTTCAATACTGCAGTGTTCATATGTGCTTAGCATGGCCTTGAGCAGGAAGCTCAATAGTTTTAATGCGTTCTCACAGTGGGGCTTACTGTACCTTAGTACCGAGACATCTGTTAGTGCGGTTAACAGATGCATTCATTTAGTGGAAAGATTAGAATAGAGGAACTCGGGAGTTTTTGAAAAAAAAAAATCATTGTTTAGATATGGAAAATGTCTAACAATTGCTGAAAACTGACTGTACATAGTGCCTGCAGTGAATGGAATATTCAATGTATACAATATACAGTACATTAAAAGTCATCTATAGATCAATATGGCTTTAAAGGGAAGGCATCGTCCGAAGATTGACTTATTGTTTAAATCAAGTGATTAAAAAAAAGCTACTGACTTTTGTTGGTAATTATTTTTTAGGTCACTTTCTGTAGAAAAAAAAAATCCTAAAATAATAATAATAATGCAGTTTTCATACTGGCCACTGGCCTCAGAATAGGCCAAGACTTTCTGGTTTATAGCGATCACTTCGGCAGTCATCAGAGGGCGAAATTATAAAGAAAGGCAATACCTCCATTATACAGCTGGAGACAAATAACACACGATCACGCCATTGACAATAAGCGATGGAGAAAGTCCGCTCCGCCTATACTTCCCTGCACAGTGACCTCTTCACAGAGCACGCCCACAACATTCTCCCATAGAAGTCAACAGGTCCTTTTCTGATTGAGGTTTTTATGTCTACGTAGTAAAAACTAATATTATTTTATATATATTTCGAGGTAACTAGTCTAAAATTGGAGTTCCTGTGATCTTTTAGGTCAACTAGCCAGGTATATAGGAGTAAGGGCTGATGCTCACCGGCACGGGGCCTTTGCGGGAGTGAAATCACAATAGAATTTTTATAAGATACTTAATATCTCTTTATATACAAATTAATGTTATTATGTTTAATCTATTTCACGAGTTGTGGGCACTTCTGAATGATGAATTTGACATCCATTTATTAAAACGTTAAGTTTCATAAAGGAAGGTTTTTGCTTATATATAAAAATAATCCCATATCCTTCCCTTTAGTTGAAGAGGTCTTAGTTTAGTGCAAGTCCTTCCACAAGCGCACGAGAAAACACTCTTGTTCAGATCTTATATTGTTGACCAGAGTAAAGCCCCTATTACATCCGTCGATTTTGGCCGGTGCAGCGAGAGCCGATCAACGAGACAGCTCGATGATCGGCGATCGTTTGCTCCTGTCACAAGGAGCCATGTATAGGGACAAGCAGTCGTTACGCCGATCACTCATCCCCATACATTATCATCATGTCGGCAGCACGTATCTCCGTTTATAAATGTGCTGCCGACAATGATAATAATTTTAATTTTTAAAACTATACGATCAGCAGATGAACGAGCGTTTGCTCGTTAATCTGCTGATCGCTGCCCTGTTTACACTGGGCAATTAGAGTTCTACAAACGATTGGTTGCCCGATAATTGCCCAGTGTAAAACCCCCTTAAGTCTGCCCATACACATTTTTTTTATATAAAACCTGAAAACTCCTTTAATATTCTCCACTCAAAAACGTAAAGGGGTTGTCTGCTTTGGAAAAGGTTTTTTTGTGAGGATTTCCTGATCCACCCGCAGTGATCAGCTGTAATCTGAGAGTTAACATGGCAGCAAGTGTTTAATTTCCCTGCAGCGCCACCACAGAGGACACTAAGTATTACACACTTACTAGTGAAATCAATGGTCCCAATGTATTGGGTCCTCCAGAGAAAGAGACACTCTTTGTAGCTGCTCTTTGCTTTGGGGACCCCTCTATTAAATAAGCATTCACGATTAGATTATTTGAAAATAGTTTTTCTAAACCAGAAAACTCTAAGGATTTTCTTCAACTGAAATAAAAGTTGGAGTAAATTTTGCATCTGAGCTGTGGCCATCGTAGAAATGAGGGACACTATAGAGCGACCTTAGGTTTAGTACTTTTTTAATGGTCCCTTTGGTGCTTTAAGTAAAAAGTTAAACTTCAGAGAATTTGCAAACTTTCTTAAGCTCCATAATTGTATAACCGTGCAGCTTCTGTAACACTTTACATACATTGTGATCGCCACGTCCTCCTACATGTCGGGGGAATATATGCCTATTACCATTACAATGTACAGTGGTGAGAAATATGCTGCATACTAGGAGGTTAGTCATGAGAATCCAAGCATAACCCAATGTCCACCCAAGTGGGAGCCAATATATCATAATGACATGTAGATCACGGGGCAGGATAACCCTAACCCAATGCTACCAAGTCTCTCTATTAAAATTCTTTCCGCATAGTCCGATACACAAAACCCTTGACTATGTTCAGGACATCACATACGGAGTAGAGACCAGACAGCTGTAATTGTTTTGTGTTGGTGCTGCCGTTTCTATTACGCTCAATAAGATCATGAAAAACCCGATCATCTCCGATTTCTAAATGCAATACTCCCGTGTAGAGAAAGGTTAGAATAACTCTCCTTGGGAAATTATGTGCAGTAATACTTAAGAAACTAGTTGAAATGTTATATTTACATGTAGTTATGCGTTACCCAATGGTACCCCGTGTTCATCATTATGGTGTTATGTTCTTCATGGCTTCCTTATGGTCGCCTGTATGGTAATGTATTTATGATCAAATCCCCTGACTTTAACACTTCAGTATTCTATCTATCTCTGTGTTATCGATCTACCTACCTATGTGTTATATAACTATCTATATCATAACTATCTACTGTATCTATTATCTCAGATCTGTCTTTAATCTATCTACAGTGTCTGTCTATATCATAACTATTTATCTATCTACTGTATCCATTACCTCATATCTGTCCACTTAGACAGATACTGTATATAAATATATAAGTAGACATGAGACCATAGATACAGTAGATATATCATAACTATTTATCTAACACATAGATAAAGTAGAGGATACAGATACTGTAGATGGATAATAGATGTAATAAAACTATTTATGTATCACTTTATCTACCTAACCATGTGTTATATAAATGGTTATGATCTAGATAGATATAACACATTGGTATATAGATACAGTAGATGATACATAGATAAATATTTATACGGCAATATAGAGATGATAGATAGATAGATAGATAGATAGATAGATAGATAGATAGATAGATAGATAGATAGATAGATAGATAGGATAGATAGACAGATAGATATTAGATAGATAGATATTAGATAGATAGATATTAGATAGATAGATAGATAGATAGATAGATAGATAGATAGATAGATAGATAGATAGATAGATAGCATAATATATATAAGTAGACAGATATGAGATAAGATACAGTAGATAGTTAGGATTTACATAGATATATATCTACTGTATCTATATTATCTATGTCATAACTAATTTATCTATGTATCCTTTACTATATCATCTATCTATCATGTTGTATAACCATTTATCTATCTACTGTATCTACCAATGTGTTATCTATCTATATCATAACTATCTATCTACTATATCTATGTTAGATCTGTCTACTTATGTATTATCTATCTAAAGTATCTATTCATCTGTCTGTCATAACTATTTATCTCTCTCTCTCCCTATCTCTCGGTCTTATCAATAAAGAAATAGTGTTATAATAAAATAGAGAAATGATATATTTTCCTTATTATATTATATTTGTTATTTAGTGATGTCCTAATTATAGGGTATCATTTTTGTGGCATAGTTTATGCTCTTGTTTTCTTATTCATCATAACACAACACAACAAAATGAAAGAAATGACTGGAAAATCTATTGACAATTACACAACTACTTTTATAAGGTGCTTAGACTTCGTAATACTACAGGAGCTCACTCACCACCACATAGAAATTTATATTTCCTCTAAAGTTTTAACTATTTCTCCAATATTAAAAACATAAAAATACAAGTAGTACATTGAGAGGATTTATTATTCACTTTCTTTATTGTGTTATACATCGTTCACACATCGACCATTGAATACAATAGCGAAATATATATTCTATCACTAGTTTATGCATATTTTGCAGATTTATTAAGAAACTTCTATGGTGACCTCATATTGGCCTCGCTAATATGAGGTCACCATAGAAGTTTCTTAAGAAGTCTGCAAAATAGGCATAAACTAGTGGTAGAATATAGACACATAGACCATTTATAGGATCACAGATTTAAAGTTTGGACTAGGTTTGTAGTTGGAAGGAACATTTAAGTAGACCATGCAGCAAAATTGAAGGGTTTAGTAATAGGCTTATTTTTCATTGTAGCAACCCTCATGGTAATCAGAAAAAGAACATCTGCCTGATACAGGTGAATCGCCCTCACAATGCAGCCGGCTGATTCAATAGCCTATATACAACGTCAATTTTGACGATTGACTAGAGGGCCTTTTACACTGGGCGATAATCGGCCGTTGCAGCGAGCGCCGATCAACGAGACATCGTTGATCGGCGCGGCTTTGCTCCTGTCACGCGGAGCTATGGATGGGGAGGAGCAGTCGTTACTCCGATCGTTCATCCCCATACATTATCATCATGTCGGCAGCGCTTCTCCCTGTTTACACACCAAGATGTGCTGCCGACGACAATAATATTTAACTTTTTTTAAATGATACGATCAGCAGATGATCGAGCGTTTGCTCGTTCATCTGCTGATCGATGCCCGGTTTATGCAGGGTAATTATCGTCAATAAGCGTTCCATGAACGCTCGTCTGCCCGATAATCGCCCAGTGTAAAAGGCCCCTCAATAACTAATCTTTGACCAGAATGTCCTGTCTTATGTAAGGTCTCTGGTCTTCTCAACAGTGACTCTCTGATCTTCTCAATAGCATATTCGTGGTTGCTTTGATTTCCAATGAACTCAATCTACTTCGCTTATGTCAATGCTTCAGTTTAGACATTTGTTCTTCAAGTAGAAGGTTTGGCTTCATGTTTTCCAGGGTACATTGGCTTTCCTTGCATCCATAGTATTCTTAAAAGTCTTCATCAAGATCAACAAAACTCAAAGTCAATTATGTTCCTGTCCTACTTCTTTAGCATAAAGCTTTCACGTCCACAAAGATCTGGACAATAACCATGACAATCCAGATATTTTTGTTACATTTACTCTAGATCTTTCTTCTACCGGAGAGAGTCTTTTATGTTGTGTCCTTTGAAAGATGGATCTATTAATGTTCATTGTGGTTATTTTTTTGTCCAAAATGTATTTTATATACCTATATTCAGCTTGGAAAAGGCCAGTTGGGTCAAAATAATGATGGGCCAGTTAGATCAAAACATTGATGAGCCAAAGAGGCAGAGAAATTTATGTTTTCATATGTATTTTTGCCATATTAGGTTTGAATTAGGAGACTCTCTGGGCTCACCTGGTGGCTTATCTAATATTAATCCCTCTGTGGCAATTAGTCACCTATGTGAACCAGCTCAGTAGACCTTCTTTAACGAGTCTTATCCAGCCACTAGAAGGTTTGTCCCAAGATTCACATTTATCACCTATGCACAGGATAGATGATAAATGTCTCATCAATAGGGGCACCACTGCTGGGACCTTCACCAATCACTAGAACGGGGGTCCCCAGCCTCCCATTCCTCACTGCAACCCCTGAAGCAGGAGATTGAATAGTGCGGTGGTTAGGCATGTGCCGTGCAATTTCTATGGGACAAGCACTGTACTCCGCTGCCTCCACCAGCCCCATAGACTTTGATTGGAACAGTAGCGCTACTCCATTCATAGTTTTCCACACTGCTGAACCAGGGGGACTTGGGATCCCTGTTCAAGTGATTGGTGAGGGTCTTAGCAGTGGGGGTCTCAGTGATTAGACATTTATCACCTACCCTTTGGATAGGTGATAAATGTTGATCTTGAGACAACCACTTTAAGCTGGGCGAACAACTATTTGTCTTGACCCACCAAAACAATGCACTCTCAGCTAAGCATGCCATTTATTTTTTTTCCAACTGGGAGAGGAGAATAAGCCACTGCCAGACCTCTCTGGCACTGGGTTACCACCAACAGGTACAAAGGATTGGGCATGTTAAAATCCAACACGAGCGATCCTTCTTTCCCCAGACATCTGCCGTCGGGGGAGAATCAGGAGACCCGCATACACATTAGATAGTTGGTGATCCTGCTGAAGGCGGTTAGTTCTGTCGATTTTTATCCAATGTGTATAACCAGCTTAAGGCATTATCCCTACAAAATCTTATAAGTCTTTTCAAGAAAGTCTAATGATGGATGGGTGTACGAAAATGGCCGTGGGCCAAAAAGCCAATGTTGAAGTAGTGAAAAGCGCGCTTCTTCCCGAAGTACCACCAATGTGGAGTCTCGTACTAGGCTTCGGCCAAGATCAACCACCATGATGGAGCAATTGCCGCATAGCATATTCTTTATTTTAGATATAAATATAAAGATTTACTTTTACACCAAGTACCGATCTAGAAAGAACAAAAATGAAGGAGATTTGAAGCTTGACAGAAAGGAGAAAAAAAAACAACAGCCTTCTTTTTAATGGAAAAATACACATCTGAAGCGGTGGAAGTGAAGTCTTTCCGACCATCTATTTACAAAATCAGCAAGCCCCAAACTAAATCAAAGAGACTCGCAGAATTGAAGTAAAAACTGATCTGTCTGCTGTGGTAAATTTCCCAAGAAAAAATCATTTTCATGTATCTAAAGAGCAAATAGAAATAGGCAATATTCTTCAAAAAATTATATTTATGGACAGAAAATAAAAAGAATTCGAACAAGCAACACTCTGTCATCCCCGGTAACTTGGTATTACTCTCGAAATTGAACACATTGCGGTTTTACATCACGATTCAATAGACAAATCTCCGACGTTGTTTATGCAGCGCTGAAAACCGCCTTGCCTTCTTTTAACACACTGCAGGCTTGGAAAACCCATTAATAAGATTACCTACAAAGCATATTCTGTTTTTATCAAAGACTTACACTGCCCTAGGAGTTTAGTGCGCTGATGAATATTAATGGAGAGTGCAAGGAATATTGTTTCAAACAAGTTGGGTTCAATTTCTTTTTTTTTTTTTCTCTTATGGCTTAAATATGTATGGCGCCTTTTCTGAAAGTTTAATAGAAACACAAATACTAACTAGCACAAAGGAGCAGTAATTCAGCGATACGTGAGAAGACTCATTGAACCCAATGGCGCGGAGGGGGACGACGACTTGTGCGGCATGTGCCCTCCGTGCTGGGGGACGACGACCAACAAGCCACTTTGCGTCAGCCAAGTTACCGTATTTAAATATAAGGCAACAACTAAACTTTTTCTTCCGGGGCAAAAATTCAGCTACATCCAGAGTATTATTAGCGGCTATTGGTTATTGGAAATATATGTTACTAATCACACTTTATTATTATGGGATTTATCTGGTTTCGGAATCTGAATAGTGAAAAACAAAAATGACTAATGTTACTGGCAACTTGTTCATTTGGGACAGCCTGAACAGGTGGGCATTGGGTAGTGCCGGGGTCTGACAGCTGTAGGGTCAGAAGCAACCCCTTCCACACTACTAGATGATGGGAACTAGTAGTGGACACCCTACAACATTGCATTACTTTATTCTCCACTTTCCGGGCCACTACCAGGCGCAGTGAAATAATTATTTCCAATGTGAAGGTTCCAGGGTCATCTCAGTTTGCCTATGTTTCCATGTATCATTGCGCCAAGCATTTCAAAAAGTTTTTGTTAAAGGCTATGTCCACCTGTGCGACCAAATTTATTTATTGTCCCAATGCATCTAAAATGAAAATCAGGAAGCAACTTTGCAATAGGATGATTGAAATCTCATATTATTTTGAGTTTACTGCTCCTCTGCAGACCTATGCATCGCCATAGTAACAGACAACAATCCCTGTCTGATCCTGCAGTCATCGTTTCTTCTATCTGTCCCCTTCTTTTTGCGAACTTTCTTAATTGTTAGCGAAAAAGTAAGGGACAGATAGAACAAGATTTGTTTGTTGTCTGTTACCATGGAGACACATAGGTCCAAATAGGAGCTGTAGTCACAAAACTATAATTTTTTTTAATGAAGACCTATTGCAAGGTTGAAGTTTCTTAAAATTTTAGATGCATTGAGACAAAACAAAAAATAAATGTCAAAAGGTGGAAATAGCCTTTAAAGATTTTTTCAGATAAAATAAAAATAGATAAAAATTTGGCCATGAACTTTTCTTAAACCTGAAAAGTTATTCAAGCACTGACCGTACCCTTCAGGTTACGAATATCATCTGTTTATGGTAAACTTTAAAGCTTTTCAAAAACTCTTACTGATTAATTAAATATCGGACTAGGCCCCATTATAACGTGCCCCTACAATATTTTTTTATGCCCAACACACCTACATCTTCAATGAACAGTCTTAACATCCATTGGAGCTGAAGAATTTGCATTTAATGGAAGGGGACTCGAGCCACGTGATGCGTCATAGTCTGTCAACCCAGTGATCTCGCCCACCAGCCGTTCCACACGGGTTTCCTGAAAAGTTTACTAAGAAGAAAAAAAAATATTGCTAAAAACGAAAAATAAATCCTCCTTGGATATTGGTGAGGGGGAGGGTGATTCTCTGCTTTAATAAATCTTCTATTGTTTCATTTTGCCCAACATAAATTCAACAATACTCTGGAGAAAAAAATTAATTGATATATTGTTCATGTGCCTGTACATTTACAGAAATGCCTGTTTAATGTTCTTAAAAGTCCAAACTAATGTGTTTTGTTTCCCATTGAATGGATAAAAATGCTCATTAATCATGAATATTTCAAGTCGCTATCAGTAGGTGGCAGACAGTCATTACCGACTAAAATATTTACGGATGTTTTCATGGAGCCTAAAAGAATATTTTAATTCGTTCTGACATAGCGGTTTTGTTTAAAGCGCTCTATAAACAATGCCGGTGGCCAAAAATTCAGACTTGTCAACACTTCCAAAAGCGAAAATAGTTTCAAACACATATGTAGGAATAGCGCCAATCAATGGCATTCGTGGACTTGGCAGGACCATGGTTTCTACAAATATACTTGAAAAGATGGAATTCCGTGCTTAATCTTTTGTGTAGACTATTTTAGTAGCTAGACACAAGTGAAATAAGGTTTGCAAAATTGTAGAAGTCATGGATGCCCATTGTTAGCAGAACCCTTAAACAAGTATGGCATTAGCACCAGGGAAACCTTGGCAGATGTAAAAACCCTCTGGTCTTGCGGGGGCTCAATGGACACATAGGTAAAGAGGATCTGAGATTTTCAAGGAGGGTGTAGACAAGGGAGTGTAGTCACCCAATGGCCTACATTCACCTGGAGTTAGACTTACCTTCAAAAACGCAAGTCGTACCCAGTAGGAGGAAGAGTCTATAAAATGTTATAGACTTTGTATAGAGGTTTTTGATGGTGGAACAAAACCTGACTCAAGGCATCCACTAGAAATGGAGGAATTGATTGGAGAACTTGTAAAGATTCGCTCATCTTGTAGTATCTATAGTTAGATTGTGGTTGGATGTTCCAACTTCCAATTGAGGTCAGCCAAATAAAAAAACTTTCCATGCGCTCTAGGGTCAACAAAGCATGCACATGTCTAAGCAGGTAGAAAGGGGCTCATAGTCAGACAACTACAACGTCAACGCATTTTAGAGAAAACCACATGGCATTGACGAAAAATTCTTTCCAGACAATAGCTACTACCCTGAATCAGTCGTGCGGGTCTGGTTGACGGTTTCTTGATCTTAACAAATCTGTCTGTAAGAACAGGACGGTCATGAGATATTTATAGATCCCTTAGATCAGGGAGTGACAGCAGAGTGCCCCTGTGCAAGAAGTGTGTATGTTCCTCATCACACACCATGCACATGTGGGGCACATTCTGTACATGCACCACTCACACGCTGGCTACATGCAGCACACCTGGACAAATTTAACTTATGCACCACTCACACACAGTTCATGCATCCCTCACATACTTGTCATATGCTGTACATGTGGACAAATAGCACTCATGAAGCACTAACATGCAGAGCACATGCACCACTCACATGCTGGACACATACGGCTCAGGCTTCACTCACACACCAACCACATGCCGTACATGTGGAAAAATGCTTCTTATGAACCACTTAGATGCAGAGCACATGTGCCATTCATACTCTCGACATAAGCATCACATGCTGGACACATGCCGCTCCTACACTACTCACGCGCTGGTCACATGCCGCTCCTACACTACTCACGCGCTGGTCACATGCCCCACTCTCGCGCTGGACACATGCCCCACTCTCGCGCTGGACACATGCCCCACTCTCGCGCTGGACACATGCCCCACTCTCGCGCTGGACACATGCCCCACTCTCGCGCTGGACACATGCCCCACTCTCGCGCTGGACACATGCCCCACAACCACCGCTCCTTTAAATATCTCCAATGTCACCATTTGGATCAGAATTTCCCAAGGGTTGATTAATAGACAAAGGCAGGTAAATGAATATGAAAGAAGGATATAAAAAGAAAAAGGGAGAATAGGTGATAAAGATGGAGAGCGGAAGATCAGTAAATAGAACGGAGCAGGGTTTCTTTTGATTGTTGACATATTTTTGTATTTTCTGTTTCTTTTAGTTGCTTTTCAGTTATTCTGTGACCTGAAGATAGAGAGATGATCCATAATACAGGCCTTGAAAGGAAGGAGATAGATTTATTACGTGTTTGAGCTGAATAGGGAACAAATTTTCTCGCTGTTCAGCTGTCAGACGACTCAGGTGCTGAGAGGAAGCTGTTAAGAGAGAAAAAGTCAAAGAGACCGTACTAAAAAAATAAAAATATGACAATGCCGAACTGGTGGATAAGTAGGAGGAAAGACATAGTTTTCAGTGTCTCTAAATACAACAGGAGAAAATCAGGTTTTAAAAAGTGCATTTCTGCAACCAGTCAACAGGGTTGTATATGAATATTTCATTAAACGGTTATCGAAAGACAAGTTACATAGTTTGTACGGTTGAAAAAAGACACATGTCCATCAAGTTCAACCAAGGGATGGGAAAGGGGAAGTAAAAAATTTCTACACATAGGAGCTTATATTTTTCTCTTCTAGGAAATTATCTAAGCTTTTGTTTGCAGCATCTCCTGTCCCTGCTGTGACGGCTCCTGCGGTGACTATACCATAGATTCACCGTTCTCACAGTAAAGAAGACTTGCCGCCTCTGCAGGTTGAACCTTTCTTTTTCCAGACGGAGGGAGTGCCCCCTTGTTTTTTTAGGGGGTTTTACATGGAACAGGATTTCACCATATTTTTTGTATGTGCCATTCATATATTTATATAAGTTAATCATGTCCCCCCTTAGTCGTCTTTTTTCTAGGCTAAATAGGTTTAATTCTTTCAATCTTTCCTCATAACTTAGATTCTCCATGCTCCTTATTGGCTTTGTTGCTCTTCTTTGTATTTTTTCCAACTCCAGGGCATCCTTTCTATGAACTGGAGCCTAGAACTGAACTGCATATTCTAGATGAGGCCTCACTAATGCTTTGTAAAGTGGTAATATTACATCCCTGTCCCGTGAGTCCATGCCTCTTGTAATACACGACAATATCCTGCTGGCCTTTGAAGCAGCTGATTGACACTGCATGCTATTATTTAGTTTATGATTTACAAGTACTCCCAGATCCTTCTCAACAAGTGACTCCCCCAGTGTAGCTCCCCCTAGGACATATGATGCATGCATGTTGTTCGTACTCAGATGCATAACTTTACATTTATCTACATTAAACCTCATTTGCCAAGTGGACGCCCAAACACTCAGTTTCTTTAAATCAGCTTGTAATTCATGAACATCTTCCATAGACTGAACTATATTACATAGCTCGGTGTCATCTGCAAAAATAGAAATAGTGCTATTAATCCCATCCTCTATATCATTAATAAATAAGTTGAATAATAGTGGTCCCAGCACTGAACCCTGGGGTACACCACTTATAACCGGGGACCATTCAGAGTAGGAATCATTAACCACAACTCTCTGGATACGGTCCTTGAGCCAATTCTCAATCCAATTACAAACTATACTTTCTAAACCTATAGTCCTTAATTTACCCATTAGACGTCTATGAGGGACAGTGTCAAATGCCTTTGCAAAGTCCAAAAACACTATATCCACATCGGCCCCTCTGTCTAGGCTTCTGCGTGTGCATGAAACTAAGGAGTCTCTCTGTGCCGCCTCTCCAGATTGTTGGGACTGCCTTGAATACACATGCGGTTATTCGGGACTTGACCTTCAGGTCATCATTAAGTTTATCCGATACGTTACTGCAGACAATCCCTGCATTAAACTTGACTATTTGTCGCCTATGTTTCAAATCTGTTTTTCACCCCAAAAATGTCCTATCAAAAAAAATCTGATTTTATGTGACCACATAAGTCAGTCACAGTTGATATTAACCTCAATGGTGGAGTAATCATTCTAAAAGGTCACTCCCATCATGTTTCTAGATGGAGCACATATTTCATATTCTCTTTATGCTGGGAAAAGTTTTTTTCCGGTTCTCATTGTCGCCCCTGCTGAGTAACGCACTCTGTATAAGCTGCCTGGTACAGTCAGAACAACAAGACAAAAGCCTTTCAATGTGACCAGACGGGTTAAAGGAGACCTGTAGCCGTGAGACACAGAACAGGATCTTTTTTTGCTTTTTGTCCTTCACTGTTGCAGGCGAGGAAGGGAATTGACATCTGATCAACCTTAACCCGAGAGAGAGTCCCCTAGACTGGCAACCTCAACCCGAGAGAGAGTCCCCTAGACTGGCAACCTCAACCCGAGAGAGAGTCCCCTAGACTGGCAACCTCAATCCGAGAGAGAGTCCCCTAGACTGGCAACCTCAACCCGAGAGAGAGAGTCCTAGACTGGCAACATCAATCTAAGTTCTACTGTATACACTGGTAACCTCAACCTGAGAGCAGACACAGGGAACCCCAACCTGATACTCATAGACTGGCAACATTAACCTGAGAGCTGTAGATGGGGAACAGTCTAAGATTTATACACGAGTAACCTCAACCGGAGATCTATTGACCAGCAATCTAAACCTGAGAGTATACAATGGCAACCTCAACCGGAGAACCATAAACCAACATCTAATAATAATACTTTTACACTAAACGGATAATGCTTTCAAACTTTACCTAAACCCAGAGGATCACAGGGGACAGAACACTTTCCTTTTCCTTCAATTGCCCATTATTTCTTCCCATACTTTTCTCGTAAACTTTTCCCTTGCTTCGGAGAAAGCAATGGATGCATAAACATAGTAGAACTCAAACTCGTTTTGCTCTGTTCTGCATGATCAGCCACCTGTATAAATGTATGTAAATTGATTAGCAAGATGGCTTATATTTTACACAGCCAAAAGGAATATATTCTTTACATTTGCAAGAGTAATATAGTGAAAAAGCAAGCAGATTAGCTAAATACAGGAATGAAAGGAGGATTGGATTTTAGAAGAAATAAGTAATCCAAAGAATATATTTTAATATCTATCGCTCAGCACGTAACTAGAACAGGACTTGTCTTTTAGTGAATAAAACATAGATGTTGGTGAGGAGAAGTATATACTGCAGACTCTGTAGCGGATCGTGCATAAAGAGCAATCCATAGGAAAACTGGGAGGCAGACATTGCGGCATAGCTATAGAAATCACAGTAGCTGCCAGTCCCCGAAGTCTTGGGGGCCCACTGGCCCCTGCCACATCCATGAAGTTAAACTCCGCCCTCAGCAGATTGCTTCAAAAATTGATGATCAGCCAATCAGTGAGGAGTAGGAGTGAGTTTATATTACTATCACTCATGCGTGAAAGAAGTATTCGGCACACTCTTGGAAAAGTGAAAATAACTTTTTATTTTGATGAAATCAAATGAAAAGTTATTTTCACTTTTCCAAGAGTGTGCCGAATACTTCTTTCACACATCTCAACTGGGTTGGGACCCTATCTCGAGCACCTAAGAGAGCTAATGCTATCTGAACACCTATATATGTCTATCAGTCAGTTATGACCATTAGTCGTGTGGTGTACGGTCCTGGAGCCCATGCTGAACTGTTGCACCAAGGCCCATGAGTTTTTTGCTACGGTTCTGGGCACGCATATTAAAATTATTGATTCGCTTAGGTTCTGGGCTGTTGGTTATGAATACAGCTGATTTGGGATTACTTATGCACCATTTTTTATTAGTGTACGAGTTTGGGTTTAGACGGGCATTTTGCCCCTCATTTATGAGTGGGACATTTTTTAGTAAATACATGAATGATATATGTGCCACCCATCTATGCAGCAAATGAGACACTCCACCCCCATTGTCACAACCAGTGCAACTGTACAGCAGATACACTGAAACGCTTCCAACGTAGTTACTTAGAGCAGATCCCAACTAAATATTAGAGAAGGAAACGATACACCGGAATGTCACGGCCAACGGCTGTATAACGCATTAACCTTAATTTTGAACACCCCACATTTTGCTAGAAACCCTCTGTAAAGCGGTCCCAAACTAGAAGTGCTAAAGCGCAGTTTCACCGAGAGTTTTTAATCCTTATGAATGCCGGGTACCTGGGCTAAACATATAAGGGACACCCCCGCATACCACTTTCTGGTACCCCATGGGGGTTGTCACTTCCCTCTAGCAGATATCTGCTAAACCGGGGGCAGGACCTGCTTAAGCTGTATGAAGTTGACTCTTTCGTTCTGGTCTGGGGACCGATTCAGGTCGATAGCATCAGGTTGCAATTTTTTGTTTTTGCCCAAGGGTATGTATATAGCCGATATTTATATACCATGCATGACGCAATCAAGAGCTTCACACATTAGGGTTCGTATAAAAATAAAATATATATATATATATACACACACACACACACACACACACACACACACACACACAATTGGACAGGTGAGTTTATATTCTCATCTTCAAAGCCGCAACCCCGGTTACCCCCAACCTCCAGTGTTTTCCTTTTCCCCTCCAAGTAATCTTTGGAAAGTTCAAAGTGCATTTAAGGTGCACAGGAATATGTCGCACAAGAATTTTCCTCTGAATGACTCGAGCCCCGCGTTAATATCGGCAGCAGCATCTGGCACTTCAATACTGCAGAATGAAGAGAAAGTCGTAAAGATGCTGGAATATGAAGTGTTTGTTAAAGGGTTCTTAGTAAGCCCAGGTCATTCATTTCTAGATTAAACTGTAATTCAATTATAGGGGAACTACTTGAATCCTTCCTAATAGAGATAACCAACAATGTACAGGCAGCAGAATTATTACTGGCAATTAGGACCGTTGCTGAAGGTCGTTAGCTACAAACATACATCATTAGCGGATTTGAAGAGACGGAAAACTTGACATGAAAAATACAGGTTTAGGATCTGTAAATAACCACCATTCACTTTCTATGGGGCTGCCGGATGTAGTCGAGCGCTATCTCTGGCAGCCTTTATTGAAAGTGAATGGAGCAATGGCCAAGTATGCAAAGCCCCGTTTTATTCACATGGGGCACTCTGGGACCCCCAATCCCGGGATCATTGGGTTTCCCAGCAGTCAGGTCCCCACGATTAGAATTTTTTTTTATCTACCCTGCGGATAGGTGGTAAATGATCATAATGAGAAAACCATTTCAGGATGAAAACTTGGAGGGGAGGTTTGACTGGCTTCAACCTAAATGTCCCAACCCCCTTCTGTTCAGTTCATGAGACAAATGGCTGAAGACAAGGAAGCTGAGATATGGGGTTATGCTTGTGGTGGTCTTCACATTGGAGTGCTGGTGGGATATGTTTTACTTAAAAAGTACCTAAACCTTCCAGATGACTTTTCAGAATGTGTGTACATGAGGACGAACACGATTTCTGGCCATTATGTGACTTGTATTCTACGGGGGGGGGGGATCTTTTTTTTTTTTAGCAGTTTTCCCCTCTGCAGGCTTTATTTTTAGGCTGGGTTCACACGAGCACATTAATGTCCGTAATGGACGGACGTATTTCGGCCGGAAGTCCCGGACCGAACTCAGTGCAGGGAGCCGGGCTCCTAGCATCGTAGTTATGTACGACGCTAGGAGTCCCTGCCTCTCCGTGGAACTACTGTCCCGTACTGAAAACATGATTACAGTACGGGACTGTTGTCCTGCAGAGAGGCAGGGACTCCTAGCGTCGTACATAACTACGATGCTAGGAGCCCGGCTCCCTGCACTGAGTTCGGTCCGGGACTTCCGGCCGAAATACGTCCGTCCATTACGGACGTTAATGTGCTCGTGTGAACCCAGCCTTAGTATCAGTTTTGCCTGAGCTCGTAGGTAGAGCCTAACTGCCATCATGTCTCCCATACACAGCACACAGAGAAGAGAACATCCGGCTACCCAAACTTTTTGTAGCACATCCTCAGAAGCAAAAGCAGCAGCAGTATGGAGGAGATTATACAGCAGTAATGAGCAGTGTAGCTGTGAATCCAGCACTGGGGTGAGATAAAACACTCACTAGAAGCTGCAGCAGCTTGTCTTTGTCTCTCTCACATTGCTCCTGATAAGTTGAGAAAGAGGTATTTTCTCTAAGATATATTACAAATTTTCTTAAAATTCGCTTGTACTACCGATTTATGAAAACGTAGTGACCATTTAACCGAGCTGCTGTTTTGCAAGCCTGGGAACAAAATCAGAAAATACCAAAAGTATGGGCAACACGATGGCTCGGTGATTAGCATTGTTGCTTTGCAGCACTGGAGTCCTGGGATTGAATCTAACCAGGGGCAATGTCTGCATGAAGTTCGTATGGGATTTCTCCCACACTACAAAAACATACAGATAGAGAATTAAGATGGTAAGACCCACTGGGGACAGTGAATGATATCAACTTCTGTGCAGTGCTGAGAAATATGTGTACACTACATAAGCAACAAAAATAAATCTGTTTCCCATATTAGGATCCTGTCAAACACATCCCCATATCTCAGCATCCAGGACTCCAAGATGATATTTGGGGGTTATTTGTCTATTTCACATGAATTTTAAGGTTTGTAGACCAATCATCAATGTCGATGCTCTAGATCTATCAGATACAACTTACTAGAAATGTTAAGCTGTTGCTGGGCTGCTAGATGGCCCTGTGTAATGCCAGAGAAGCACCATCTGGCGGCAGACAGTTCAACAGCAATACATTTAATGCACTACTTATTATACATAGCAGCAATTTTACCAATTGGGTGCATCACAACAGTAAAAGTGTCTTTACAGGGAGTCTATGCCAAATGCTATAGGTACCAATATAGGGTCCAATCCTGAATCTGTCATTGGGAACCATTTGCTGTGATATCACAAGATGTTACATTTGCTTTTGCTAGAAAATCTATAAAAATAAAATAATAATGAAGACAACAACAACAACAACAACGCATTCAGCTCTACTACATCTGAGTGGAGGTTTTTTGTCATGTAAATAATCTAAACTGGGAATTTACTGACACTATAATCCATTAGAAAAATCTCTATATAAAATATAGTACAATTATGGTACAAATTTTGGGATCATTATTTGTCTATTTTATTCAAGCATCATCATCCCCATAGCAGAGAGTAACTAATCCTATTTATGGCTTCTGATTTTTCTACCAATGACCATTAAAACACAGCTGGAACACAAAACATTTCCTCTATGAAAAGAGGCTAGGATTAAAATCGCAGCTTGTGATATATCCTATTAAGCAGATTATATTTTTATTAAAGGCTTACTTGAGGTGATGCAAAAATGCAAACGGAATTATATGAATTAACTTGGCCTGAATTAATGATAAAGACCCTCATAAAAATTTTAAATCAATGGCCAAACAAAGAAGGGAGACATAGGGACAAAGCAATACAGCTGAAAGTCCTTCAAATATATTTGGAAAAAAAAAACAACTTTAATCTTGAATCCCCCTATAGTGTAATTTTTCAGGATTTATACATGGAAGTAAAAAAATATTTTGATATATACATACATATATATATATATATATATATATACACACACACACACACACACAAATGCAAATGAGCAGCACTCAATGTCCAAAATCCACTATGTATATATATATATATATATATATGTATAAAATACTGCTCAGCCTAGTACACAAATTTCAAGTAATGTACTTTGAACAAACGTTATCTCGCCATCTGGTGTTTGCAGCTGGTATTGCAGCTTTTTTTTTTTTTCCCAGATCCTTTTAGGCAGTATGATGTTTTGGGGAAATTCCAGCCATTAATATTCCCCTCTATTCATGCCAGTAAATCCCCAATAGAGAGCATCTAGTAGAAGGGTCGGTACAGGCATTTGTTTTTCTGACTGGTGAAATATGATTATTTATAGCAAATACGCACATTTAAAATCCCTGGTTGTCAGAGAACCCATGCATGTATAGTGCTTCTATTTACTGACCGCAAGCGTTCACGAAACCGGGATGAAGCCAGACAGATCCGGACATATTTAATTTAACGCTGTTATAATGACATCCTACTCTGCCAGGGTAATAGCTCTTTTCATTAAGGCTGAAAAATTGTCATGGCTTTTTAGCTTATTATGTTTACACGTCCATGACTAAAAACCAATATTTTTTCACCAAGTTTAATCATTTGAATTACGTCTGATTTTCATTGTTGCCTGGATTTTGTCAAATGTGCGATTCGGAGTTTGATTGGCCTTGTTTAGGGACTTGATAAAAACAGTGGAAGGAGATAATCGTGGTTTATCCCAGTCGTTATGCGGGACCATTCAAGGGTTTTGCTAATTTATTTTTGTCACATTGTAAACAGTCACAATAAAGAGCAGCTGATATTTTTGGATATAATTTTTGGGGTTTATAATCTGCTTTGTTTAGTTTATTAGGTTTGGAAGTATTTCTGTATTTTTTTTTATAAAAAGAAAAGCTTCACGGTTTCAAGAAATTTTATGCTTTCTACTTTTTGCCAAATAAGGTGTGATAGAATTTTTTTACTTCAGAATTTTTTTTTTATGGCCAATTTCAATTTGCTTTATAAAGGGGCTTTATTCTCTTAAAAAAAGTGTTGAAATTTTTTTTTTATAAAAAAAAAAAAAAGTATATATATATATATAGTAAATAAAAATATTTTTAAATATAATATGATTTTATAAATTTATCATTTATATTTTCTAATTTCTTATTTATACTATTTCAAATATTTTGTTTCCAGATTAAAATCATATTCTATTTATGATTATTCTTCTATTATCTTGTTTTTAATGTTTTGTTTTTTTGTTTTTTTTTTAAAGGTGGGTAAACCTTTATATTTGCACATAGAAGCAAAAATACAATAAACAAAAACTGTATAAAAAAAAAAATATAAAAACGTAAAAAAATTAGAATACACCGTTCTGTTAATTAAACACATAATCCGCTGCTCACCAGGCATATCAATACCATAGCAACAATTTTGTGCTCCAGCAAAGGATGCTGGGAGTTATCAAACGTGTCATTATGACATGTCGTGATGCCAACATCTTAAGCGCCATTCTTTCCAGTGCGTGCACATTTGCTGGCGTCAGCCGCAGTAAAATCGGAATGTTGATCTGGTCTGATTTAACATCCGATCGACTTGAAGAGCAGAGGTTATTTTTATACCATGGCAGCAATATTCCCCAGCATTACCAGAAGTTGAAATCATTTGGACAACATGTCGTGGCAAACAAATTCACAGCGTTCAGCTTTTTCGACCTCGGAATAACAATCAATATAAGCAAAACACATAAAGATAAAACGGCCTCCCTAACGATTCTCCAAATGTTAACGGTTAAAAAGAAGCCCAACAGAAAAATAAACACAGGGAACAATTCCAGCGTGTGAGAAAGGACTAAATGTACGCCGTAAAAAGAGCGTCTGTTACGTCCCAGAACCAAATCCGCTCATTATGCCTTTATGATGAGCAGAATTTCACTCCATACTAAAAAAAATTAAAAAAAAAGAGAAATGAAGTTGAATGTTTAGTCTAGATTTATAGCTATTATGTCACATATCCAAGCCAGAAAAACTTCCAGCCAACTTGTATTTCCCACCAAAGCGTTTCCTGCTCATTCTGCAGAATGATTATCTACTCCAATATTGGACATGACGCTCTACTTTTGCAGCCACATTACAGCATAGGGTATAGAGTGCCCCCTGCCCACTCAGGACCCACCTCTATTAGCAAGAGTAAAGAGTTACTACAAGGGGTGGGATGGACACTGGGACGGTGTCCAAAATTCTGTGTTCAATCACCCGCAAAGCTTTAATGATGAAATTCTGACTGCCAGTAGCTGCCACTAGGGGGAGCTCACTCTATCAGACTTACACATTAATATCAATAGTAAAACTAGCAATGGCTGCAAGCAACTAGGATTTTATTATTTAAAGGGGTTGTTCAGGATTAGAAAACCACGGCTGCTTTCTTCCAGAAAAAGCGCCAGACCTGGTCACAGTTTGTGTGTGGTATTGCAGCTCAGCTCCATGCTCTTCAAAAGAGCTGAGCTGCAGTACCAAACACAACCCATAGACAGATGTGGCCCTGTTTTTGGAAGAAAGCAGCCATGTATTTCTAATCTTGGTCGACCCCTTAAAGGCTATGGAAACCTTTGAAAACTTTTTATTTTATTTATTTTTTTAAACTCAAAACAATGGATTATTGTGTTTAGTTCAACTTTGTGATTTGTTTTTATTAGCCTTTTTTTTTTTTTCCTTTTTGGAGATACAGCTTCTATGTATCCTGGATACATAGAAGCTTTACCTTGCCCTGAAACCCGAATCCGTCAAGTCAACTGGACTGACGGCTTCAGTGTCAGTGGATCCGGTGTGTCTCCGACACGGAGGATCTAGCTGTTATCAATCACATCTAAGTTATGTCCAGCCTCCCTCTTACTATCCCGGGTGCATGTAGTGGAAGCCAGATATCACAGGCAGCAAGGAGTAGACTGCCCCCTGCAGCCTGCTTTAGCTACGTGTTACTATGACAATAATCAGGATGAATCATGGCTAGGGGAACGCAGCCTGGAATATAGAGCAGAATGTTCCCGGTAGTGTTGATGCCAAGGGGGAATTTGACTCCTTATCGCCCCTTTATGTATGTATACACACACACACACACACACCGGCTTCCCTTCCATACTTGAAGGCCTCGTACCATCTGACAACTTGGGCTGATGCCAAAGCAGCTTCCCCATACCCTGTCTTCAGCATCTCGAAGGCCCTGTTCACACTGAGTTTTTTTGCAAAAGACTTCCGAAATTGCCTCCCATTTTAATGTAAGGTGGAGACGTTTTTTTCCCGCAAGCAAAAAATAAAAAAAAACGCTCACGGGAAAGAGAATGTGACATGCCCTATCTTGACGTATTTTCCGCCTCAAAAACCCCATTGAAATCAATGGGAGACGGCAAAAAATGTGTTTTGCGCATTTTTTGCCTGTTTGAGGAAAGAAGTAAAAAACACCAAAAAACACCCGTGGTGCAAAACCACTTGAAAAAAAACAGGAGATGATTTTTCCCAGGCAGAATTTTCTGCCTGCAAAAAACCTCAGTGTGAACAGGGCCTAAGGTTTCTGAAGCTGTTTTTTCCCAAGTTTCATGCAAAATTTTGGTTGGGTAACGCTGCTTGATGCTCCTCTGCCTTTTCGTTTGTGACGAGAGGGAAAAACAAGGGTGCACTTTTGTAACTTACTGATGCTTCGAAAGGCTGGAGCTCAACTGGGGATGGTCCAGCCATATACTTGATACCCCCGCAACAACCTCCACCCCCACTTTCCTCATGGGGAGTGTCAATAATCCCTCTCATTACTTTTGGGACGCAACTCGTGTGTATATATATATATCAATGTTTAATAGCACACAGTTCTAATCAGTAACATAGTAATCTACGATCCGACCAAAGTGTTTACAGTCTCTTTATAATTATATTTTCCATCTGTGAGAAAATGACAATAAATGAATGTATCGAAGATATAGCCTCATATTTGATCAATAGCATTTAAAAAAGAAAACAAAAAAACAACCCAGCGCAAGTTAAAATTATATTCTAAAAACAAAGAAAAACAGTAAAAACTTTACATAAGATTCCAACTTTTTATGTTTCATAACAAATTCCTCAGCGTCATTTATTCCCCGGGCGCAGCCGCAGAGCAGGACGCGCTTTTGAAGATCCTTCCTTACCAGTAACTTTCTACGGTCTGAAATCATTAGCAACAAAGTAAATTTTTTTAATTGATCTGAACTTCATCACGACCCGGGAAGCTCATTTTTGTTCAGCTGCGTTTTCTAAGGGACTAACGTAACAGATGAATCCCCTTGAATCCGGTCATCTTTAGCGCGTCCTCTGAGCTGCGGTGCCTTTCAGGCAGAAGAAGTCATTAGGTAACTTTTACTACACAGTCCGAGCGAGTGTACGGTATTTATCTATGACATTGCTTGCCGAGACTCATCCCCTCTCCACCGCGGTCACAGCTTCACCCAGATAAAGTGCTCTACGAAAACACAGCGCAATATCATAAACAATCAGGAGCGGAGGTATCGAACATACCTGGCAGGACACGACCTTGGCAGCTCGCTCAACAATCCGTCCACTACCCAGGTCTGTTTCAATTAATAACACAAGTTGCAATCTACCCGAGCGAAGGTAGTGGGGAGGAAAGATGAAAATGAGATTTTTGGGGTAAAGACAAAGACAGGGCTGGCATTTGTATAAAAATAGGAACGAAGAACAGCCCCCTTTCCTGTGCCGAAGTTAAAGTAATGACAGTTGTTAGTTATGCGGCGTGAACTGGAGGCCTCCATTGAGTAACCCAGATTACCCCCAAATAGCACAGTCACTAGATATATGTATGCACAGATATGCACGCTCACTACATACATGGACACATATGCACGCTCACTACATACATGAATGCACGCTCACTACATACATGGACACATATGCACGCTCACTACATACATGAATGCACGCTCACTACATACATGGACACATATGCACGCTCACTACATACATGAATGCACGCTCACTACATACATGGACACATATGCACGCTCACTACATACATGAATGCACGCTCACTACATACATGGACACATATGCACGCTCACTACATACATGAATGCACGCTCACTACATACATGGACACACAAATGCACGCTCACTACCTACATGGACACACATATGCATACGCATGCTCACCACAATGTCCAACGTACAATACTTACTAGACATATACATATATACTTGGACTCCCACAAAATAATCATGTCTTACCTGATTGCAAGTTAGGCCAGGAGCAGGAAAAAACTGGGAGCAGCCAGTCTGCTAAAGACCAGTTCCCAGGGGTGGCCACCAGTACACACATGTAACTAGTACTTATAAATTGGTGGACCATGGGGGCGGCCCAGTGCAGCTGTACCATTTACCCTATTAAAGTGGCCCTTCATAGAGAGTTGAGTTTGTCTTTTGGCACAACTGATCATGATATTATATTTTCACTAGCGCTGTATTGGAATCTCTAGGGTTTTTTTTAGCAACTGCTCCACGTTTCACATAATTCCTTTAATATACACAATAGCTGTAGCCTATTTCTACTGTACAGCAGTCCCTCCTCTAATATCCAGAACACAAATTACTGGAATTAGTGAATATGTTTAGATCCTCAGATTGCTAATGCTTACTAATAGTTTAATACTTGTAATGAGCGGCCGCCCACAAAACCAACATAGCTCACATGTCGGCCCCTCCACGATGTGTCGGCCTCTCCCCGATGTGTAGAATTGTTGACAACCCAATGAGTCTCTCTCTTCCTGATTGGAATCCATGGCCAAAAGCAAAAAAGGTTACCAACCGAAAACTCAATTGCCCTTCAATAACTTATAAATATCTTATCTATTAACGAAGTGTCTAATATGTGGAGTTCCAAATGCAGGGACCCCCATCCAGGGCCTAGAATGAAGGAGCTGCAGCCCTTGGTAATGATGGGACTATATTGCAATATTCAGTACAGTGCATGGCGGTCGGTAATGTTGCCGCTTTCAAAAAAACTAGGAGGTACTTTTACCTCTTTGTTCTATGCATTGGTAGAGGTCCAGCGGTCCGACCTCCACTGCTCACACATTGATGGCATGTCTAATGGGTATACTATCAATGGCCATTGTGGGAAGGGAAAAATAAAAAACCTTTAAAAGGGGTTGACTGGGCATGGGGTGGTTTTTCATACTAATGACCTATCCACAAGATCAGTATATGATCGGTGGAGGTCCGACACCCGGACTTATCAGCTTTTCCAGCTGCCTCCGGGCACCGGATATTATGCAGTGACTGGTGTCTGAAGCAGGTGGGAGTGAAAATTAAAAGTAAAGAGTACCGGTCACCTCTCCTTACATGTCTGTTTTAGGAAATATTTGTATTCCCCATGAAATAAAAATTCTGTAGCATCTTTTCTTAGAACTCTACATTGTGCTATTCCTCTGTTATTCCTCCTAGAAATGTATGAATACATTGAAAACTTGGTGTTACCAGTAGTGGGTGTGTCCCTACAGAGACTGACAATGTCCAATCAGTGCTGCAGAGTGAGACAGTGTAGGGACACGCCCCTTTGACAAAGGGCAACGATAACACCCAGTTGTCAATTTATTCATACATTTCTAGGAGGAATAACAGAGGAACAGCACAGTGTAGAGTTCTAAGAAAAGATGTTCCAGAATTATTATTTCATGGGGAATGCAAGAATTTACTAAAATAGACATATCAGGAGAGGTGAAAGGTCCTATTTAAGAAAATAAATCTCGATAAACCCAAAAATTTATTTACCTTTTAACTTAATGATTGTTAAAATCAACTGAGACTTGATTTGCTCTTCAAGTTTTTTTAGTTCATTGAGAAAATGCATGATCATGACTATTAAAGGAATACTGTAGTGTAGAGCCTGAGGTGGGCGGGACATGACACAGGGAGTCAGAGCGCCAAAGAGAGAATTCCTGTGTCATGCCCCGCCCCCTTAGGTCCTGCACTAAACAGAATACAGTGCATCTGTTCTGCCTGAAGTGTTCCTTTAACTGTTCCTACAAATTTCTACAATACCTCAGTGGATCTTTTGGGGCGAAATAAGAAATTGCAAAGGAGAATTCAATATAAAAATGTATTAATTTTTTTAAATTCTAATAGATCTTTATAGGTTTTGTTTGTCAAGAAGATGCATCACAACACGAGGCTTATACATCCCAGTCACAAGGAAAGCCGGGCCTTCATTCTTCAGCGTCATTTTCTGTGTGCATGACTTCTATACAATATCAATGTCGCCACTTGGCAAAATCGTCTTTCACATACCAGGGACAAACAGATCTGTCAAACCCCCCACGGTCTCTACTCATTAGCTCCATTATTATTATTACTAAGAGCTCTTGGTAGTTCCCTGGGATGTACAAATCAATACTTTTTTGGTTGTTTTAGTCCCTTATTCTGCACTTTGTGGAAGGGAATTCTAAAGTAATACCATTGCAAATACTTTAACTTTGCATATCTTTTGCTCTAGTCATATCCAAAGCTGCATTCAAAAATCTCCCAGTTGCCATTAGAAACAGACAACAGTTTTTCTCCACTCTACTGTCAGATATGTGACCTAACAGCCTAGTTTTAACGGTGTTCCCGTCATCTGTGCTCCCCCTGTGCAATTAGATTCTGAATGCAGCTCTGGAAGGGACTAGAGTATAAAACAGGAAGTTAATCAACATTCGTACAAGATAAGTAAAGCAAAGTATCTGCAAAGTCCCTCAATATTATAGGCAGATTGAAACTGTGAATTGTTGTAAAATCGTTGTTAAACATTTACGAGTCTATAAAATTGTTTATATTCTGAAATTAAACGTTTGCATTTTAAAATATTTAAAACACAGAGGGAAAGTAAAGGAACGATTGTATTAATTGGTTCCTCTCTTGCATAGACATGACGCCCAGAATTATTTTACAGACTGAAAGTGCATTTGCGGGGGATCCATATAAAATTGTATCCATAGGTTCACACAATGCAGTTATGGCGCGTGTTTTGCGTCCTTTTTTTTTTTTGCTGCCAAAACTAGGATTAGATGCAAAAGAAAAAAAAAAGTCTAAAGTATGAATAAGTATTCATAAAATGTATGTAACACATACACCAAAACTGTGAACAGCTCCTATGCAGACTTCTGTGTCTCCATGGATACAGACTACAAACTAAGCCTGTGTAGTCTGATCCTTCACTTGGAGGGCACTGATTCTCTTTGCGGAGATCCATCTGGTGGTAGGGAGTCTTAAGGGTAATGCTCCCTGGAAAAAGTGTGCAATATTTATAGCCCTCTTCCAGAAGGAGGAAAACTGTCTCTCTAGTGCCACCTATAGAGCCTTAAAACATGAAACCAGAGTTGTCTTATCCTTCAGTCATGTGTGATTCCACTCCCTCTGCCCAGTCTTCTTGCTTATCTACAGTAGGACAAGGGACAGATGGAAAAGAGTAACAAATGACTGCAGGATTAGACTACACGGGGTCTGTTTGTAGTCTGTAACCATGGAGATCCATAGGCCTACTTAGGAACTGAAGTCGCAAAATGGACGATTTTTCAAAAAACACTATTTGCAAAGTTGGTTCATATTTGATGCATTGGAGCAATAGAAAAATGGTATATAGAATAGGAGGGGACCACAATGGTAGAGAACCGCCGTTTCCTTTTATCTGTGCTTTCTGCTAATAATATAGTTAAAAATGGCTTCTAGCTTCCGGATTCCTTCTATAGGAAAGCGCTAATTATTTACAGTAATCTGACCAGTGACACTCCCACTACCATAAGCGCTTCCCGTAGTAAGAGTAAGCGTTTTTCTTTTTTTTTTATAATCCGAAATTGTGCCCCTCCTCTATGGCACCCTAGGCAGCCACCAATACTGCCCACTCCTCACCCCTGAATGCTGGCCATTGAATACATGGACGTGCCATAAGAGTACAAGCATCTTTTTGTTAGTGGCTCATAGAGGGCGATCCCAAGCCAAGGACCCCCCTCTATAACATCCATATGACATAATAGGACATATGGAGAAGGGTTGTCTTAAAGGGGTATTACTCTGGGCGAATATCGGGCAGACGAGCGTTCACGGAACGCTCAGTCATCTGCTAATCGTATCGTTTAAAAAAAGTTAAATATTATTGTTGTCGGCAGTACATGTGTAAACAACCCATCCATAGCTCCGTGTGACTGGAGCATACGAGCGCCGATCAACGATGTCAAGTTGATCGTCGCTCGCTGCACCGGCCAAAATCGGTCGATGTAATCGGGGCTTTAGTAAGACAACCCCATTAATAGCCCGGGGGGGGCCAGATTACGCTCATTCTGGCTCTGCCTCCTGGCAAGATCTGATAAGACCATTTAAACAATAACTATACTTCCCCTTTAAAATACGCCGCTCACTTGTTATTTTTCTGTAAGACGTCTCTTTCTTCCTTGGACGACACGTTTTCCATACTGGATCCAACATCAGGTTTTAATTAAGTGAATCTGATTAAAAATGAAAAGCAGCTACAAAAATGAGAAGTTAAGTGACGAATATGGAGACTTTCATGTCTGAATCGCAACATCTTCCACTAAATAGGATTAAGTCCATAGTATAAGGCCCTGTTCACACCGTTTTTTTTTTTACACGTTTTTTTATGCGGAAACCGTGTCGTAAAGCGCGCCAAAAAACATCCGAAAATACCTCCTATTGATTTCAATGGGAGGCGGAGGCGTTTTTTTCCTGCAAGCGGAAAAAGAAGTCACATGTCCTATCTTCTGGCATTTACGTCCCTGTCCTCCCATTAACATCAATGGGAGGCAGAGAAAGCGTATTTGGCTGCATTTTTGCCCGTGGCGCTCAATGGGCACGAGCGAAAAACGCGGAAAACGGCGTGCAGGCGGATCAAAATCTACATGCAAGAAACTCTGTGTGAACAGCGCCTAAATGATTTACTCTGAGCTTTAACCCTAGTTTCCTTATATTAGTCATGTCAGGGGTGACCTGCATATTAAATGCAATACAAGTAAACAATAGATACATTATATCAATATTACAGCTTTATGTATTATAATATTATAGAACATGTTCCATTATATAAGGACGCAGAACACCCGCTGGAAATCTAATAGGAACGTAGCGGTGCCCGTTATATGGGAACAGAGAGAAAGATCTTTTTATTATATGGATACAGTTGTGTTGTGTTGTGTTGTGTTGCATTCTATGATATAATATTATACAGATGTAAGGACAACGTCCCCCCTACTACAGAGTATAGAAGAATATTAGTTACCGTGGAGTCCTGGGACTATATAAAGCACGAGGCCGCAGGTGGAGTAGATTTTTACAAGTCACCAGACTCAGAGGTGACTTTAAATATTCATTATAATTTATAGCAAGGATTCATTATTCCTTATACATATTTTAGCTGCTGCAGAACATCTTTCTGAAGAGTTAGGCCTTAGTTACACGAGCGTTGCGCACCACGGACGTGAAAAACAGCAGTTTTTCACGGCCGAGGTGCATCCGTGCCGCAATGTCTCGCATCCCCCATAGATGAGTCTATGGGGGATGCGTAATGCGTGAAAAGATATTACATGTCTTATTTTCCCACGAACCTTTCACACGGTCCATTGAAACAACGGCTGTGTGAACGGCCACATTGAATTACATAGGTCCGTGGGACAGCCGCTGTTTCAACGGCCGTCACACGGACGTTTAACACGTTCATGTGAATTAGGCCTAAGGTCTTATTTACACGAGCGTATTTCACGTCCGCACGGACCTATGTAAGTCAATGGGGCGATTCAGACATTCCGTGTTTTTCACGCAGCGTGTGTCCGCTGCATGAAACTCGCTGCATGTCCTATACTTGAGCGTTTTTTGCGCATCACGCACCCATTGAAGTCAATGGGTGTGTGAAAATCACGGACATCACACGGACGCAAATCCATGTGCTGTGCGTGATTCGCGCAACAGTTGCTCAAGAAATGGAGAAAAGAAAAACACCTTAATTTCATTTTGCGGACGTCAAAACCGCGTGACATAAGGGTGCCATACGCGCAAAAATAACGCAGACACGCACCAAACACTGATGACACACGGAAGTGCAACGCGCGCAAAACGTCTAAAGGCCTTAGGGGGAGTTTTCGGTCTATGTGAGATGTGTATTAGGGATGATCTACAGCAGCTGAGCTTTGTATTATGATGTTTTGCATCAGCTGAGGTTGTACTATGAGGTTTTGCAGCAGCTGAGGTGTGTATAATATGATTTTGTATCATCTGAGCGGTGTATTATGAGGTACTGCAGGAGCTGCGGTGTGTATAACAGAACTCTGCAGCATCTGAGGTGCCTTCTATGATGTTTTGCAGCAGCTGAGGTGTGTATTATGGTGTTCTGCAGCAGCTGAGGTGTGTATTATGAGGCTCTGCAGTATCTGAGGTGTCTTATGTTCTGCAGCTGAGATGTGTATTATAATGTTCTGCAGCAGCTCAAGTGTGTATTATAATGTTCTGCAGCAGCTGAGGTGTATTACAATGTTCTGCAGCAGCTGAGGTCTGTATTATAATGTTCTGCAGCAGCTGAGGTGTGTATTATAATGTTCTGCAGCAGCTGAAGTGTGTATTATAATGTTCTGCAGCAGCTGAGGTCTGTATTATAATGTTCTGCAGCAGCTGAGGTGTGTATTATAATGTTCTGCAGCAGCTGAGGTCTGTATTATAATGTTCTGCAGCAGCTGAGGTCCGTATTATAATGTTCTGCAGCAGCTGAGGTCCGTATTATAATGTTCTGCAGCAGCTGAGGTCCGTATTATAATGTTCTGCAGCAGCTGAGGTCCGTATTATAATGTTCTGCAGCAGCTGAGGTCCGTATTATAATGTTCTGCAGCAGCGGAGGTGGGTATTATAATGTTCTGCAGCAGCTGAGGTCCGTATTATAATGTTCTGCAGCAGCTGAGGTCCGTATTATAATGTTCTGCAGCAGCTGAGGTCCGTATTATAATGTTCTGCAGCAGCTGAGGTCTGTATTATAATGTTCTGCAGCAGCTGAGGTGTATATTACAATGTTCTGCAGCAGCTGAGGTGTGTATTACGAAGTTCTGCAGCAGCTGAGGTGTGTATTACGAAGTTCTGCAGCAGCTGAGGTGTGTATTACGAAGTTCTGCAGCAGCTGAGGTGTGTATTACGAAGTTCTGCAGCAGCTGAGGTGTGTATTACGAAGTTCTGCAGCAGCTGAGGTGTGTATTACGAAGTTCTGCAGCAGCTGAGGTGTGTATTACAATGTTCTGCAGCAGCAGAGGTGGGTATTATAATGTTCTGCAGCAGCTGAGATGTGTGTTATAATGTTTTGCAGCAGCTGAGGTCTGTATTACGATGTTCTGCAGCAGCTGAGCTGTGTATTACAATGTTCTGCAGCAGCTGAGCTGTGTATTACAATGTTCTGCAGCAGCTGAGCTGTGTATTACAATGTTCTGCAGCAGCAGGAACACAATAATACACACTGCAGCTGCTGAAGAACTTTTTGTAAAAGCAATCATGAGCACTACGTCAGTCAACCATTGGTCAGCCCAAAAGAAGGACAGAAGGACCTTCCTGCTGCAGTAATCAGATAGAGATGTAAGAGATAAGCAGTGTCTATGTAGCGCCGCTCATCTCTAGAATCATCAGGTTCTGACATCAGAATATTAGGTTTATATAAATTGCCTTTGACGAGTATTATTCTTCGATTATACAATTACTCCACATATTATATTCTAGCTAAATATATAAATAAAACGTTTTCTTACATAATTTGGGGAATGGTCTCCACCTTGTTTGGAGAAGCCGGGACAATCTCCTTATTCCGTTTAAGTTCCTTTGTATGGTAACAGGTCAGTTCTTTGTATTTTCACTTGGCCCCTGAGACGCCTTTTCCAGAACACTTGGCAGGAATGAAAAATTTGGGCTTTGAACAATCGCTGTCCCCGGTGAGGTCCGTAAAGATTTCCCCGCGATGTTGATGGGACGAGTAATAAGTGGAGGACTCGCTCACAATCTATTGAAGACTTTGCCATTTGCATAGATCTGAAATCCAATGATCTATTGTTTGATGGATCATCTTAAAGATTTGTCAAAGGGACATTAATCCTAATCTTGGTCTTATCTGCATTTGTTGTGCAAGTCAATGGTCTATTGTTCTCTGTCATCAGCCAATCCAGTAGCTGCATTACACTTCTCCTACTCAAATGAATGGGCCACCAGTAATACAATCTGATATCGGGTCCTCCAGAGAAAGAGGCGCTGATATAGGAGGGCACGAAGCGTGGCACCCCCTCTACCATGTCCATCTGCCTTAGTAAGGAACATGGAAATGAGTTTCCCAAAACTAAGGGGCCACAACACACGACAATTCACCCGATCCCTTCATTACTACTTGGTTGGTGTTATAAAACGCGTCCTTGCTCTCGTCTTCCCTGCTGGCAATGTCATTTTTGACCCTGGTGGGATTAAGTGCTCACTGCAAAGTCAGCTCTGCTACATTACGTGTTTGGCCTCAGCTATACTCAGGTGCATTACATAACCACACCCTGCAGCAGCTAAACAGTCATTAACCCCTCCTGTGCTGAACTCGGACTTGGGCTTTGCAACTTCCATGGATGCTGCTGATGAAATCTACTATTTAACCCCTTCAGGACTGATACATTTTTTGCTTTTTCAGTTTCGTTTTTCACTCCCCGCCTTCCTAGAGATATTACTTTTTTATTTTTTTCCGTCAGTGGAGCGGTGTGAGGGCTTATTTTTTGCGGGAGGAGTTGTAGTTTCTATTGCCATTATTTAAAGTACCATATAATGTACTGGGAAACTGAGAAAAAATCTTTGTGGGGTGAAAATTATTTTTTTTTACGGCTTTCACCGTGCGGTACAAACATTGACTTAAATTTATTCTGCGGCTCAATTTGATTACTGTGATACCAAATTTATAAGGGTTATTTTATATTTTCCAACTTTTACAAAGAAAAAACTATTTGTTAAAGAACAAATTTTGGCGTCACCACATTCTAAGGGCCAGAACTTTTCTATATTTTTTCGTCGATTGAGCGGAGTAAGGGCTCATTTTTTTGCAGGACAAGCTGCGATTTTGGTGCTTCAATATTTTTTTTCCTACGTCGTTCACCGTGATAGTTAAGGAGCTTTATATTGTAAAAGATGCGGCGATACCAATGTTGGTTATATTTTATTTATTTTTTACATTACTTTAGAGGAAAAATGGGAAAAGGGTTTCTTTTTAAAATTTTAATATTTTTTTATTTTTTTTTACTACTGAAAACTTTATTAAACCTTTTTAATAGTCCCTCTGAGGAATATTAAATTGTAATTTTTACAGACTTCTGTCAAGCCCTGCCAGAGACCGGGCCCCCCGGGCTGCCATGACAACGATAGCGTCGCGGGGGACCGATGGGCTGTCAGAGGGCCACCCCCTCTTTCTAATGGTTTAGATGCTACGGCCGAGACTGACCGCAGAACCTAAGTTATTAAACGGCCAGGGACAGAATATTGGGGGGTAAGATTTACCTGACAGACCATGGATTGCAGACATCGTGACCAGGTCCAGTCTTAAACAGGTTGTGTCACCTCTCCTGACATGTCTGTTATAGTAAATCCTTGTATTCTCCATGAAGTAACAATTCTGGAGCATCTGTTCTTAAAATTCTAGGTTGTGCCGTTCCTCTGTTATTCCTCATAGAAATGTATGAATAAATTAAAAACTAGTTGTTACAATTCCCCTTGTCAAAGGGGTGTGTCTCACTCTGTCAGCACTGATTGGACAGTGTCAGAATGTGAAAGGACACGCCCCCACGCTATGGAATTTCCACAACTGAATTCTGTGCGGAAATTCCGCAGCTTTTACAGTAGCAGCAAAGTGGATGAGATTGAGAAAACGTCATGCCCACGCTGCACAAAAAAACGCAGCGTAAACGTTAGTATATTGACCTGCGGTGCGGAATTTAATTCTGCAGCATGTCAATTTATGCTGCGGTTTTGTTGATTTTCCATTGTGGGTTGTCCGCACTGAATTCAATTGGGATGCTAAATCTGCAACAGAAAGCCAAGTGTTGTGACTTTTACGGCGTATTCGCAGCGATTACGCCGCAAAAATCGCAACTACGGGAAAAAAAATCCTACCTACCCAGAACGCCCTCCTTCTTCCTGCAGTCCGGCCTCCTGAGATGACATTGCATGCCATGCGGCCACTGCAGCCAATCACAGGCTGCAGTGTCACATGGCCTGGAACATCATCCATGGAGGCCGGAGCGGATGTCAGAGGGGGTAAGTATGAACGTTTTTCTTCTGCAGCGGAAATTCCATCCGAAAAAACCGCACCACAATGGGATGTTTTACTGCGGGTTTCAGGTCGGATACGCTGAGTGGTTTTTACGCAGCGTATCCGTCCCGTGGGAACCCGGCCTTATTTGGGCACCATACTGTATGGCACTTATAATTGGGCACACTATGGTATCCTTTCTTTGTACACTATCTAACAGTACACCACATGGGGGAGGCTTAATAGAAGAAACTGCAAAGTTTGCCCCCCTCGTCCATTATACTGATTATTTTGATAAAACAAGGTAAAGGCTCCACATTCCAGCAATATCCTCTTCTCTGTGGGAGACGATGTTCTGTATATCACAGGTTTACAACAATACCCAGTGATGTTTATTTCATTCTGTTAGATGTCCCCAGATGCAGCAAATGTCAGCATTTTTTTTTTTCGTGTGTTCATAAAGACTCCGATATATTTTACAATGTTTTCTATGATCATTCAAAATCTGCACACAGCACAAAAAATGAAACGTAAAGCTTCAGTATTGTGTCCTGCCCGCTGGTGGTGAATAGTATCGTACTCCGCAAACAGACTGTACTACGTATATTTATTCTGCAAAATCCAGAGATAAGAGTCTCACTTTAAGCAGGGGCGGAATCAGCACTTTCCGGGGGGGGCGCAGAGCGCTTGAGGGGCCAAAACCAAACTGTATTTCTTATACGGAGCCCCTAAACTCTTGCTTCCTGTTATAAAGGTTAAATAAAGCCAAAAAAACCAAAAACTTGTAATGCTGAGTGTGGACACATTGATTTCAATGAGCCCGGACCGCAAATCTGAACCATATAATGACTTGACCTATTTGTTTCCGGTCCGGGCTCCCGGCCAATGCACGGACCATGGAAACCACAGTCGTGTGCTTGGGCCCATATAAATGAATGGGTCCGCAATTCATCCACATTTTTGCGGATGAATTGTGGACGTAAAAACACGGTCGGGTGTATGAGGCCTGGGTGGGTCACGACCCTTATTGCCTTGGGGCCCATACATTTTTTTTTCCTGGGTTTTAAGTCTTAATAATAGACCCCTAAACCCCATATATGGAAATATTTACTGGTGAAAAAATGTAAGTTCAGGCTCATCATTGAATTTGCACATTAGGCAATACCAGGATCAAGATCTTTTGAGGTCCTTGAAAAAAACATATGCCGGTCCCTTCCAATTTGTTTGTAGTAATGTAGATGGAGTGCAAGTAATAGGGCCATGGAGTCAAAAATGTATGCCCTACAGAGGGAAATAACAATACCATACAGTGCCTACATACAGTAGAAGCGTCATATAGTGAACACATAAGAATGCCCTACTAATAATACTATGAAGGGCATAAAACGATTGTCCCATTTACAAAAACCATTTCCATACACCCTATTAGAGAATTCTGAGTTAATAGAGCTCCCTGTTCCGGATCCTCATCTCTTGCCCAGAGTGGAAACGGGCTACAAAGGTTGTCTCTCGCTCTGGAGAACTTGTCCTGTCCTGCATTACGCAGACAACACATTGATATGAATGGACACTATGTAATGCTTCATTTCCCCTGTGGTGGCGCTGCAGGGAAAATGAACACTTACCGCCAGGTTTCCCCATCGATTATAGCTGATCGCTAGGGGTCCAAGCAGGAGGACACTTTGTGATCTGCTTAACGTTGAGAGAAACTTCTAACAAGTACAGAACTTTATATAATACCATAGCTTGCACCATTTTAATATAGAGAAACTATCAAGGAGGACGTTTAGAGGAAGCTGTATGTGATGCTTGCGACAAGGTGTGGGAAGCCCATAAAGGTTTAAAGCCCCAGGTCAGAGGCGTAGCTTAAAGTTTTGGGGGCCCCAATGCATAATCTGTTATAGGGCCCCTAAACTACCATGTGCCATTTATAATATTGGTACATTTTATGTGGCAGAGAGGACTTTGGGCCACTGAGGAACCAGGGCATGGATGCAATTGCTAACTCTGCACCCTCTATAGCTACGCTCCTTGTCAGTTCATTATTTGAATGACTGGGATTCACTCCAAATCAATTCTACAATCTGTAATTGCTGTAATAATTATGGGAATATATATAGTATTAGGGAATTGATATATACCATTCTCTAATACGTAAATGTAGGATAACTAAGGTAGACCGACACTTACCATAGCTTTTTAATGGGATCTCAGAGCCAACAATATGAAGGCTCAGTTTACTTGCAGGAAAGCCTGGCAGGGCTTCCACCTAAATCAATAGGCTTTCTTTGTTTCTATGGACACCTGCAGTCAGATCTCCGATGCCAAGAGCTGAGCTATTAGAGACGGAGGCCCGAATTTGGTCTACCTCTCCCCCATTAGCTCTCCATGCCCCATAGGACATATGACAGGGTATTATCTAAGACACGCAATCCCTTCAATGTCTAATGCTTTATACACTATGCATATATTTTTAGATTCTATCTGACGACTCTTCGGGTAACCGCTGTCTCGAAAGGGTTAACTGTTGGCACCGGTTGGGCAGATCTGAGCTAATGCAATATCCCCGAATCCAAAATAGATACAAATTGTATTTATCCGGCAAGTGAGAATATTAATTACGCTTAGTAGGAGGTTTTTTTTTATTTAGCAATGATTATGAATGTTGAGCCAGCAAGGGAATTTCTATAATTACTCGCTGCTCAGCCTGTTGAAGATTCGATGCAAGACATTAAATGCAAATGAGGACAAATATTGTGATTGCAAACAGACAAATACAAAATGCTGCTGTTTGGATAATTTGTAGTTGCTGATCATGATTATGGAGGAGGAATGTATGAAAAATATACAGAGAACACCCTAGCTGGTTCGCCTCACGCATTTTAGGCCTTTTTGATAGATCCTGGCACCAAAGGGTTCTCAGTAGGTTGCATTAACAAGTGGCGTCTTATCGAGATTTAGTTCTTTGAAGCTCGCTGAAATCCAGAGATAGGACTGTTGTAACATCTCCCTATCCTGTATTTGAAAAGTACAGAAATGACTCGAACCTAATCTACAGAACATTTAATTACAGTTAAAGAATTTTAAATGAGCACCTCGGGTGGGCTAAGTATTAAGCTGAAAAGCATCACTTTGCCATTAAATTGACACTAGAGAGGCGTTTTCAGCATGAGTCCTTTAATATCAGTAAAGAAACTGAGTTAGCTGGTCTTCAGTAGCTGCATCTGTCAGCAACTCAGAAAGTGCCAGTGAAAAAAGATTCAACAAAGTTATAGAAATCCTGGAACAATGGAGCATAAAAGCAGAATAAGGCTCAGGGCCCTATTATTAGAGCAGTGGAACCGCCATGGGGTCCTACACCACCCACAAGCTCAGGCTGTTCTCTTCTGTAATAAGTGTGCAATAAAAAAAGCACTATAATAGTCAGTCCATGCAGCTACTAAGGGGCCTAATTGGTAGGGTGGCCAAGCTCAGATTTTTGCCAAGAGAATGTAAACAGGGCTGACCCTTTTTACAGGCTCTACAACATTAGCAAACGAGGAGGAAACCAGACGAGGAGAGGCTTCAGCCAATTTTCTCTCCCACAATGGACAGGTAGTTGTGTGGGTGAACAAGCTTTTGGCACATGTATGGCACCTCTCCATTCATGATGGGGATCGGGGGGTGAATCCTGTTCTGGAGAAAGTTGCGGGTAACAAAACTGGGACCCACATCTATCAGACATGTATGGCATATCCCGGGGAATATGGATGGCCATGAATGTAAAGATGCGAGGGAAGAGCAGGTTTTTTTAATTTAGCTTTGGATGCAAATGGAGAAGAAAACATGGTATAACTCAAAATAGATTGACAAAATGATGCAAATTTGAGATGTAAAATGTCTTAAAAAGTAAAGACATGCTTCAATTATGGTTTCTGCTCCAGGTCAAAAGCATAATGGTGGACAATGTGTTGAATATGGTGGGGACAAGGTTCTTTATAACCAAGGGCCCCATGGCCCAGATAATTCCTCTTTGTCTATAAAATCTAAAAAAAGAAACAATTGAGAAAATCATATGAATAGTAACAAATCTTTTTCTTTACTTTACAACTCAATATAAAAAAATGATTTCATTATCCCCATGTGAGTTACCCAACCAAGAATCCGACACTGAACATGAAAAATGAGCTTCAAAATCCTAATAATACAAAGACGTTTAAGTAAATACAATGTAACAATCATCTTATTATGATCTTCATTGATTAAAGTTGTCTCGAGGGGCAGCACCTAAATGCATAATAATTACTACTTTAATAAACATGGCACTACCCGCAAGGAAACACATCGTACATGTCCTATAGAGTTATAAAAAAATACCTATATATATATATATATATATATATATATATATACCGCCTAAGTCATCCTCTTGTGTTATATCATACTCTAATGCTTCTGCATTGTCCAAAAATCAGAAAGATGTCCCACACTCCGGGCAGAGTAGCAAGTCTCCTGCAAAAAATGCAGACATCTGTCGCTAGGGAATGCTTGCTGCATATCTATTTATTTTTCTCCTATTCAGCGGCGTAACTAGAATTCGTAGGGCCCCATAGCAAAATAAGATGGGCCCCCACCACCTAGTGACAGAAAACTGTCAGAGAACGCACATAGTACTTCTAGAGAGCAACCAACTTGTTGTTCCACGCAAAAAGTAACGATGTGCTTGCACCTGAGTGGGTCCTCTTATCCTCTTGGCCCCATAGCAGCTGCTATAGCCATAGGTACGCCAATGCTCCTATTGACCTAAATGGGGAGTTGTATAAATCTATAAAACTTGGGCTAGAGCCAGACAGAAATGTGTCATTAAACTGTATGTCTGTGTGAAGGGAAGCGTAATGCTGGCACTGTTTATGTGATACACTCTGCTGGCGGTATTTTTTATTGCGAGCACTCTGCTGGTACTAGTATTTATGGGGGACAGTCTTCTGGAACTGTTTATTGGGGGGTGCTCTGTTGAGACTGTTTATGTGGGGCACTGTTGTTAATAGGGACAGCTTAATGACACTATTGTTTATGGGGGAACTCTGCTTGGGCATTGTATGGGGGTCACTCTGCTGGTAGAGTTTATGGATGATCACTCTGCTGACTCTTTAATGGGGTTACTCTGATTGTGTGTGGGTGAGGAATATTGATTGTCATTCTGGGGTGCGTGGTTTGTACTTGTAGTGTAATGTCGGGGTAGGGAGACAGACAGGTGAGCCCTAATGTCCCTGCCTACTTGCACGGCCCGTCCTAGGCGACGGCGTACAACTGGGCAACGGTCCCTACGCTCAATAAGTGCCCGACAGACAAACAGACAAGGGTACACAGAAGCTAAGGGAAATGGGGCAGTAGCCCACGGCAACACCATGAGCAACAAGAGTAGTGAACGAGCCGAGTCAAACCAGGAGTGTACGAGGTACCAAACGTAGAGCAGGAGCGTAGTCAGTAAAGCCAGGGTCAATTTGAAGCAGAGGTCAATAGTACTAGCAGGAACAGCAGAGCCAGGAAACAAGACAGAATCACAGGCAAAGGAAGAGCAGAAAATGAAGGTAGACCGAGGGCGGGAGCTAGCTCCGTCCGGCCAGGCTGTGATAGGTTCTCCCACTCCTCAGCCTACCAGCCTGAGTGGTAGCAGATCGAGTCACTCTATCAGACCTAGGAGCAGATGCAGACTGATTAACCACGGGCGTCGACACAGAAGCTGTGATCCTTTACATGTAGGCTTGGTTTCAGTAGATAGAACATTTCAGATCTCCCTGGAAATAATTTCTAAAAGTAGGTACTCCGCTTCTTTATTTATTTTGCTTTTTGCATTGGCGCTGTCTAACTGATGTTTTATGGAGGTGTTTTCACAGGTTAGCCCCATCCCGTGCCCTCTGCTCTGAATCTGATATTGTAATGAAGAAGACTTTTTACCTCTTGTTTTATACTGTCCCAAAACCCTATAAATACCCTTTTTCACCGAGACTACAATCACAATAAACAATATAACAAAGGCATATCTCTGTAACCTTGCTTTTTTGTTTAGGTAATAAAACATCCAAAATGACAAATTTCTGTTACCTTTCTTTGATCCATGTGGTGGCTTCTCAGGAAATTTATGGAGACCGGTTTGACCAAGTCGTGCTGGCTTTTTGGAAAATTGATTTCCGTGTCTCCCAGGCTTCACTGCTCATTTTCAGCTCATTGCAAATTGCATATAGAAGTTTTGATTTGGTACCGGCTCACCCCTAAATCCCAAAGTATGATTGTTTGGAAAACATAGTCCATATATTCTCATATCCGGGGTGGACTGGTGTCCGCTATTGAAATGACCTGATTTAAAGCCATGTTCCTTATTTCCCTGGGACTAAACTGAGCTGTATTTAAGTGTAAAGTCCTCCAAATATATGGTGATAGAATTTTATGACCAAATATCTCTCTCTCGACTATGTACAGAGCAATTATTGACCTAAAACATTGTTATGGAATAGTACTGTGTGTTGGATATGGTTGGGACAAGTTTGCAACTTGATATCTTCACCAAGTATCCCTTTCTTATAACTTACAAAAGTTACTTGTTCTTGAATGTTTCCTCCCATGTCTTATTTTTTATCCTGAAGATGGTTGACGTCTAAAATCCATGTTTCCTGATATTCGAAGGTTCATAAACAAGTCTGTGTAGCTGGCGAGTCAGTCTATTGTATAGCAGATAGAACTTCTTATGACCTCTTAAGTACATGTGGCAATGTGAATTTATGATCACCTAGCCAAAAAGTTAAGTGGTTCGTAGGCATCTTGTAGTTCAGTCATGATCAGCACATGGTATATATATATATATATATATATATAATTTCCACCCTAAATAATGAAACAATAACATCACTCCAGAAGAACTATTCCAGATTGGCTTGGTGAAGTCCCTTCTTTAGTTCCTCACGTGCTCCTCAGAATATGAAGTCATTAAAGAAGGTCATCTCAGCACTTTGGTGCCATGTTCATTAGTGCCAAGTACTCTGCCCAGTGGATAAGGAACTGACTCAAAGGGATTGCCACGTCTTTTCATCTTTTTGTAGTATCTCTTTTGCCTTATGTATATGAAGTCTTTAATAATACATAGCAAGCGATGGACAAGTTTGAAAAGTATGGGCAAAACGGCACCCGGTACTCCTAATGCATCATTATAATCTTGCCATGTACAGGAAAAAGTAGATTGTTTTTGGAATTGATGATGGGTTCCCGGACTGTTTATTTATTTATTTTAGAGTCACAATCTTCTTAGATGTTACATATCTGAAGTTGAAAAATAACTTTTGATCTTTGCATCATTCCCCATGTGCTCTCCAACATCAAAAGAGCACTTTTGAAATTTTTATCATGGTAACACACTTTTTTTTCAATATTTTCTAATACTTAGTCTGCATTTTCTGGGTCATCACAGCTTTTTGTTTCTTTAATGGCTGAACAGGGGAAAAAAACGGAGAAATGGAGGAGACATCGGGATCTGTTTTTTTTTGCTGTCCGGAACGAAGAATTGAAAATGAAGAGTAATTGTCTATTGTTAAAGCAAATGATCACCCAGTAATACTTCACACTGATTTATTATCCATAAAACCCAATTTATTCGATGATCTACTGGGGAAAACATATTTTCAAAATTTTATAAATTTGGATGGAAATGGGTATAAGAATCTCAGATATTCTTTTTCCTGAGTGGATTTTATGGTTCAGCCCCTTTAAGGAACCTTTCCCCTTAAAATCCAAAAGTTTCCTGGCAAGAGGAGTCTCAAGGGGGTTATGAAATAAAGACATCCCTTTACATTTGCTCTCTTAGTTCATATGAACATCATAGTGGGACGCCCTTTTGGGATATTTACCAGATTAATCGGAATTACCATCATGTAATACTACATTTCCCCTGTAGTGGCCGCTGCAGGGAAATGTATAGCCAACTTGTAGGGTCCTTGAGGTTGGACCTGTGATGATCAGCTCTCATGAAGACAACATGGCCATCATTACACTGCCCATAGGGGCTGTCACCAGCTCTCTGAGGACCCATATAAACTGTTTTAATATGAGTGGATACAACGTTCCCCTTACCCTCACGCTGCTCTACCTTTGTAACAGTCAATGTAATGCTGAAAGTTTTGTTTTGGGATTATATTCCTGAGCCTGGAAGATTAGGATGAGCAGTCCAACTCCGATAGCAATGAAACATATGGCTGCAATCTATATGGCCTCCTGGGATCTAAACGCTTTAAGGCCAATCGACATAATGTATAAAATCCATGTAGAGAGCATGCTGGTTGGAACTCAACCCTTGCCCCCTGCATTGTAAGTCAGGGATGTATACCACAGGGTCACGTATCTAATTGTGCTGCAAAGTCTTTGCTCTAAGTTTCTGCTTCGTGTGGTTTTTGGAGGTTCCAGAAGTTTGTTGCAGAAATCATGTAATGTCATCTGTACCATAGTGGTGATTACTCTGAAGCTCAATTACTGTGTTTTATCGCAGCTCAAGGCTTAATCCCCAATGTATTCCAGACATTGCTAAACTTCCCTTATTGAAGTTACTGGTAATTTCTTTAAGTGTTATTTCTAAGGACTGTGCATGTTCCCGGCTGCAAATACAAAAAGATGTCTAAGTTTCATAAACACTTTATTCATTGACCCTTGAAAGTTAATGTGTCAATTGGGAATCCTGTCATTGGTAAAAGCTGGTGTCTAGAGACTGGTAATGGAAACGGCAACATGAAACCCCATGTTAGACGCAGTTCTTCCTGTGATTTTGAGGGTAACTCCATTTTACAGTTTACATATAGAATTAATCTACATAAAATGATGGAAAAAATATTACATAACTTATCTTCTACTGATCAGGGGTTACAGTGTGTAATATACTTCAGAGCTGTACTCACTATTCTGCTAGTGGAGTCACTGTGTACATATAGATGTAGCCATCTTTAACTTGATTCTGATAACGTGCTGCAGCGTGATATCACACAACAAAAGCCATTGAAAAAGTCAAGATCAGAGATCCAGCCATTGTTTATTTAATGCGTTAAAAGTCAAGGTAAAGACGGCTACATCTGTACATGACATTACTTATCCTATATTGATCCTGAGTTACATCATTCTGCTAGTGGAGTCACAGTCTACACACATTACATTACTTATCCTGTACTGATCCTGAGTGACATCCTGTATTATACTCCAGAGCTACACTCACTATTCTGCTGGTGGAGTCACTGTGGACATACATTACATTACTTATCCTGTACTGATCCTGAGTTACATCCTGTATTATACTCCAGAGCTGCACTCACTATTCTGCTGGTGGAGTCACTGTATACATGCATTACATTACTTATCCTGTACTGATCCTGAGTGACATCCTGTATTATACTCCAGAGCTACACTCACTATTCTGCTGGTGGAGTCACTGTGTACATACATTACATTACTTATCCTGTACTGATGCTGAGTTACATCCTGTATTATACTCCAGAGCTGCACTCACTATTCTGCTGGTGGAGTCACTGTGTACATACATTACATTACTTATCCTGTACTGATCCTGAGTTACATCCTGTATTATACTCCAGAGCTGCACTCACTATTCTGCTGGTGGAGTCACTGTATACATGCATTACATTACTTATCCTGTACTGATCCTGAGTTATATCCTGTATTATACTCCAGAGCTGCACTCACTATTCTGCTGGTGGAGTCACTGTGTACATACATTACATTTCTTATCCTGTACTGATCCTGAGTTGCATACTGTATTATACTCCAGAGCTGCACTCACTATTCTGCTGGTGGAGTCACTGTGGACATACATTACATTACTTATCTTGTACTGATCCTGAGTTACATCCTGTATTATACTCCAGAGCTGCACTCACTATTCTGCTGGTGGAGTCACTGTGTACATACATTACTCTGTTCGATTATCTGTATCTTGTTAGGACACGATATGGACATACAGTGCCACATGGTACCGATTTTCCATACTGTCCTGTGCCTGAGGCTTAAAACAAGCTATAGCTCAGGCTCAGTACAAGATAAGTAGTATAATATAGTTACAAAGTAACTCAACTCTTCATGTAGATGATATATAAACTGGAAAATGACGTTCAGAGGTGAAGTTACGCTTTAAACAAAGAACATGTGAAATAACTAATTAAAACCACAGGAGTAAGAGATATCAGAAGACAAAGCCGGGGCAGCAGCAGCCTCGTGAGCTCTGGGAATATTGGCGGCGATTTGTTTTCTCCCTCTATCAGTTGCGAGCACTGTACCTGATCCACATATAATTGAAACAGCATTTTTGTTGGCAACAAAACAACTTGTTCAGCCTGAATTGTCTCATCTTTGCACTAATTAATACATCCCCAATCAAAAGACTTTTTTTTTTTACTCCCTTCTCCAAATCTGTCAAGCTATCAAACTTTATACACAACAGGTCACATAGCCGAGAATAATATTTTCCAGTGGTTTATCACACAGATGTGTAGATCGGGGGAAGGGTTAAAATAACGCGGTATTGATTAAGAAATAATACCTGATGAAGTCATTATCATAAGATAATTGACCATATCGCAGATAAGCCGTTAATAGGAAGCTGGGGGATTTTAACTTTCTTGAGGTCAACTGCCTCTTGTTAATTGCCAATTTACAGGCTCTAATGACCATGACAGAAATAATGAAGGCACGGAAAAAAAAAAGTAAATTATTCTGTCTTTGCATCTACTTGAGAGACTGACCGAGCAGATCATAAAATGGTGTTCATCCCTGGATTGTACTTGCCGTGCATCCATCACAACGCTAACATTGCCCAAATTTGATAGAACTGTTACTTCCCCAACATTGGCGCAGGCAAACGATCCAGAACATACAAAGATTTACTTACGTTTTTGCATGGTGACCTTATACGGCAAATTAATCTAACATCGGCATGGTGGAGGTCGGATGGAGAGTCAACTAATTCGCAAAAATACAGTGTATTCAAGTCAATCTCTGTTCTGAGTAATTTAATAATCGATCTTTATGGGTATCTCAGATTTGTATTCCTGATACAGAGCTCCAAATCCCCTACAAAGACATAGAGTTAAATAATAAAATTCTGGCTGCCTGCCGTCACCACTAGGGGGAGCTTAGGAGCTTACTGCATACTGTGTTATCATGGAGTTCCATGTAAAAACAGTATGCAGTGAGCTCCTGAGCTCCCTCTACTGGTGACTGCAGGCAGTCAGAATTTTATAACTTAACTCTTTGTCTATGCAGAATATTTTGGAGCTCTGTGTCAGAAAACGGGAGCTCAGTCCGCTATAAAGATACATTATAAAATTAAGACACGCAAAATGTCACACGTAACTAGTTAGTTTTGCTATCCAGAAGTATGGGGAAGTTGGGTGACAATCATGTGGGCGTGATAATGGGGCCCTTATTGATTGTCATCCACGTTTCTTATAAACTGATCTAACTAAGAAAAAGAGGAGTAGAATTTTTTAAACTTGACGTGTAGGGGGATTCTGCCTGGCACATTGGGGCACTCTTTGACTTGAACTTATAAGGCAGGGTGGCTGGCACAATGAGGGCACTGGCTGTCTCCTTTGAAGGCACTTTTATTGAAGCACCGTGGATTCCCTTCTAATGGGTGCACTCAAAATATTGCAGACATTGAGAGGAGAATTTGTATATCTTTTTTATTTAAAAATGTTGAAGGTCATGCCTTAAAGGGGCTTTACTGGGACTTCAATATTTGATGGAATATTGATAAATATTGATTAGAAGAAGCCAATATCGAATTGCATGGGGTCAGACTCCCGGCAGCCTCGCCATTTAGCCGCTTGAAGGGGTTGTGGCTCTCCAGCTCACTTCCATTCACTTGGCTGGGACTGAGTTACTGTGAGATGCAATACCAGGCACAGCCACAACCAACTGCATGGCGCTGTGCCTAGATAGACAATGAAAGGGCCCCTGTAAACAGCTGATCGGCAGGGGTACCTGGAGTTGGATCACCCCCGACCAGATATTACTATGACAAACCCTTTCCTCTATTAAAGGTTCCCACTCAACGATCACATGTTCATATCTGTATCTTTTCTTCATATCACAAGATTTCAAATTATTCTTGAAGAGAATGAATTTGTAATAATTTCTAGAAATATTATATTAAAGTGCAAGGATGGAAAATCCCGGAGGTGATTACGAGTCTTTGTGATTGAAGGCCCTCGTAATGAGATTGGGCGTTTTCCATGAACATCACATATCAGAGAGCCAATCAAGAATAATTGAATTCTTAAATTTTCCATTTCTGAGGAGAAAAGACAGAATTCTCCATAACACTGAATGGCAATGAATACATTTGTAGCACCGGCCGGACACATCTTAAAACATCACATATTCCGTCTTCCAATGTGGCATATGACAAATAAGTTTGTCTTTTTCTCTCTTCATTGGTTTATTATTGATGTGGATCCTGCTCAAAAATACAACACTCAGTCAGTGCTCGAGTATATAAAAAGTGCATGAGAACCGGGACCTCATCTCCGTAATAGCCAAAGTAGGTACAAAGAGCAGAGAGTTCCAAGAGAATAAAAAACCGCAGCGTCTTTGGGTGTAAGTCTGTGAACGGGCTCGTCTTCAAATTAAATCTTAACCATTTATGTCAATGAAACAGAATTTCGACCTTCAGTTTCACATGGGATAATGGGGTGTGCTAATGAGTTACCATAAAACAAAAATCAGATGTAGCAGAGCTGAGTAGCTATTTGGTACAATTTGTGATATGACAGTGGTTTTCCATAGGACTGCAGGTTACCCTTCAGTTCTATTCTAAAAGGGTTTTCAAGCTTTTACCATTGATGGTCTATCGTTAGGACCAATCCTCATGACTCCTTCGCTGAAAGTACAGATGCAGTAACACTCCTTTCCATATGACTGTGCCTGGTACTTCAGCTCAGCTACATCTCATTCTCAATCACTTGAATGGTCCCAGCTGTAGTATCAGATGCAGCCACACACACATGGATGGCACTGTGTTGGTTACTGCCATGAAGGGGGCACTGCACTTTTTCCTGCTGATTGGTTGGGGTTCCAGGGGTCAAACGACCACCAATCACATTGCTTTTTCAGGGTCGTCCTTGTATACAGATGTATTACCCTGCTGTCTGTTATACATTCCCTTTTATATTTTTTTAAATTAAAATCTGGTGATATCCGATTAAATAAAAGCTTTCAGAGAATTTAGGGTTAATAGAATAGAGTCCACCTTTCAAGACCCTCATTTATCAGCCAATGCAAGACCCCTTTGCCTCTGGGGAACCTAACATGTCTGTGCTTGCACAAACAACTTATTGATTTTATTGGGAACTGTGTAATGCTTCATTTGTCCAGTGGTGGCGCTGCAGGGAAACTAAACGCTTGCAGCCAGGTTCCTCCACAAATTCTAGATGACTGGGTTGAAAAGTGTCAGGAAACTTTAGAAACATTTCAATAGTGGTACAATGTGCCCTTCCTTTCCTTTCTTCTCAAAATATGCTGATTTGTGTGGCAAGAGACTACCAGCTTTGAAAAAAAAACATGATTTCATGACACTGTCACGAGATCTCTATGCTAAATGTGCCTAAAGGCTACCACCCAGTGGTTCTGATGGGTATTACAGTCTATCAAGGGTTTTGATAGCATGTCGCGATATTGTATTGAATTCGTTTCATGAAAAATTGGAATCCTTAACCAAATTCAAGCAAAGGAAAGGGCGGACCCATCTGAGATGTTGAAGCTGCCATGTAGAGCATTTCACTGAAGTCTCATATGAGCCTAGCCCTGTGCTTGGCAGATTATTGGCGTTTGTCCCATAGTGAAGAAACTGGCGTTTGATTTGCTTTTTATAAGAAATGTTATCAAGGGGTTACTAAACGTTCAACAAACTTCTAACATGTTATAGTAACATGTCAGAAGTTTTGATTGGTGGGGGTTCAATCACTAAGACCCCCACCAATTGCTAAAACGAAGTGGCAGAAGTGCTCGTGTGAGCGCTCAGCCGCTTCGTTTCTGTTCGGCTTTTTCCGGAAATCCAATGTAGTGTTGTACGGGATCATAGAGTTCCCGTGGAGCCTGTACTCCGCTACATTGATTTCCAGAAAAAGCCAAACAGAAACGAAGCAAGTGAGCGCTCACACGAGCACTTCTGCCACTTCGTTTTAGCAATTGGTGGGGGCCCCAGTGCTCGGACCCCCACCAATCAAGACTTCTGACATGTCACTATGACGTGTCAGAAGTTTGTTGAACGTTTAGTTGCCCTTCAAATATCTAATTATATCACTAGCTTTAGAATAGGGCCGGTGGAGAGTTATACCAAGTCATTCCGATCCCCATTTTCCCAATTTTTCATTGTCCTCAATAGGTTACCAAATGATGATACAACCCCCCCCACTTCATGATCAAAGATGCATTCAGTACAGTTGGCATTCCTATGGGGGCATGGTATAAGGCAATAGTGCATGCCCAATCCCAATGCATGACACCAGTCTCCTTTCTATGGTGCCACTCAATATTTTATTATGTTCATGCCCCGACTTACAACAACATCCAATGGATTTCCCGTGCAGCTTTCTTTTCTCCTTTGCTTTGTAAGTTATCGCTCTCATTCTGGAGACCTCGCTGTAATATTGGCATTTGGATGTTTATGTCTCCCTTATTTAAAACGCTGCCGTTGAAAGTTTGGACCTCCTTGGCTTCTTCCAGCAGCTTCCTGCATTTTTTTACGGCTCATTCCTGATTTACCGCCTTTTTATGACTGCTATAAAAGAACACGCATCAGGGAATGTCATCAAGTGATGAGGAAGCTTCCTTTTGCCTTGTCAGCTGAAGTTGAGCGCTCTAATTTACATGGCTACCTTGTGGCTCTGGGTGTTTACCTCCCCGATCTCCTATTCCATTAAGAGAATGAGATCATTAAAATACGTCCATGTTCCTTGAGACGTCAAACCAATGGAGGACGGATTCGCCTGGGAATGGCGCTGGCTGGGAATATTAGATGCACACGGCCATATGGTTATACAGATTATTTAGAGATTTTGTTTATTTTACTTTTTTCTTTCTTTTTGTTTTGGTTTTATGTTTTTTAATACAATTTTGCAATTTTTTTTTCATACCTTTTAAGAATCAACATCAAGATAATAATGGGGTCCAACTTTTTCCTTTGCATGGGAAAGTCATTTTTTTTTCCTTTTGCCAGTGTAAACTTTACTTACAAGAGTTCCTGGCAGTGAGGAGTCCCATCTACTAGGCATGTGCAGCTTGAGAGTCAATCACATGATCAATAAGCAAGTTTACTTATCACTGATTGGCTGAAGAGCATCACATGACAAGTAGAGGGGACTCCTGGAAAATAAATGACATTGACATCAGTAAAGATATAATGTTTTCTATCAAATCCATATCAATTCTATTAATTTATCTGTTCCTGGAAAAGCAGGGTTTCAACCACTATAATCGCCATTACAGCTCCATAATATCACACCGCTTTCCAAGAATCCTGAACAGCAAATCTGCTTAGTTTTGCAACGGTACATACGTTTTACTCTCCAGAAGTCTACAAGCTGGGTGACAACCCTCACGAGCACGAGAGTTGTAATGACAGACATACTGGTTGTCACCCAGCTTTTTTTTTTTTTAAAAAAAGCTTAAAGGGGTTTTCCATGTTCTGACAACTAATGACCTATCCGCCGGATGGGTCATCAGTATAGGATCAATGTGGGTCCGACACCCGGACTCCGCACCGATCAGCTGATCCGGCTGCCTACGGGCTCCGGATGTTGTGAAGGGTATTCAGTAGTTGGAGCCAGAAGCAGATGACTCCGACCACTGCAGAGCGGCCGTTCGGCAGAACTGCGGCTCGGCTCCTATTCACTTGAATAGTACTGCAGCTCGGCCGCTATTCTTTGACCGGAGTCATCTGCTTCCAGCAATATCGTCCAATGCCCGGAGGCAGCCGCAGCAGCTGATCAGTGCGGGGTCCGGGAGTTGGACCCGCACCAATCATATACTGATGACCTATCCGGTGGATAGGTCATCAGTTGTCAGAACGTGGAAAACTCCTTTAATAATAACAACTTCACAGAAGGGGATTTCTCAAGGACTTTAAATGCAATATCAACCTTTTAATTCTATGTTGGTTTTAGGTCAAATATTCTTTTGCAAATTAATTTGGTAATATATCTTTATAGCAGTGAGAGCTCCATTTTTCTGATACAGAGCTCCAAATCTCCTTCATTGACAGTTAAATAATAAAATTCTATCTGCCTGCAGTCACCACTAGGGGGAGCTGAAGAGCTTACTGCATACTGTTGTATTATTGAGTTTAATGTTTAAACAAGATGCAGTGAGCTCCCTCTAGTGGTGACTGCAGTTAGCTAGAATATTTAACTACTAATTAAAGGGAATAGGAACTCTGTATCAGAAAAGTGGAGATTCGATGACTTTAAATGTTGAGAAATCAGTCAGCCCTGAATATGCAGTGATTACTGCCCTTTTATTACATATAATCGTTGCTATTAATCTATGAAAGACGGATGAACTTACATGTGTACCAGCTGCTGCGGGGGCATGGAACATCCTCTACACATACAATTTCATGTCATCATCATAGGATAACATTAGCGCCGATAATGCGCCATATAAAACTACTATCAGGCATGTTTAATAATGTGATAATCCTGGCATATAAAATCGCCATGGAGTCAGACAGGCAAAATAAAAAGGATTCGTCCAACTTTCCGCTTCCCAGTAATGTGTTATCTTAATGGTGTTTAAAAATGTAAAGGGAGAAAAATGGAGTCTTGTCTCCGAGGTGATTGTGCGCTTAATACAACAGGTAAGGAGACAGCGCATAGTTATTACAATGATGGAGCTTACAGTTTATCAGCCGGCACCGGCGAACGACACCGACAAAAATAAGCAAGACGAATAGAGGCTTAAAAAACAAAACAAACCCGTATTTTCTAATCAAATCTCGCCCCGCAGTGTCTTCGTCACCCCGAGTCATTTTTTTTTAGGATGTAGCGGCAGCGAGTTACCATAACTCCGGTGATTACACTTTATCTTGTCCTTCTAAAGGTATTAAAAGAGAAACAGGGGGACGCATTAAAAAAACAAAGCGCGCGGTTTAATCGTGATTTGGGTGAATGCAATCGCTGGAAATCTAACGGTTGTTATTGCGTGGATATAAACATCCGTTTCATTCCCACTTCATCTGAGCTCGCCCCAAATTTATCTCTCAGCCGCACATTTACTGGGAATGTTACATTCTATTAAATGGAAGCGACTCCGTTATATTGCGCCCATTGTTTATTTCCATTAGGCTATTTTCAGGATATTCTACGTTTTTGTGGTTTTGTAGAAGTAATAGGGGTTTCCCTTGGAAAACCAAGTAGAATAGGAAATGGTAAACATAGAAAAGAGGGGGTCGAAGATGGGTCATTATTAGAGTTCCACGATTTGCCACCCAGGACTGAAATGCCTGTTATTTGTTTGCCCCTCCAAGACCCTTGGGCCAATTCTCCACATCCCTGGAGAGTCCTGAGCAAGTTATCACCACCCATAAGCAAAGGGGATAGGTCCAACAATGCTGCCCCCCTCTCCGTAACATCCATTGCTGAGCAACAGTATATGTGATTGGCCAAAGCTCTTACTGAAGCTCCACCCCATAGACTCGTCCAGAAACTGTTTTACAGAACTTTGGTTATGTATGCCAGAAGCTGCAAAGAGCATCTCTTGTTCTGGAGGACCCAACACAATTGTGAATTACATAGACAGCAGATTGATTTCAATGTGCAATTCTTCATTTCCCATGTAGGTGGCGCTGCAGGGGAATTGAACACTTGCTGCCAGGTTCCACCAGATTGCAGATGATCGCTGGGGATCTCAGCAATGGAACAACCTATGATCAGCTTATCTTCAGAGGACCCTTCTAACAAAAGGGAATTATTCAAAGTGGACAACCCCTTTAAGTTTTATCAGTTTGATGATTTAAAGCCGTGACAAGTCTGGTGACATAGGAAGACCCATACACATTAGTGGCTTTTTTCCCCCCTCACCAGTGAAAACACATGCATGGAGGGATCAAGAGGAATAGCTGCCGACCAAACGTCGTTCATCCGACAGCTATTGGGCAGCTTTCGTGTCTACACAATGTGGGGAATTTATAAATAAAACGCCAGTATCTTAACATAAAAAGTAAAAAATGATGGCGGATGCCACATTTTCAACTTTAATTTGTGTCTTCTCTCTTCTTCTCACTGTTAAAAAGGGGTGCAAAAAGTGGGTGGTGTTTATTGGAAGGGGGTGTGGCCAATGGCGGTCCAACAAATGTATTAAGTTTAAAGCCAGAAAATGTTGCAAAAAAAAAAAAAAGAACAAATCTCCACCGGCTCATAGCCAAAGATTCACCAAGAGGTACAGTATGCGCCTCTTAAATCAATTTGACGCATTTTACTCCATCGCATTTCGGTTTGAAACGCCAGTCTTCATATATCTCCCCCAATTTCTTAGTGAATCGAATGTTAGGCTAAATATTAGTCGACGACTAAGAAGGTTGAACATGGTCTATATGTCCTCCATGGTTTATGAGGTCTTCATCGGAAGATGGCGAACTGACGCCAATTATCGAAACTAATTTATCTGTCGACACTGAAGTCTACAATATCATTTTCTAAATAAACATACTCAGAGTAAATGGACCGTGCGACAAGCGAGCTGAGATCCATATTCAACACTTATTTTATTATGCATTAGGTAATCCTTTTATTGCCTTTTTTTGCGTGCGTGCGCTTGGCATCGACAGTAAAGGAATTATCCCAGATCTCTCTGAAAGGCTATTTTATTTCAATTACATTTGAGCGCAGTTTTCTCCGTTTTGCAGAATCGCATTTTTAGGAAAAGTATATTTAAGAAAGAGCAACGATTTGGCAAAGTGATATTTTATAATGCTTAGAGTACATATGGAAAGCGCGCATTAGGCAGGTTTATTATCTCCGTAGTAAGCCAGGCCTTCATTCTTTTTTATTTCTCTTGAAGGGAACCTATAATAATTCCTTCTACAATGTAATATTAGGATTATGTATTGTGGATTTAGTGAGATCTGGTCAAAGGTTTTTCACTTTTATATATTTTGGTTATATTGAGAATCACATAGAAGAGCAGAATCGCTTAAAGTGACGCTCCCCCTTGATTAACATTGGCTCTGTATTCAGCAAATAGAACGTCTAAGGCCCTGTTCACACAGAGTTTTTTTGCAGGCGGTAAAAATCTGCTTCACAATTCCTTCAGGAATTTTAAGGCAGATTTTGAACTCCCTGCACAAATATTTCCTTTCATTGACCGCTGCCAAAAACGCTCAGAAACGAGCACCGCAGATTTGTTTTGCCTCCCATTGATTTCAATGGAGAGTCAGAGGCGGAAACCGCGGCAAGAAAGGATATTTCTGCTTTTTCTTGTCCGCAAGCGGCTAAAAGCCGCACGGGGAAGAAAACTCCTCTGCCTTCCATAGAAATCAAAGGGGGCGATTTTGGCATTTTTTTGCAGCTAATTCAGACACAGTTTCTGCGTCAAAATCAGCGCAAAAAAAACTTGTGTAAACCGACCCTAAGGCCTCGGGCACACGACCGTGTTTGGTCCGTGATATACGGACCATATGTCGGCAGTATTTCCAGGACCGACCACAGTTCAGGGAGTCGGAGTTCCTAGCATCATAGTTATCAGTCCCTGCCCCTCCACGGAAATACTGTCCAGTACTGAAAACAGACCGTTATTTCCGGTGGGAGGAGTTTAGGAGAGGGGATAAGGGCAATCAACTTTTGACAGCAGCGGCCAGCGAGGGATAAGGAGCGTTCAATAGGTGAAATGCTGGTGACAGGTTCCCTATAATGTATACCTTTGTCAGAAGGCTGAAATGCAGTGTGAATAGAGCCTTACAATAGGAGCAGCACAGTGGCCTAAAACCTTCAAGTTATGCCTCTGTATTCCACCAGAGGGGGGTAATGAGCTATTTCTTGTGTCTCTCATTTGCATAATGGGAGGGTCTATTTTAATGGCAATTGTCTAAATGACTGGTTCCCTTTAAAACTAGGAAACCTGCTTGAATTTAAAACCTACTTTTAACTTGGTGAAGTGCGAGTAAGTGAAGAATGGAAATTACCCACAGAATAAAAACTTTAAGAGCGTTCTTCACGGCGCGTTCCGGCAACACGTTGTCTCATATGGCCGGGCATGTCGCTGGCAATCTTGAGACAACGCTCTTTGCCCTGTGTCAGGCATTCGTGTTTGTGGTACAGAATGAATGACATAGCGTGACATGTTCATCACAACAGGAACAACATCACGTCCGCTCAGCAAGGAACTCGACACCCTTCACCGCTGTCTCTAATAGAGCATTAATTCACAATGACACCTTCTGGAAAGTTCTCAACATTCATGAAAAATTTGCTTTGCCAATGCAACGTGCTTCAGTGTCCGAGGAATAAGAGCAGACCAAATGGATGAATCACTGTCAAAACAATACCTCCGATAACTGGAAATAATTCTCAGCCATAAAGAACTGTGCATGATAATCAGAAAATAAAAAAGAAGCAAAGTTTTTGAAGAAATGAGCTCACCGAGAGAGGAGGCAATAAAAGTAGAGGTGTTAATATTGTTTTTAACAGTAGGACAGGAACATCGCAAATTCTTATTAAAGCTATGAAGGGCTAGAGATGCTGCAACGTATTATAGTCTTAGGCCCTGTTCACACTGAGTTTTTTGCAGGTGGAATTTTTTTTTATTATTTTGACCTTCCTGCCCTCTCTTTGCCACGTTTTTCGGCCACATCCATTGAGCGCCGTCGGCAAAAAAACGCAGCGAAAAACACTTTCTCTGCCTCCCATTGATGTCAATAGGTCAGCGACATAAACACCTGAAGAAAGGGAATGGCGCTTCTTTTTTCCGCTCGCGGGAAGAAAAACGCCTCCCATTGAAATCAATAAGGTGTTTTCAGACGTTTTTTGGGTGCGGTTTCCGACGTGGTCTCCGCGTTAAAAACAGCGCCAAAAAAACTCTGTGTGAACTAGTCCTTAAACTCCTTCTGGGTTGTCCTCAGTGGGTGGGAATAGAATCCATTGTTGCCAATGAGATCATGATAATGGTCCCAACAAGAGAAAAGGAGTTGTAAAGTGGGCGGAGATAGAACAATTTGTAGCCAATCAGACCATGGGAATGATGACAGCAGCAGGTGATGTGTGTGCTGATCTTGTGCAAGGCAGTGACCTGTCCATTCATGTAGTTATATTAGTAAGATCAGGACTGTAGGTGATGGGGGAAGTGTCATGATGTGAAGATTGGAATGAAGACAAACTGAGATTGTATACTAAATCTGAAAGGAGCAGATCATAAACAGCAGAGGCTATTTCAGAAGAAGAGTGTGTTGCTCTTTTGGGGAGAAGTGACCTGCTCACCCATGTGATGATGTTAGTGAGGACAGGGATATATTTTAAAGTAGAAGGTCAGGAATGAGTGTGGGGGGGGGGGGAATGAGGACAAATGAAAAGTCACAGGCTAATGGATACGAGCTGGGTCGCCAACAGCAGCAGTAGAGGAGAGAGCTGATCTTGTGGGAGAAAGTAACCTGCCCACGTATGTAGATATGTCACAGAAAATAGTTATGGGTGACAGGGCAGTGTCATGATGGGAGGAGAAGAATGCATTTGAGTGGACTGAGTCATTGAAATAAGAGTCCTCCAGCATTACAGAGTATTTCAGGAGAGGAATGTTTTAAACTTTCGGGAGACAGTGACCTGTACATGGACATGCATTTGTATGTTAGAAAGAATAAGTGGGAAGTTTGTGTATACCTTGAAATACCTTGATTTATCTTGCTGTGCTTTTCGGTCATGTATGTACAGATGTAGCCAAGTTTATCTTGACTGATAACTTGCTGCAGCGTGATATCACACAACAAAAGCCACTGAAAAGTCATTGAAAAGTCAAGTTAAAGTTTCTTGCCACGGTGCATTTAATGCATTGAGTCAAAGATAAAGATGGCTACATCTGTCTATCAAACAGGGATAAAAACAAACCTTGTACTAGGTCCCTGCTCGGCCCCACAGTGCTCTCAAACGACATCTACCCCTTTGTTCCGCTTAGGATTGGCCATCCATATACTATCCCGGAAAACCCCTTTAATAACTGGGCAAAAAAAAAATATTTTCTTTAACTAGAAAATAAAACTTTTTTTTGTCAACTCCGTTTCTATCGCATTTTGCTGCTGCGACTCTGAGATACTTCGTTTCTATATTATTTATTCATTCTCAGATAAATTGTTGTCTTTTCTGCTTTGCCATCTTCAGACCGAGCTTTACGCATTTCTCATGCCCCTCGCTGAGACACCGAGCCATAGTACCAGGGAACAGCTTACCCATTTCAGTATTTGAACTTGACACAAAAGGCAGTAAGACGAAACGCGTCGTAATAGAACGGACTCCGAGCAAACAGCGGCTGATTTACTATGCTAATTTTAATTTTCATATTACTGCCAGCGATGAAAATCCTGCTATTCTCGGAGCGGTCGTTGTGGGAGGTCTTGGTTAGCATTACATGCTATTATTACTTTCTGGAGAATGTATACATTTTCAATATCACACAGTTTTTCTCCTTCATTTTTCATGAGAAGTGGCTTTAGATTAATGACTTAGTCACTGAAGAAACGAAACACCATGTCAGTCTGATTTATTGACCACTTAGTGTTGATGAAGCTGCAAACAGGAGTCAAACAGATGTTGTGGCTGCATTTTTCTTTATCAGAAACTCACAGCTTTTTGCATTTTTAACCACCATGTCCATTGCTTATTTCTGCTGACTCTGCAAAAAAAATAAAAAATTGGATTTGCAGCAGAAAAAAAGACTTATGTTCCTAGGAGGAAGTCTGGATGGGTTTGCTAAAGTAGAACCATTGCTTACATATACTAATGTCTACCATTCTTTGGACTGAGTGGATAGCATGGGCCAACATCATCCAGGGTTGGGACCACCTTCAACTCCATGAAGATGACACATCCAGGGATGGTTAAAGGTGTTTTTTCCCATCTTTGACAATTATGGCATATCCATAGGATATGACATAAGTCCGATAGATGCAGGTCCCACGCTTGAGGAAGGCTCTTGTGTTGAGCTGAAACGTTGCACTGATGGACCAATAAACTCCACCACTGTTTGTGCTTATACTTTGGAGTGCTGCCTGATTTGTGATCTATTGATTTTGGGTCTGAGAGTCGTAACCCAGGCGGGCGTACACCCATATTCTACAGAGGCTGTGCGGCTAACATTTTCTTTGGATTTTTTCGATGGATGGATGGATAGATAGATGGATAGATATGAGATAGATAGATAGATTGATAGATAGATAGATAGATAGATAGATAGATAGATAGATAGATAGATAGATAGATAGATAGATAGATAGATAGATAGATAGATAGATGGATAATATGGTATTTTGTGAGCTCTGACAATATTGAGAAGAATATTATACATGACACTATGTAGAAAGGGATTTCTGAACTTCTAAACAAAATTGCTTATAAAACGTTATTTTGTACATTATCATATACAGTGGCGTAACTTCCTCTGTAGCGGCTGCTATGGGGCCCGCAGCATGAGGGGGCCCATGGCCGGAGGCTCCGCTAGCAGCTGCTATGGCTGAAACAGTGCGAAGGTGTTGTTCCTACAAAAGACATGCATCCCCTATCCACAGGACAGGGATACATGTGTGATCGCTGGGATGCCCAGCGATAAGGAGAACGGGGGACCGAAAGTCCCCTGACGTTCTCCATGACAAACCTCGGACTTCCGGGGTCTGTGTCGGCAGCTCCATAGAAATTAATTGTGCACCGGTCGGGCCTGTGCGCATGCGTGACCAGCGCTCCTTTCATTTTTATTGAACTGCATCTACAGGGGGCTGTATGGCATTATCTACAGGGGGGCTGTATGGCGGTATCTGCAGGGGGGCTGTATGTGTTATCTACAGGGGGCTGTATGGTGTTATCTACAGGGGGGTTGTATGGTGTTATCTACAGAGGGGGTGTATGGCGTTAGCTACTGGGGGGCTGTATGGTGTTATCTACAGGGGGGTTGTATGGCGTTATCTACAGGGGAGCTGTATGGCGTTATCTACAGGGGAGCTGTATGGCGTTATCTACAGGGGGACTGTATGGCGGTATCTGCAGGGGGCTGTATGTGTTATCTACAGGGGGCTGTATGGTGCTATCTACAGGGGGTCTGTATGGCGTTATCTACAGGGCGGCTGTATGGTGTTATCTACAGGGGGGTTGTATGGTGTTATCTACAGTGGGGGCTGTATGGCGTTATCTACAGGGGGGCTGTATGGCGTTATCTACAGGGGGGCTGTATGGCGTTATCTACAGGGAGGCTGTATGGCGTTATCTACAGGGGGGCTGTATGGCGTTATCTACAGGGAGGCTGTATGGTGTTATCTACAGGGGGGTTGTATGGTGTTATCTACAGAGGGGGTGCATGGCGTTAGCTACTGGAGGGCTGTATGGTGTTATCTACTGGGGGGCTGTATGGCGTTATCTACAGGGGGGGCTGTATGGTGCTATCTACAGGGGGGCTGTATGGTGCTATCTTTAGGGGGGATGTATGGTGCTATCTATAGGGGGTGCTGTGTGGCGGAATCTATAGGGAGGCACTATCTACAAGGGGGGGTTGTGTGATACCCAGGGGAGGGGGGCCCCAGTCAAAAGTTTGCTATGGGGCCCAGTCTTTCCTAGTTACGCCCCTGATCATATATATCAGCCCCAGGATCACGGTCATCTTTCTGCAGGGAGAGGTCTATGAGAAGGATTATAGACATATAGGTGCAGGATGATTCCACAATTAATGGATGATTAATGAAGGGAGGGCTGAGTATGTCCTACTCCTGTGGAGTGCCCATGGTGCTAATATCTAGAAATCCCCCATATTTCATGTCTCCCATATGGGCGGCCATGCTCATAATCATTTATACCCTGCACTCTGTAGTTTATATCTGTATCGCAGGACAGGCACTTTATAATGTAACATACATAACATACCGGGGTCAATATATGTGAGCGAGGGGTCAGGGGTCATGTGGGCACGTGCCATCTACTGACTGCGGCAATCATAATCTGATTTATCTTCAGTTATTTATCTGCATATTAAATGGACAATTACAGGAACAGTAATATAAATGCAATATATAGACGTGATGTTGATGCTAATCAGGGCATATGGAGGTAATAGGGGAGGGGTCCCATGTTCGGATCCTCCACCATTAACAGGTGCAGTGGCCGCACGGGAGGACCATTGGCATTCATGCATTATAGGGAAACACACAGAGGTGTAACTATAGCGGGTGGAGAAGGTCCCTCTGCCCCATACGAGATCAGTAATATACATTAGGAACCCATGTGATTGTTGGGGGGCCAAGTTACAGTTTTTCCTTGGCGCCCAGGGGCTTCACCTCTGTAGCGACCCCTCAGAAAACACTAGTCACTCAGGAGCCAATTCTAACAACATGGAGTCACTTGCTCTCCACCACCCGATTTGTCAAAGGTGCAGTTCTTCTCCTATCAGCTATCTGGGAGGACTGTACAGTAAACACTCTTAGTCCACTGCTGCCTCCAGTCACATCCAGAGCAGCATTCAAAATTCTACTTGGTTGGTTTTAGCTCTTCGGGCTTATTCAGACGAACGTGTGTCATATCTGCCGTGGCAGGTTTTCACGTCCAATTTGCACCCGTGCGGGTCCTGTTTTTACGGATCCTGAGTCTATTGGGGGATCTGTGAAGATAGAAAAAAGTAGGACATATCCTATTTTTTTTTCATAAGCCTTTCACATGGTCGGTTAAAACAACAGCCGTGTAAATAGCCCCATAGAAATACATATAAAAAAAACGGCCATCACACGGGCGATTTCAACATTCGTCTAAGGCAACACAACCTACTCATTGCTGCCCCCTGCTGGTTCAGTGTCTGTAGAGTTCATGCGGTGTAGTTTTTTTTGTCTTCTCATATAAGACATAGGGACCTTTTGGACCCTCTATAGTTTTGGGCTGGTGGGGGCAGCTGGTTATTCTTGCTGATATTATATTGTTACCCTTAGATTGGGTGGGGGCGGCTCGTTACTATTATTTGCGCTGCTCTTGGAATATTCATGTGGTTTCGGTGTCATCGTGGGCTTCAGACTGACGTCTGGGATTCCAGGAAGCACTAAGCCATAATTAATACATGTGACACTGGTTCAGCCCGGCCCGGTGGCAGACAAGAAATCACAGAGAGTGCGGAGGAATGGAAGCAGTGACCCCCCCTCTATCCCGCTCTGACACATTTTCATTATCCTTTTCAGCTTTTATTTGAAAACATGAAATTATTATTGAGCCATTTTAATTTTTAGTTGTCGTTTCAATTAATTGAAATTCTTCTGTCTGAAGACGCGCGTGTGATATGCAGAGCGGCCTTTCTTGTTTTTCATTTAGCTGATAATTCTCTCTTTATAAGAAGTCGTTAGAGAGGCGGCTGTGTCGCATCTCGTTACTCCATCCGCTGTCTGTTCGGTATCTATGTCTGTCTGCCATGATGTCCAGATATAGTAAAGCTGAGTTTTTCACTTGATGCCACTCGCCATGATGTCATAGTGTGTTATCTGTGGTTTTACATAGGACTGCAGATAAACCTGCTGCATACACGTAATGCATAAAGTTATAACAATGTACTTACGATGGAGGAGTTCAAGAGCTGCACTCACTATTCTGTTGGAGGTGTCCCTGTCTACATACATTACATTACTTTCCTATACTGATCCTGAGTTACATCCTGTATTATACTCCAGAGCTGCACTCACTATTCTGCTGGTGGAGTCACTGTGTACATACATTACATTACTTATCCTGTACTAATCCTGAGTTACATCCTGTATTATACTCCAGAGCTGCACTCACTATTCTGCTGGTGGAGTCACCGTGTACATACATTACATTACTTATCCTGTACTGATCCTGAGTTACATCCTGTATTATACTCCAGAGCTGCACTCACTATTCTGCTGGTGGAGTCACGGTGTACATGCATTATATTACTTATCCTGTACTGATCCTGAGTTACATCCTGTATTATACTCCAGAGCTGCACTCACTATTCTGCTGTTTGCTATTAGAAACCGTCGGCAAAATAATTTTCAGACAACTTAGCTAAGCCTCTACTATGAAGGGGGCAGTTAATTTTTTTTACAGTGCCTAGTGTAAAGCTGACATTTCCCTGAACAAAAATTACTAGAGCGAGCTCTCTGCAGTCACTAAACAAGCAGGAAATTCTATAATATATTAGCTCTGAAGCCTACAGAATTATGACTGCAGCTCTGGAGATGATTAATACAATGTTTTTACAAAGTGACTCAACTTTTTATGTAAAATTATTCTATATGTAAAGGTGGACTTATCCTTTAAACAATATTCTGAGGAATATCAGCTCAGCCCACCAGGTCCGCAGGTCTCAGGTAGACGCTGAAGGAAGCTTATTGCATGGATAAAGGTGTGACGACTGTAGAAATGCTACATTGACAGGAATGTTGCCTTGGGTCGCCTTTAAGTGAAAATGTTTGCAGTGTTAAGCAGCACTGGAGTCTTCAGAAGGGATGAAAGTCCTTTGTCAGCATCCTCCGCTCACCCAAGTGTAACTCACTCAAGCGCATGAGATTTGTTGGGCCAAACAGTAAACAGGCCACAAAACTCAATTGCTATTTGTAGATATTTAAATTGCTTCAGATTAGCCATCACGCATGGCTTTAAGCGAAAATTGCATGTCTGCCACACTTGATCCGTACACAGTAGAATTACTCACCGGTCTCCCTGCAGAACTGGGGCTCGTTCGTAAGCAGCAAAAATCGTTCAAAACATAATTAGTGAATGGAAAAAAAATGTAGACTTAAATTGACAGGTGAGGGCTGTCTGCTCCGAAGAGTTAGCAGTAATGTAAGCACTTGCAATGCTATGTAACAGCTGGATCTAGAACAGACATTGGCACTCAGGGGCTGAAGAACTACATCTACCAGGATGCCCAGCAGCGGAGAAAATGCTATGGAGTTTGTGGTGGGAAGGGATTCAGCTCTAAATTGCTTACCCTGCTTGCCCTGACACTGTCCTAGCGGCTTCCTGTAGCCACCACCAGGGGGCGCTCACGGCATACAGATTTATACAGCTCTCAATTCTAGCAATATAAACCCATTTGCTATGAGCTTCCTCCAGTGATTGCTGCATGCAGCCACAAATTTATAATATATTCCAATCCAATCAATACTAGCTGTATAAATCCATAGGCAGTTAGCTCCCCCTAGTGGTGGCTGCATACAGCCAGAAATATATAATTTATCCCATTGAGTTCAATGCTAGCTGTATATATCCATATGCACTTAGTTTCCACTGGTGATGGCTTAATGCAGTCAGAATTATATCTCTGCCCCATTTAGATTAATACTAGCTGTATATATTCATATGCAGTTAGCGCCCCCTAGTGGCAGCTGCATGCAGCAAGAATTATATTATGTATCCCATTTAGATTACTACTAGTTGTATGAATCCATATATAGCTTGCTGCTTGTTCTAGTGATGACTTCATGCAGCCATAATTATATTTTATCCCATTAATTTCAATGCTAGTTGTATAAATCCATATGCAGTTAGCTCCCCCTAGTGGTGCCTGCATGCAGCCAGAATTATATATGTAATTTATCAAGTCAGACAATCTTCCATCTGCCTTAACAGAGCATATTGACAGTGGTTATCATTTAACTCCCTTGGACAGCTGTATTTGTGTAAATGAGAGATATCGAAGTAGGCTTACCGGCAGTCCTATATAAAATCATAGATCACATTAAGCTGTGGCCAAATTACAAACCCAGCTCTGCTACATCTGAATATTGAAAATGACCCAAGAGTTTATTAGGATATGAAATATGATGTGCAGTTAGAGGGCATGGTCTGACCGCCCGCCATGACCTATGGAGGATTCTAATTAACCCCTGACATTGAGGACAAAGTCCTTTCAGGGATGCCACATAGAAGGTCAAATCTATTCATGGCCGGACCCCCACACACCAGGTCTACTTACTCCCAAGGCAGGACTGGTTTTGTGCTCCTTCCTGAGCCCGGCCCTGCCAGCATGTGACACATCACTCAATAAACAAGACAATTTCAGTCTAATTAATACTCCCTGTGAAATTTTGAGGCAGAGTTCAAGTAGCGCAGCTCTTCCTGGCAGTGTATCATGATGTAAGTGTGCATTTCAATTACATTGTTTCCAGGGTGACTTGATTGTCATTTAATTAGTGCGTTCAATATCTTCCGACAACACCTTGGGCAGTATTTAATGTATCAAGAAGATATTACCGGAGTATTTCAAGGGAAAATAACTATTTATCAAAGGAAAGTCTTATTAACAGGTTCATATTTCTGCTATTGTTCCCATAATTCAGTGGTGCCGATAAGCGCTATATCTCATCGCAGTCATGGAAAGCTGGGAGGGATGATATTATTTATGTCTCATTACGCTGACATATTCTGCAGGGCTGTATACAGGAGCCATTCACTCACCCTGCCCCCATTGGGGCTCACAGTCCTGACTATCGGAAGACAATAAAGTTATATGTATGATCTCGGAGACCCGTAAGCAACATATAAACTATACCGTTGTTGCCCCCGATCACAAATGGGGATTCAAATGTTGGGAGTTATAAAAAAGTATTTTAGAAAGTTGCAAAACTAAAGTTGCAGAGCTTTCTAATATACTTTGTGTTCAGTTCCAAGTAGGTTACGATGTGCTTTTAGTCCATAAATATAAACACATTCACTGACAGCAAGCAGAGATCTTGAAAATGGGGAGGAATTGAAACACAAAGTATATTAGATACTTGCAGAAATAAAGTTGCAGAGCTTTCTAATCCCCTTTGTGTTGACTGGTACATTGGAACAAACCCTCAACTGAGAGAGCAGGAGTAGATCAGGATGTGTTTTAAATATAAACAAGAATGTTCCCATTCACTGACAGCAAGCATATATCTCGAACATAGAGAGGAATTGAAAGACCAAATATATTTGATTGTTTCAGAACTAAAGCTGCAGAGCTTTCTAATATACTTTGCAGTTAGTTCCTCACCATTTTCACAATCTCTGCCTGCTGTCATTGACTAGAAACATTTTTTGTTAACATTTTAGAGGCTAAAAATTTGAGGCCTGCTGCTATGTCTCACCTGGTTATTCTACCTACAAAATGCCTGCCCTTGTTGCGGTTGGTTTTATCTGCCTTTATATTCGGTAAAGCCGTTCAGTGGCACTTCTCGGCGGGCACTGAGGGTTCCTGCATATTACAGCAATGCAACCCAGCAGGTGCCTGCAAACTGATCAAACACATTGATCTTTCCTACAAAGAGCTTTGATCTGTGAATGTGCAGCCATATAATTACAGCTATTTCCCTCCACGCTCCTATTGACACGGCTGTCCTATGGCGATATCATCAAGCCCGGTGCGGCTGACAGTCTTTGCTGTTTTCACGCTTTCTGGCTGTGTATACTGCTAAGTGCTTTGATCAGCAGACGTCCACCTGAGCAATTATTTTTAACAGGAAAATATCCAATCTGAAAATGACTAATTATTATAGAGCAGCGGCAAACGTCATGTAAATTAATTCACTAGGGATTTTTTTTATATTGAAATCACAATAACATCCAAAAAGGGAAATTTTTTCTCCATTTGGGATTGACTTCCCACCCACCCACGTCCCACCTACTCTACTTGTGGTCAGTGGTGGACAGATGCTTAACCCAGCCCCTAGTGACATTATCAGCATGGTTACATCGTGTAATAAGAGACAATGAGATAAGCGTCAAAAGTCATCAGGAGTCAACTGGTTCTCCATTAATGGCCCTAAACTGGCAGAGTGTCTTGCCACCCTTCTCTGGGCAACGAGCACCAGGAGCTTCTATCTCAGGATGGTGGGGCATGATAGCGTGAACCAGAAGAAGGAGAACATCATGTTTTTTTTCTAGGGGGTAACCTCAACTCTTTGTAGTCCACTGGATGAGAACTCCAACCAAACAGGGCGGTTTGTCCTCTTATCTACTAAAAATGATGGGGAACAGGTAGGGGGGCTTAGAATTCACCTCTATTTCGCAGACATAGACAATTCGTAGACCAACAGTAATGACAGGAGTGCTAAGGTTTGAAGCTACAGCTGCTCGGAGAACCGGGATGGAGAGGACCTTCACTGCCAATCTTAGAGATGGGGACACAATGCAATGGCGTACAGAGAGAAGACCCTATAGCAAAGACCAAAAAGGGACCTCATTATGGTGCTGGGTTTTGCAACTCCGAACAGAAGGGCGCAGTGTTTGTTTCCCCTTCAGGCCATTTCCATGCCCCTTGGGCCAATTCCTTATCCCTTGCCTAACAACTATGCAGTTCTTTTTAAGATGGGAGCCCTATGCCGGTTCTTACCACCCAGCAGCAAAGGCGTTAGGGCCAACCATGGCTGCCTTTATAGTATGTGTGCCCTTAGGTAAAATGCTGAGGCTTATAGAGGACCTGTCACCAGGTCATATAAGTTATACTGGTTTACTGACCTGAATAGCGCTGTCTCCCTTATTCCAGTGCTGTTTTTTGTTTTCTTCCAGGACCCCCCCCCCCCCCCCATTCCAGAGATATGGCCCACTGTTGGGTTGGCTCCCTATATGCTAGTTCGCTCTAGTTAGCCAAAAGGGTGTGAACTATCTTCACGCTGATTGGTCAGCATCAGAGGCAGCAAAGCTAGCTCCGCCCCATTGGATATCTACAGCAAATTAGAATAAAAGGGAGCCAACACAACAGTGGGCCATATCTCTGGAATGGAGGGGTCCAGGAAGAAAAAAAAAAAACCGCTGGAATGAGGGAAACAGCACTATTAAGGTCAGTAAACCAGTTTAACGTCTATGACCTAGTGACCGGTTCTCTTTAAGATCCACCGCAAGATAAACGGTCACCTATTGGATGTTCTCCTTGAACTCTTTAAGGACATCACTCCGTTTTGTATTAAGAGTGGCCGCTACTCAGAGTTGTCACCCGGCTCCTGTCATAGGGCAGAATCTGTAACTCACAATATGTGGTATAAACCTTCAATGACTGTTGAAAGCAGCAGCGTAGTTCTCCTTTTATTCAGATGTGATGACAAATAGTAATTTTGTAGGAGATCCAATTATTTGGTAAAAACTGATTTCCAAAATGACTAGCTCTTGTGAAGGGACATCTATATTCCTGCAGCCGGTAAGTGTCATTAAGCAATGAAAATAGCAGCTAATCAAATATTTTATTGTAATAGTACATCAGTAAACGGCTGTTTGCCTAACGAAGGTCAATCGTGACCAAATCATTTGCACGGTCTCATAAGGGGGCATTTGATTAACTGCAATATTAGAGCAGTCTCTGTACGACTTAGACGCCGGGTAAATCAAGACCTCACATTCCGAAGATATTTTAAAGGGCTTATCATATTTTTTTTTTATATGTCAATAAAGCTGGTTAAATTGAAAAAAAAAACTACAACTCCCAGCAACCTCTGACAGCTGCAGGTAATTAGGTTTTATTTCCTTACAGAAATATTAACAATTTAGTCTTTGGTTGCGGCGGCCATTTTTCAAAAAGGAACAACACAAAAGTGCAGCCATATTGGTCGTCACCTTAAAGAAGATTCCCAGGAAATTGTTACAGTCTTATTGAACATGCTGAGCAAATAACAGTTTTTTTTATCAGTTTCTGAGAAGATTAATCAAAGGTAAATAATACATTTGGCTGCACTTCCTGTTAACACTTTTATTTATCCCCCAAAAAATGGCTGCCACAACTGAATAGAAAATTGTCAATATCTCTGTAAATAAAGCAAACATAATAACCAAACTTTGGCTGCTTCTCTAACTTCTAATTGACTAATACATGGACATTTTTTACATTTCATGTGAAAAATCCCTTTAATTATGTTACTTATAGTTCATATATGATTATTCATAATAAAAGACCCTTCCCCTTTAAGTCCACACTATACAGAAGTGAGGAAAATGTTATGAGGGTGATACAAAAGATTCTTAAGATTTATTTAAAAGGGGTCACTACCTTTCTGGTGGGTACTGATCAATGGTAGGAGGGAGGTCTCCAACTTAGAGGGGAAGTCCAGTCAAAACGTTCTTATGATGTCATAGATACGTAAGATCAGATTTGTGATGTCCAGTACACAAATATCCATATTTAAAGGGCTCTATAGGGAGTTCAAAACCCTTCAAATCTGACACAACAGTTTAAGCAAAGGACCACTCAGATAAATATTGGAGTGCAAAGAACAAAAATCTCTGAGCAGGGGCGTAACTTCAAGCTCCTGGACCCCAGTGCAAAATAACTATCCCATTTAATTTAAAGGACTGGTCTCATCTTATGGGGCAGAGGAACCTTTGGGGCTCCCTTAGGCTCCATGGGCCAGGTGGCACAACAGCCTCTGTTTGCCCTTTAGCTCCGCCACTTTATTTCAGCTATGCTAAGTTAGATCTTATTTATAATTAATAGATGAGATTTTTGATAAGGGGACCCCTTCCAAAAAGGACCCTTAAAGCAAAATCTGCCTCTTAAGTAATTCTAAATTAAAAGGGATGCACTTCCGTGGAGAGCGGCTACAGAGACGAACTGCCAGTCTGGATGATCCGGCCTGCCGTATATATCAGAAACCACCTCTTTATTTCAATGGGCACTATGCAATGCTACATTTGCCCTGTGGTGGCACTGCAGGAGAATTGAACACTTTCTGCCAGGTTCACCCTTCGATCACAGCTGATCATTTTATCAAATAGCGGATGGGAAACCCTGGGATCAGCTTATTATCTGGGGACCCTTATCACAAAAAGGGATTGTTTAAGTAGAGAACTTATGTATGGAAAAGCTTGTCATATTGTATTATATTACGTTGTGTTGTGTTGAATGTGTATATAGTAAATCTGTTGATCTTCAATATGCCAGATCAGCATGTAGGATATAACGGTGCTCTTAGAAGTATTCAATCTACTTGCCATTTATATTAAGAAGGAGCTCTCCTTACAGGGGAGAATAAGCGACATGACTTTGTGCTGCCTTAGGAAATAACAATGAATCAAAACGCCTTAACTGATTACAGAACACATTTCTTGCGTAATGTACCATCCAGGACTTCAAATAGCAGCCATTTGCGGAGACGTCGCTTTGTAGATTGACGAGTAATAGTGCGAGTATTCTGCTTAGGGTTAATGTATACACTATGGGTTTTCTTCTGTAAAACTATTTTTCTCCCATTTTAAAGAACAATATAATCTGCAATTCTAAAATGTATTTAAAGGGGAATACCATAAAAATAATAATATCATTATTAAAAATAACAGTAATATAAATAGTGTTATATTGCATATTATTAACTTTTAGAAGGGCAGCAGGGTGACACAGAGGTCCTAGTTTTGAGTCAAACCAGGGTACCATTTGTTTGGCCTTATATGCACTTCTTTTACCTGAGCAGTTGGGTTAAGGGATTTCGATTCTGTCCGGCTGTATAATATAGATTAGATAGATAGATAGATAGATAGATAGATAGATAGATAGATAGATAGATAGATAGATAGATAGATAGATAGATAGATAGATAGATAGATAGATAGATAGATAGATAGATAGATAGATAGATAGATAGATAGATAGATCATAGTAGTTATATTCTTGCATATAGGAGCAGTATTATAGTAGTTATATTCTTGTACATAGGGGGCATTATTGTAGTAGTTATATTCTTGTGTATAGGAGCAGTATTATAGTAGTTATATTCTTGTATATAGGGGGCAGTATTATAGTAGTTATATTCTTGTATATAGGGGCAGTATTATAGTAGTTACATTCTTGTATATACGGGCAGTATTATAGTAGTTATATTCTTGTATATAGGGGCAGTATTATAGTAGTTATATTCTTGTATATAGGGGCAGTATTATAGTAGTTATATTCTTGTATATAGGGGCAGTATTATAGTAGTTATATTCTTGTATATAGGAGCAGTATTATAGTAGTTATATTCTTGTATATAGGAGCAGTATTATAGTAGTTATATTCTTGTATATAGGGGCAGTATTATAGTAGTTATATTCTTGTATATAGGAGCAGTATTATAGTAATTATATTCTTGTATATAGGGGGCAGTATTATAGTAGTTATATTCTTGTATATAGGGGCAGTATTATAGTAGTTATATTCTTGCATATAGGAGCAGTATTATAGTAGTTATATTCTTGTACATAGGGGGCATTATTGTAGTAGTTATATTCTTGTGTATAGGAGCAGTATTATAGTAGTTATATTCTTGTATATAGGGGGCAGTATTATAGTAGTTATATTCTTGTATATAGGGGCAGTATTATAGTAGTTACATTCTTGTATATACGGGCAGTATTATAGTAGTTATATTCTTGTATATAGGGGCAGTATTATAGTAGTTATATTCTTGTATATAGGGGCAGTATTATAGTAGTTATATTCTTGTATATAGGGGCAGTATTATAGTAGTTATATTCTTGTATATAGGAGCAGTATTATAGTAGTTATATTCTTGTATATAGGAGCAGTATTATAGTAGTTATATTCTTGTATATAGGGGCAGTATTATAGTAGTTATATTCTTGTATATAGGAGCAGTATTATAGTAATTATATTCTTGTATATAGGGGCAGTATTATAGTAGTTATATTCTTGTATATAGGAGCAGTATTATAGAAGTTATATTCTTGTATATAGGAGCAGTATTATAGTAGTTATATTCTTGTATATAGGAGCAGTATTATAGTAGTTATATTCTTGTATATAGGAGCAGTATTATAGTAGTTATATTCTTGTATATAGGAGCAGTATTATAGTAGTTATATTCTTGTACATAGTGAGCAGTATTATAGTAGTTATATTCTTGTATATAGGGGGCAGTATTTTTGTAGTTATATTCTTGTATATAGGAGCAGTATTATAGTAGTTATATTCTTGTATATAGGAGGCAGTATTATAGTATTTATATTCTTGTATATAGGGGCAGTATTATAGTAGTTATATTCTTGTACATAGGGGGCAGTATTATAGTAGTTATATTCTTGTATATAGGATCAGTATTATAGTAGTTATATTCTTGTATATAGGGGGCAGTATTATAGTAGTTATATTCTTGTATATAGGGGCAGTATTATAGTAGTTATATTCTTGTATATACGGGCAGTATTAGGGCGGGTTCACACATAGCGGAATTTCACTTAAATTCCGCTGCGGACACTCCGCAGCGTTAATCCGCAGCGGAGCCGTTTCTCCATTGACTTTCACTTTAATTTAGCAGTGTTCGTTTACACGATGCGTACAATTCCGCTGCGGAGCATAGGCTGCGGAGCGGAATTTGGTGTCCGCAGCATGCTCTGTCTGTTGCGGAGCAGTGGCGGACTCATGGCGGAATTTCTCCATTGACTTCAATGGAGATTCAAAGTTCCGCAATGAAGTCCGCAGCTGTCATGCACATGTCATGTGTGCTGCGGATGCGTCTTGCTTTTTTAACTTGACATTTCTTCATTCTGGCTGGACCTATGTATTTCTAGGTCTACAGCCAGACTGAGGAAGTCAATGGGGCTCCCGTAATGACGGGAGCGTTGCTAGGAGACGTCTGTAAATAGTCACTGTCCAGGGTGCTGAAAGAGTTACGCGATCGGCAGTAACTGTTTCTGCACCCGGGACAGTGACTACCGATCTCAATATACATGTATCTGTAAAAAAATATATAAGTTCATACTTACCGAGAACTCCCTGGGTCTGTCTCCAGTCCGGCCTCCCAGGATGACGATTCAGTGTAAGTGACGGCTGCAGCCAATCACAGGCCAAGCACAGGCTGCAGCGGTCACATGGACTGGCGCGTCATCCAGGGAGGTCGAGCTGGATGCCGAAAGAGGGACGCGTCACCAAGACAACGGCCGGTAAGTATGAAAGTCGTTTACTTTCACTAGGGAAAGTGCTGTCCCTTCTCTCTATCCTGCACTGATAGGGAGAAGGGAAGCACTTTTCCCGCAGTCCGCAGCAGCTAGTCCGCATCAATGTACTGCACATTTTGTGCAGATCCGCAGCAGAATCTGCAACGCAGATTCTGTGCGGCATGGATGCGGACAGTTGCGGAGGAATTCCGCCATGTGTGGTCATGCCCTTATAGTAGTTATATTCTTGTATATAGGGGCAGTATTATAGTAGTTATATTCTTGTATATAGGGGCAGTATTATAGTAGTTATATTCTTGTATATAGGGGCAGTATTATAGTAGTTATATTCTTGTATATAGGAGCAGTATTATAGTAGTTATATTCTTGTATATAGGAGCAGTATTATAGTAGTTATATTCTTGTATATAGGAGCAGTATTATAGTAGTTATATTCTTGTATATAGGAGCAGTATTATAGTAGTTATATTCTTGTATATAGGAGCAGTATTATAGTAGTTATATTCTTGTACATAGTGAGCAGTATTATAGTAGTTATATTCTTGTATATAGGGGGCAGTATTTTAGTAGTTATATTCTTGTATATAGGAGCAGTATTATAGTAGTTATATTCTTGTATATAGGAGGCAGTATTATAGTATTTATATTCTTGTATATAGGGGCAGTATTATAGTAGTTATATTCTTGTACATAGGGGGCAGTATTATAGTAGTTATATTCTTGTATATAGGAGGCAGTATTATAGTAGTTATATTCTTGTATATAGGGGCAGTATTATAGTAGTTATATTCTTGTATATAGGAGCAGTATTATAGTAGTTATATTCTTGTATATAGGAGCAGTATTATAGTAGTTATATTCTTGTATATAGGGGGCAGTATTTTAGTAGTTATATTCTTGTATATAGGAGCAGTATTATAGTAGTTATATTCTTGTATATAGGAGGCAGTATTATAGTATTTATATTCTTGTATATAGGGGCAGTATTATAGTAGTTATATTCTTGTACATAGGGGGCAGTATTATAGTAGTTATATTCTTGTATATAGGAGGCAGTATTATAGTAGTTATATTCTTGTATATAGGGGGCAGTATTATAGTAGTTATATTCTTGTATATAGGGGCAGTATTATAGTAGTTATATTCTTGTATATACGGGCAGTATTATAGTAGTTATATTCTTGTATATAGGGGCAGTATTATAGTAGTTATATTCTTGTATATAGGGGCAGTATTATAGTAGTTATATTCTTGTATATAGGAGCAGTATTATAGTAGTTATATTCTTGTATATAGGAGCAGTATTATAGTAGTTATATTCTTGTATATAGGAGCAGTATTATAGTAGTTATATTCTTGTATATAGGAGCAGTATTATAGTAGTTATATTCTTGTATATAGGAGCAGTATTATAGTAGTTATATTCTTGTACATAGTGAGCAGTATTATAGTAGTTATATTCTTGTATATAGGGGGCAGTATTTTAGTAGTTATATTCTTGTATATAGGAGCAGTATTATAGTAGTTATATTCTTGTATATAGGAGGCAGTATTATAGTATTTATATTCTTGTATATAGGGGCAGTATTATAGTAGTTATATTCTTGTACATAGGGCGCAGTATTATAGTAGTTATATTCTTGTATATAGGAGGCAGTATTATAGTAGTTATATTCTTGTATATAGGGGCAGTATTATAGTAGTTATATTCTTGTATATAGGAGCAGTATTATAGTAGTTATATTCTTGTATATAGGAGCAGTATTATAGTAGTTATATTCTTGTATATAGGGGGCAGTATTTTAGTAGTTATATTCTTGTATATAGGAGCAGTATTATAGTAGTTATATTCTTGTATATAGGAGGCAGTATTATAGTATTTATATTCTTGTATATAGGGGCAGTATTATAGTAGTTATATTCTTGTACATAGGGGGCAGTATTATAGTAGTTATATTCTTGTATATAGGAGGCAGTATTATAGTAGTTATATTCTTGTATATAGGGGCAGTATTATAGTAGTTATATTCTTGTATATAGGAGCAGTATTATAGTAGTTATATTCTTGTATATAGGAGCAGTATTATAGTAGTTATATTCTTGTATATAGGGGGCAGTATTATAGTAGTTATATTCTTGTATATAGGAGCAGTATTATAGTATTTATATTCTTGTATATAGGAGCAGTATTATAGTAGTTATATTCTTGTATATAGGGGCAGTATTATAGTAGTTATATTCTTGTATATAGAGGGCAGTATTATAGTAGTTATATTCTTGTACATAGGGAGCAGTATTATAGTAGTTATATTCTTGTATATAGGTGGCAGTATTATAGTAGTTATATTCTTGTATATATGAGCAGTATTATAGTAGTTATATTCTTGTATATAGGAGCAGTATTATAGTAGTTATATTCTTGTATATAGGAGCAGTATTATAGTAGTTATATTCTTGTATATAGGGGCAGTATTATAGTAGTTATATTCTTGTATATAGGAGCAGTATTATAGTAATTATATTCTTGTATATAGGGGCAGTATTATAGTAGTTATATTCTTGTATATAGGAGCAGTATTATAGTAGTTATATTCTTGTATATAGGAGCAGTATTATAGTAGTTATATTCTTGTATATAGGAGCAGTATTATAGTAGTTATATTCTTGTATATAGGAGCAGTATTATAGTAGTTATATTCTTGTATATAGGAGCAGTATTATAGTAGTTATATTCTTGTACATAGTGAGCAGTATTATAGTAGTTATATTCTTGTATATAGGGGGCAGTATTTTAGTAGTTATATTCTTGTATATAGGAGCAGTATTATAGTAGTTATATTCTTGTATATAGGAGGCAGTATTATAGTATTTATATTCTTGTATATAGGGGCAGTATTATAGTAGTTATATTCTTGAACATAGGGGGCAGTATTATAGTAGTTATATTCTTGTATATAGGATCAGTATTATAGTAGTTATATTCTTGTATATAGGGGGCAGTATTATAGTAGTTATATTCTTGTATATAGGGGCAGTATTATAGTAGTTATATTCTTGTATATACGGGCAGTATTATAGTAGTTATATTCTTGTATATAGGGGCAGTATTATAGTAGTTATATTCTTGTATATAGGGGCAGTATTATAGTAGTTATATTCTTGTATATAGGGGCAGTATTATAGTAGTTATATTCTTGTATATAGGAGCAGTATTATAGTAGTTATATTCTTGTATATAGGAGCAGTATTATAGTAGTTATATTCTTGTATATAGGAGCAGTATTATAGTAGTTATATTCTTGTATATAGGAGCAGTATTATAGTAGTTATATTCTTGTATATAGGAGCAGTATTATAGTAGTTATATTCTTGTACATAGTGAGCAGTATTATAGTAGTTATATTCTTGTATATAGGGGGCAGTATTTTAGTAGTTATATTCTTGTATATAGGAGCAGTATTATAGTAGTTATATTCTTGTATATAGGAGGCAGTATTATAGTATTTATATTCTTGTATATAGGGGCAGTATTATAGTAGTTATATTCTTGTACATAGGGGGCAGTATTATAGTAGTTATATTCTTGTATATAGGAGGCAGTATTATAGTAGTTATATTCTTGTATATAGGGGCAGTATTATAGTAGTTATATTCTTGTATATAGGAGCAGTATTATAGTAGTTATATTCTTGTATATAGGAGCAGTATTATAGTAGTTATATTCTTGTATATAGGGGGCAGTATTTTAGTAGTTATATTCTTGTATATAGGAGCAGTATTATAGTAGTTATATTCTTGTATATAGGAGGCAGTATTATAGTATTTATATTCTTGTATATAGGGGCAGTATTATAGTAGTTATATTCTTGTACATAGGGGGCAGTATTATAGTAGTTATATTCTTGTATATAGGAGGCAGTATTATAGTAGTTATATTCTTGTATATAGGGGCAGTATTATAGTAGTTATATTCTTGTATATAGGAGCAGTATTATAGTAGTTATATTCTTGTATATAGGAGCAGTATTATAGTAGTTATATTCTTGTATATAGGGGGCAGTATTATAGTAGTTATATTCTTGTATATAGGAGCAGTATTATAGTATTTATATTCTTGTATATAGGAGCAGTATTATAGTAGTTATATTCTTGTATATAGGGGCAGTATTATAGTAGTTATATTCTTGTATATAGAGGGCAGTATTATAGTAGTTATATTCTTGTACATAGGGAGCAGTATTATAGTAGTTATATTCTTGTATATAGGTGGCAGTATTATAGTAGTTATATTCTTGTATATATGAGCAGTATTATAGTAGTTATATTCTTGTATATAGCAGGCAGTATTATAGTAGTTATATTCTTGTATATAGGGGGCAGTATTATAGTATTTATTTTTAAATACATGATTATCCTGCGCTGAGATTTTTGGCCAATAATCTGTTACCTGTGGCTCTTATGTCTTAAAACCACAACTCCAAGCATACATCAGGACATCGTGGCAGTTTTAGTTCTACTGGAGAGCCACAATTTACATATTCTTTTAGGCCATGTTACTCTGCATATTTTTTTATTGAAACACAATTTTCTTTCCTTTTCTATATTAGTAACATGGCACACTGATCGACTGGCTGGGCTATAGATATCGCAACCACATGTTTGGTATTGTGCCTCTTGTTGTTTCCATGGAAACCCGCGAGTATAAATTGTTGCTGCTTCAGTCTATTAAAAGGATTCATTCAGGAAGAGTAAACATTATTCGGGTGTTTGCACTAATGAAGCCGGTGTCAGTGGGACATAATTGTGGCAGATCACTATTTTCGTTAAAAAGTGGGAATTGGGGAATTAAGATAAGTGGGGATGGCGGGATTTGCTGAGAGTAATAATTATCTATAATTTTAGCTAAGAATTTGGAGAGAAGTAATTTAGAAAATGATGAGGTTGGTTTCATTAGTAACATTCAATCAAGGCCCTGCAATGAACTTTTGGAAGTAGCTTCTTTTAATCCATTGTAAAGAACTATGGGCGCAGTTGGCAGCTACTACAAACAGTTACGTTCCAAATATACCGAACATTTGTTCTTTCGTCGTGTTACAAAATAAAAAATATGATGAGGTTTTATTAAAGCAACTTTTTAGATATTTATGGAACAATTCACCTTTAACTTCTGCTTCTATGGCGCTTAATAAGAGTCCCAGCTCCTTTACCCCTCCATTTTTGGAAGTAAGATGGCGTGGACCACCACCATGACGGGACCACATTTTATATTTTGATAGCAGGGCCACTTTGCTCTTTGTAGAGCTTTGTGTAAACCATTGTAATAGTCCAGGTTTAATTAAAGAAATGAGAGACAGCCATTGGCTGGCTGAGTCTCCTAGGACCTCCCATGAGCAGCAATGTGCCAAGATTTATAGACTTTTTGGCATACACAGAAGAGCGGATTCCCATGGCAAAGATCAAACTGAGGCTCCCAATATGGTGCTGGGTTTTGCTACCCAGAATAGAAGGGTCTGTTGTTTGTTGCCCCTCCACCCTCTTTCCCTGACCTTGAGTCCTTTCCCCAATGTCTTGATTGCTGACAATGCCTTTCCTCTAGAGTGGGATTTCTGCACAAGTTGTTGCCACCTAAAAACATATGGAATTGGAACTAGGCCCTTTTTCATTGTGGATCCCATAGCGATCACATGGGCTGCCTCTATGGTATATGTAATCTCGGTGGTAGTATTTTCAGATCAGGTTTGCTTTGAAATGTCATAGCATTTTTTGCTGGTTCTAAACTCCATGGTCCATTCCACATCTTCCATAGAGATTTGGTAACGTGGGTGTAGCGTTAATTTTGGAACATGTTATCAATCATTTTTGGCTTGATTTGGAAGTTGCCCCTAAATATCAATGAGCAAGATATCTTTTTTTAGCCTTGGTTTCTGAAGCTCTTCTGATTTCATGGGTTCGTCTTGAGGTCTTCGATATGGTTTAACCTTTCTAGTGGTCTTCATATAAGTTTTGGGATTTATTACGAACCATACTTTTCCCTGTTTACGTGATTAATTGTGAATTTTTAAGAGGTTCAAACTTAATTTTAAACCCTAAGATTTACCTTTTTCAGATATTAAATGTGTGAATCTCATCAAGGTAACGCCTAATTTCTTTCTCTTTTTTTTTTCCAGAATCCTGACATTGTATTGGTGCATTACTTGAATGTCCCAGCCATAGAGGATTGTGGGAAGCCATGCGGTCCTATCCTATGTTCAATCAACACAGACAAGAAAGAATGGGCAAAATGGACTAAGGAGGAACTTATAGGACAGCTGAAACCTATGTGTAAGTAGTATATCTGCTCCTGCACCCTACTTGATGTTCAGTTTGTATGTCCTACTCAGACATTTGGTCATTTGACTGACTTTAGAGCAAAACTACAACTTCCAGCATGCATGCTTTCAGGGCATACTGCGAGTTGTAGTTTTGCAACAGCTGGAGAGCCAAAGATTGGAGGTCAATCTGAAAGCACTTTAGGGTATATCACAATTAAAGCATTTTCTTACTTCCTACACACACACAGAGGAGATGTAAAAATTTGGGATACTGCCCCTTTAAAGGTCTCCTATTGTATATATGAATATTATTTACGCTCTATAAAAATGTGTGTTTTAAAAATGTTTCCAGCGACTAAAATTGCCATATTGATGATTTAATAATCACTTTCATTGAAATCCTCTCCAAATGCTGCTTCATACCTTGTCTCGGATCGGGAACGCTTCACTGGCTTTCAGTGCAAGATCCGGCACAGTGAACTGAATGTTAATGCTGATTGCAAACTAACATTCAGAGAAGCACGGCTCTTATACCAACTACTTGCTAGAACAATGTAACAAAAATCTGGAATAAATTAAATTGCGAGTCAACTTAATCATTACATTTTGAAAGCAGAAGGAAAATCCATATCTTTGAACCTATTATTAAATTGCGGTTAACAGGACAGGTTACCCCTGGGGCGCCGAATGCTTCAGTGTATTGCATAGGCTTTTGCAAGAACCTTTCTTATTAATTAGCTCCTTAGAAAAGTTTACCAAGTACCTCTGATTATGTGCAGAAGTTTATTAAAGGAGTTGTCTGGGTTCCAAAAATGTCTTTCCAACAATATTTCTCTAATATTTCCTTTTATCTGTTCAGCAGTTTCCTTCTACGGTAGCCACCTTATACCTTATGCTATACAATGATAGTTTTGTGGGCACCCCCTCTTGGGGAAATTATGCATAGCAGTCCATCCATCTGCTTTAGCTAGTTGACAGGTCCGCACCCTCTAGATGAAAAAATGCAACGGGAGTCGATCATTTTAGCTAATAGAAGGGATCCTCTAACTTGCCCCCATTTCAGTTCAGATACTAGCCAATTAATAGGTCTTCAAGCAGTAAGACCCCCAAAACAAGCTGTGTATAGGTGGACCTACTATGTCAATTGGAGCTGTCCAAACCAGGCGGTAAGGCGAAGCTCCACCTTTCAACCCCATGTCATTTTAGGTCCAACATTCTGTCCTGATAAATCCTTATCCCCTTCCCGTCGCAGCCATTTTTTGGATTTTCACTTTAGATTTAGATAGTTTGAGGGCTTATTTTTTTGCGGGGCGAGCTGTAGTTTACATTGGTACCATATTGAGGTACATGAGGCTTTTTGATCACTTTTTACTTTATTTTTTGTGGAAGATGAAATGACCACAAAACAGCAATTCTGCGGTTTTTCATTTTTTACGGCGTTCACCATTCGGACTAAATAATCACCTATTATATTAGTTCAGACTTTTACGGATGCGTCGATACCAGTTACCGTGTTTTTCGGACTATAAGACGCAGTTTTTAGCAAGAATAAATCTCCATTGATCTCTATGGAGCTGCGGAACAGATAAGCCGGACACAGAACCCGGAAGTCCAGGCTTCTCATGTAGCCCTCTTGGTAACTTTCGGTCCCCTGTTCTCCTTATCGCTGGGGGTCCCAGCAGTGGGACCCCCAGCGATCCCACATGTAGCCCCTATCCTGCGGATAGGGGATAAATGTTTTTTATGGCAAACCCCTTTAACTAGTTAAATGCCGTGGTCAGTAGCGACCGCAGCATTTATAGGGGTTTTTCTATGAAGGACATTTATGACATCTCCAAAGGAAATGTCATAAATGTCAGGTAGATGCGGGTCCGACCTCTGGGACCCGCACCCATCTCTAGAATGTGGCCCCCTAAACCCTGTTCCAGCTTTCTGTGCTCTCCCGGCGACACAAGATTACATGTGGAGTTACTGAAACAGCGTAACTCGCGGAGCTGCGCTGTTTCCGTAACTCCCATAGAACTGAACAGTAGTTACGGAAACAGCGTAGCTCGCATACTATGCTGCTTCCATAACTGCCATTCACTACTATGGGAGTTAGGGAAACAGCGTAGAAACACTGTTTTAGTAACTCCACATGTAGCCAAGTGGCCGCTGGTTCAAGTCCCCTAGAGGAACTAATAAAATGTGTAAAAAAAAAAAAATGTTAGATAAATTTTCAGGAGTGTAAAAAAAATAAAATATTAAGAGTTAAAAAAAAACCTTTTCCCATTTTCCCCCAAGCACAATGTAAAAAATACAATAATTTGGTATCGCTGTGTCCCTAAGGGACACGTGGCGGAATTGCAGGGGAATTCTCCAGCGGCCGTTTTTTACATTTGTTTCAATACATTTTTAGGCAAGTTAGTTCAGACGTTGCGGAAATCTCCGCTGCGGACCATAGGCTGCGGACCATAGGCTGTGGTGCAGAATTTTCCCTCCGCAGCATGCACTGTCTGTTGCGGAGAAGAAGCGGAATTTCACTGCGGACTACAGCCTTTGCAATGCAAAAACTGAAATCTGTGGCTCGTCCGCTGTGATATCCGCAACGTCTGAATTACCTGTCAAATATGCAAATGTTGGTGCAGATTCGTTGCGTAATTGCCCCAAATCTGCACCAACATTTGCAGCGGAAAAACTCCGCCACGTCTGAACGTGCCCTAGAAGTCCGATCTATTACAAGATACCATTATTTAACTCGCACGGTGAGATTAAAAATGTAAAACATCAAAACAGATTTTTGGTCACCTTAGTGCTTAAAATATTAAATTAAAAAAAAGTGATTAAAAAAAATCGTATGTACCAAAATATGGTGCCAATAAAACTACAGCTCGTCCGGCAAAAAGTAAGCCCTCACACCGCTCAATCGATGAAAAAATATTTACAAAAATTGGCTCTCGGAATGTGGTGAAACAGAATAAATTATTTTTTAACAAATAATTTCTTTCCTATTCTCTGTTGTCTAAAACCTGGGTGCGTCTTATAGTTTGAAAAATACGGTATATTCATTTTTTATTTTTTTTACATTACACTTGAAGAAAAATGGGAAAAGGTTTTTTTTTTTTTAACTTTTTAAAAAAAATAATATTTATTACAAAAACAACTTTATTTGACTATTCTTTACTTTTTCTTAAACTTTTTATGAACCAGCGATCGTTGGATCGCTTGCACGATATACTGCAATACTAATGTAAAAAAATCTAGCTAACCAAAATGCACCGGCGGGCACCGCACATATGTTGCCACATACCCTGAAAAACGGAAGTAGATCGGGACAGAGAGCACACACGGGTATGTATATGGCAAAAAGTATATAGACACTAAAGATATGATGAAACATTAATTTATTGAAAATAAGTACTCCACAAAAACATGATAAAAACACTTAAAAAAGCAAACGGCTGCTATAACTGGTCTTACTGGGGGGATGCCGCCCTGATAAGCAGCCCAATACAAATAACCCCAGAAAAGGACCTACCTAGATACCCCTCAAATAATGATAACAATGGTAAGGACACAGGTAAAGAGAATGTTACATCAAACCGTATGAATGAACATGTCCTAAAGCATCATAGAGTGTCCATAAGGAGGAGTAAAAAAGGTATGAAGCGCCCCACGTGTATCGCCACAACGTGGCTTCCTCAGGGATGATAGACAGACAGACAGACAGACAGACAGACAGACAGACAGACAGACAGACAGACAGACAGATAGATAGATAGATAGATAGATAGATAGATAGATAGATAGATAGATAGATAGATAGATAGATAGATAGATAGATAGATAGATAGATATGAGATAGATGATAGATAGATAGATAGATAGATAGATAGATAGATAGATAGATAGATAGATAGATAGATAGATAGATAGATAGATAGATAGATAGATAGATAGATAGATAGATAGATAGATAGATAGATATGTGAGAGATAGATAGATAGATATGTGAGAGATAGATAGATAGATAGATAGATATGTGAGAGATAGATAGATAGATAGATAGATAGATAGATAGATAGATAGATAGATAGATAGATAGATAGATAGATAGATAGATAGATAGATAGATAGATAGATAGATAGATAGATAGGAGATAGTCTAGAAGGGAAACCCAAAATTTATATTTAAAGGGTTATTCCCACCTTAGACACTGGACATTCCATAAATGTCTAATAGATGCAGGTCCCAACTGCCTCAACTTGCGGTAATGCAGTTCTCGACATAGGTGCTCGTCCCTGAGCTGGGACCCGCGTCTATCAGACATTGATGGCATATCCTGTGCCTAGGAAGGTAATAACCAGCATAATTGCCACCAGCTAAAAACGTATTGATATACCTTAGCTATTTTATAATAGTGCACTTCCCCTTTAAATTTGGAAAACAGTTATAGGTTTCCATTGGGAAACCTGTAACTATTAAGTGGACTGCTGATAGATACACAGTGTCCATACTTTGAAAACGAAATTGAATCAACTGCAAATAAGCACTTCAGCTGGATACTTGTATAATTGAGCAATTTTCAGTCTGAGGACAATTTTTTTTTTATTTTTTTGTCGTACTTCGGAGATCTTTAATTAAAAATTTTTCTTTGGAAATCGGCTGTCTCATCTAAGTCATTAGCATAGAAGTGAGAGCGTATTATATTATTCCATAACACAAACACCATTAACTTACCACTTAGGGTATTTGCTTCTTGTTGAGTTGTCGTTTTTTTGTACTATGTCCCTTACAAAAAATTTCGGATGGACTTTCAGGCATTATAAAGTCTCCGTGGGCGGTGGACATCCAGCATTGTTAGTCATTAGTTTGGAGTTATTTTCCAAATTACATAAAAAATAGGTTTACAAAGAGCGACCATTTGCAATAAATAGAATCTGCAGCTTCCGAAAAGTTCTGAAATATCGCAATTTTGTTATTTTTGCTAAAATCACTTCTCTGTGTGTCTTATCACACTGTACAAGGAGGCGGAGGTATAACTTCAGGTGATTCAGGGATCGCAGTCTCACCTGGACCCTGGAGCCCAAAAGGTCCCTGTGTGAGATAGGAGGAGACTGATATTATAAATGATTTGTCATAGGTGGGGGCCTGTAAAATATTTAACATTGGGCTAAGGGGTTTCAAGTTATGTCTCTGCAAGAATAATGATAAAGATGATATAGAAATACAGATAGATAGATAGATAGATAGATAGATAGATAGATAGATAGATAGATAGATAGATAGATAGATAGATAGATAGATAGATATTAGATAGATAGATAGATAGATAGATAGATAGATAGATAGATAGATAGATAGATAGATAGATAGATAGATAGATAGATAGATAGATAGGAGATAGATATGAGATAGCTTTGAGATTATACAAAGGGAAGCCGCCCATTTCCAGACCCTGGGCAGCGTTCTCATCTACGGAGACCTCAATGCAAGAACGGGGAGAGATAAAGACTACCTGACCAATGATGGAAATATCTTCATCTTTGGAGCAGAGGCCGACTGTCATAACTCCCTACAGAAAGAGAGAAACAGCTATGACAGCACCGTCAACAAAAGCGGGAAAAAACTACTGAATCTATGTCGAAGCTTAGGACTCCACATACTGAATGGCCGCACCAAGGGAGACTCTTTAGGAAGGTATACACTAAACTCCCATGTAGGCAGCAGTGTAGTAGACTATGCCATCACGGACATGGACCCCGCAAACATTGGCGCACTCATAGTCACTCCACAAACGCACCTGTCAGATCACAACCAATTACTTCTATACATCAAATCCACAACCAAACCATCTGCACAAAAACCACATCAAACCGGCCTCTTCAACCTGCCCCCATCTTATAAATGGTCCAAAACGTCAACTATAAAATATAAAGAGACAATGAACAGACCAGAAGTGCAGGAGATGCTTCACAACCTCTACAACAAGGTGTATGAGACAAGCCCAGGAGGGGTCAATCAGGCCGTAAATGACCTCAATAATATATTCTATACCATGGCAGAGAAGTCTGACCTGAAAAGATGTGACTACAAGAGGCCACAAGAAATACATCCTAACGGTTGGTTTGACCGTGAGTGCAAAGAAGTACGGAAGACCCTAAGAAATGCCTCAAATAAGAAGCACCGAGACCCAAACAACACCGGTCTGAAGGAGGCCTACAGCAACATACAGAGGCAATACAAGACCATCCTCCGAAAGAAAAAACAAAGGCACATCTCCACCAAACTTACCCAACTCCAAGACGCCCTCCATGACAACTCGTTCTGGGAATTATGGAAACACATGGGCAAAAATTGCAAGAAAAACAACCTTCATATTCAAAATGGCAACATCTGGCTCCAATATTTCAAGGACCTCTACAAAGATATCCCGAAAGAAGAACAAAGCCAAGAACAAAAACAAATAATATCAAAATTGAAGGCGATGGAGGAAACACTTAAAGATTCTCAAAACCCCCTGGATACACCAATAACACTGCAAGAAGTAACAGAGAGAACCTCAGACATAAGGTGTAAAAAATCCAGCGGCCTAGACAGAATCTCACCAGAAATGATAAAACACAGCCCGCCAGAAATACAGGCCGCAATAGTCAAACTATTTAATATAGTGCTGAGTGCCGGCTACTTCCCGCAAATCTGGAACCAAGGCCTTATAACACCAATCCACAAGAGTGGGGACAGGTACGACCCGGCCAACTACCGAGGGATATGTGTCAGCAGCAACCTGGGGAAACTGTTCAGCAGCATCCTGAATAAGAGAATCCTCAGCTTCCTCTCCCAGCACAATGTCCTCCACCAAAGCCAAGCTGGGTTCATGCCAAACCACCGCACCACTGACCACATCTACACCCTGCGCAGCCTCATCAAGAGCCACGTCCACAATACAAAGCATGGGAAGATTTACGCCTGTTTTGTGGACTTTAAGAAGGCCTTTGACTCAGTGTGGCACCCGGGCCTATTCCTGAAACTGCTGGAGAGCGGAATAGGAGGTAAAACCTATGACGTCATCAGAAGCTCCTACACAGAGAACAGATGCAGCGTGAAGGTGAACGGGAGAAGAACGGCTGATTTCCAGCAGAGCCGAGGAGTCAGACAGGGCTGCAGCCTCAGTCCAACGCTCTTCAACATCTACATCAATGAACTGGCCACAGCTCTGGAATCCTCCTCAGCACCAGGTCTCGCCCTCCATGACACCCAGGTGAAATTCCTGCTGTATGCAGATGACCTTCTGTTACTATCACCAACCGAGAAAGGTCTCCAAGACAACCTGCAAATCCTAGAAAAATTCAGCTCCACGTGGGCACTACCCATCAATGCAAAGAAAACCAACATCATGGTGTTCCAGAAGAGAAACTCAAAATCCCCCAGGCACCCGACCTTCACACTAAATAACGCCACAATCACAGCGACCGACAGGTACACTTACCTGGGCCTGGAAATCAACCAATCAGGAAGCTTTAAACAAGCCATAGAGATTCTGAAAGACAAGGCGTGCAAAACCTTCTATGCCATCAGACGAAAACTCTATCATCTCAAACCACCAGTGACGGTCTGGCTGAAAATCTTTGACTCCATCATCTCCCCAATCCTCCTGTATGCCAGTGAAGTCTGGGGTCCGGACACATACCCAGACTGGTCAAGGTGGGATTCCAGCCCAACAGAAATCTTCCACCTAGAATTCTGCAAACACCTTCTCCAAGTCCATCGGAGCACCTCAAATAGTGCCTGTCGGGCAGAACTGGGCAGATTCCCACTACACCTCACAATCCAGAAGAGGGTGCTATCATTCTGGGCCCATCTACACAGCAGCAGGCAAAGTTCCTATCACCATAAAGCCCTGTTACACCAAGGGGTCCCAGGTAAACCAGGCCCCCCAGAACATCTCACCCTGACCCGGCCTGAAGAAAATGTCACCCAGCGCGGCCTCACAAAAGCCGAAATCAAGAAGACAATAAACAAAGGCCAAGAGGAATATATCAGTGACTGGAGGAACGACATAAAGACATCCCAGAAACTGACAATATACCGGAGTCTACAGCGGGAATATAAACTGGCGCCATATCTGGAGAAACTGCCAAACCCCAGAGACAGACAGATCCTGAGCCGCTACAGACTGAGCGCCCACAACCTGCTCATCGAATCCGGGCGCCACAGACAGACCTACAAGCCCAGGGAGAGCCGACTGTGCCAACAGTGCGACCAGGAGGCCGTGGAGGATGAGACCCACTTCCTGCTACACTGCTCCAAATACTCAGCAGTGAGGGACACTCACTTCAGGAAACTCTCTGATCTCTTACCGGACTTCAGCTCCATGGAAGAGCAAGAGAAACTCTACATCCTGCTGGGTGAAGAGGAAACCACAGTGGGCACAGCGGCACAATATGTCACTGCATGCCATAAACTGAGAGAGACATGATATGCCATGGACTTGTATAACCCCGACCCTAGATGTGTCCCTATCCCCAAGCCCTCAGTCCCTATCCCTCATTCCCTTACTTCTTACTTGCTTTGGCAATGCTAATATGTATTTGGTCCTGCCAATAAAGCTTCTTTGAATTGAATTGAATTGAATTGAATTGATAGATAGATAGATAGATAGATAGATAGATAGATAGATAGATAGATAGATAGATAGATAGATAGATAGATAGATAGATAGATAGATAGATAGATAGATAGATAGATATGAGATAGATACATAGATAGATAGATAGATAGATAGATAGATAGATAGATAGATAGATAGATAGATAGATAGATAGATAGATAGATAGATAGATAGATAGATAGATTTGCACTTGTCTTGCTGTAGAATTGGACGCTCCGTTCTCTAATCACATTTGGCTCACACATTTCAGCATTTTCTGGGAAAAGAAAGTTAAATCTTTCTCTGAAAAGGCCTGGACTCTGCTCCCAGGACCCCGCAGTCCCGCTCATTGGCAGATTCTCATTGTTGTATTTTGCATAAACCTTGTTCTTCCAAAAAAGGTTCACAGTTGACTTAACAGCGTTGTTTAATTCTGCTTCTCTGCAGCTTTGGTGGCATTTCATCCAAGACATTTGTATCCAGTCTGTGGTTTCTTAAAGGGCAGATCCACTTATGTATTATTGTCTGGTGTATTTATCTTTTCATATCCTTAGCTTAATAAAAAAAAAAAAGAAGATTTGCAAATATAATTTATTCTATGATGTTCTTGAGCACCTAAATAATATCACCCTTGAGATTTTTAGAACTTTCAAGTGGGCGGAGTTAGAACACCTTGTAGCCATTGAGATCCAAGAATATTTACAGCAGCAGTAAATGAGTTCTGCAGGGCGGGGATACAACACTATAATAATAATATAACTTGTTCACACGTGTAATTTTACTAATGAGGATGGCGCATCATTTATATTAACCTGGAAACCTCTTTAATGAAAATGTAGTCATAGGGGGCAGTATTACAGTAGTTAACAGCCTCCCCCTCCCACATCCTTATACAATGTATCTAAATATAACAAAATATTCAATTATTGTGTCCCAGTCACTGTTTTATTCAGTGTAAGATTCTTTGACTGAAATCCTCAGAGGTGGCGTGACACCTTATAAATGTGTTGTCTTCCGTCACTGGGACTATGAGTTACAGTGTTACCAAAGAGCGAGTCTTTTTCTTCTTTTAAACCCCATAGGACTTCTCCCGCTAACATCCCAGAAATTGATTTCCATCTTTAAATCAGATCAAAGAAGCATTGAGCTGATTGTGACCACTTCATGTTTTTATAGTGTTCGTGTGTTGTGTTGTGTTGTGTTGTGTTGTGTTGTGTTGTGTTGTGTTGTGTTTGATCGTCAAGTCATGTGGATTCCCATTTACAACCTGTTTGATACATGTTTAAATGTGGAGACTGAAAAATCCATGAGGCGCGTTCTCCATCTCACCACAACCGTCTAATATCTTGTTTCATGCGTCTGATCATGTGAACGTTATGTTTTCTGAAAATGTTTATATTAATGATATTTAAGCAGAAAATCCAAAAGTAGTATCATTGGGTTGCGTAGATTGGACAGAAAATATAAACAGGATACCATTTACCATGCCATCTGGAGCTATTGTAAACTTATACTATACTCTAGTCACATTCAAAGCTGCAATAATTTCTGCTCTCTGCTGGCATGACCTCATGTCTCACTGCTGCCCTCTGCAGGTTCACTGTCTAGTTCACTTGTATCTCCTTATATTTGTAAAAGTTACAGTGACTGCAGTGAGTTCTGAGAAAGATGGGAAACATAAACAGGATAGCAAAAAATACCTGGAGATATTAAAAGATATGATACTATACTCCAGTCATATCCAAAGCTGCATTTAGAATTATTATAATTTTTCTTTTAGCTCTCTGACCTCACTGCTGCCCTCTGTTGGTGCATTGTTATATTAACTTAAATAAAATATATATTTTGTGGTTAAATTGACTGCTGAGAAGTATATTATTAGGTTTTGTAATAGGGTAAAAGGCATTACTCCATTAAGATTCTCAATCCTCAATTACATAAATTTGACTTATGCTCCATTCACATCTAAAGCTGCCTCCAAAATTTTGATGGTTTCACATCTCACTACTGCCACTCTACTGGTTCATTGTCAGATATATCTAAAAATATATCCTAAGACTTTGCTTTACTTGCTGTGTACTTATCCTGAGTCACCGTATATTCCACTCACACCCAGAGCTGCTTATAATCCCTAATGGTCAGGCTGTAGGACTTCACATCTCTCTGCTGCCCCTTGCTGGTTCAGTGTAATGTATAGCTAAAAAAAAAACATCCCTTATAACTTAGTTGCAATTGAAAATCTTTAAAATTGGTTGAAAATTTCTTTACTTTATGATTTCTTTCTAAAACAACATATACTTGGCTGACATTTTAACATCCAAATACTGACATGAGTTCTTATTCAAATCTAGGATTATGTTTATTTTATAGGAGAGAACAGAAAAGCCAAAGCAGCACCGTGTACAAGGTTGGGTGCAAGTCTCAGGATCCAGACTTTAGATCCTCCATCATCAGGTATAAAGAAAAAACCGCCAGAACTCCAGGATGTCAAGGTGAAAATCAAGTGTAGAACTTTTATTCCATAGAAGGCGACGTTTCGGTTCAATACAAGTGAGGCTTGAGGAAGGTGACTTGTGTTGAACCGAAACGTCGCCTTCTATGGAATAAAAGTTCTACACTTGATTTTCACCTTGACATCCTGGAGTGCTGGCGGTTTTTAGATAGATAGATAGATAGATAGATAGATAGATAGATAGATAGATAGATAGATAGATAGATAGATAGATAGATAGATAGATAGATAGATAGATAGATGATAGATAGATGTGTGGATTTTACCTCTACAAAGAAAATGGTAAATGTGTCAGATAGTTCCTGTTTCTATAGCTATATATTTATGTATAATTCATATATGTAAGTCCATATGTAGTACAGGTTCTCTTGCCCTTTAAAACAACATTAACCCTTTCTCACCTATACCAGCCCATTGTTTGGACCCTCGCGGATGGAACTGTGGCAGGGAATGTGCCGTCAGCCGCTTCTGTTTTTATTACTCTTCCTCTTGACTTAAGGAAACATTGAGTCTATTGCGATCACACTTCAAAAAGATCATCCAGGGGGTCATAAATCCAATATCATTTCATTGACTTCCCAATAAAATCTAGCAGAAGAGCGCGCATAATATCACCCCCCTGGGCCCTCCTCATGTTTCTGGAGCTTCATACATGTATTATTTATGCTTACATGTATGCTGAGGCTACTGATGTTCACCATTGTACCTCATCATGTAGTGGTTACACGAGGACATGACAGATATCTGCTGACTGGGGCCGCGAATTGCTACATAAACCATGAGACCATTTTACAGCCTTAAGGAGCCTCGCACTGCTTGGTCTTTGCATAGAGATGTATATACTGTATATCATATGTGTCCATAGGCGGAGGCATTTGTACTTATGGTCATGGTATCGGGGAAACAATGAAGTCAATGAGAGAATTATGGAAGGTTTTTGTACCTTTCCTGCTGACACAGCATTAAATATTATTATAGGCTCCCAACATTAACCAGCACTTCATGCAGTAAATAGCCCCAATTTAAAGGGAGAGTAATTAGGTTGGGAAATTGTAGAATATAAATAGCTTTTTGTGTCTTTCGTTTTGATTCAGTAAAAGTAAGGGGTTACGCCGCAGGTGGAGCTCAAGACCGCAACACCAGACAATCGCTATCACATGGGTGAAGCATGCATCAATACTGACAAAACTAAAAGGCACAAGTAACTCACTAGTGGAGGAGCAGAACTGAACCCTGAATGTAGTAGAAGATGGAGATGATGCATAGATGGAGTGGATGTCAGATGAATAGCATGCAAGCAATTAACAGATAGACAATGGACAAGAATTTACAGCACTCACTGACCCTATCTGTATACTATCTCACAGCAGGTTAAGACAACAGCTTGGCAGCAGACCAAACGCACAGGAAAGGCAAACAAACCAGTGGAACTACTAATCACAGGATACACATTAACCACTATACAAAACTAGATCTCTCAGAGGACCAACAGGTCCCACACTACAAACAAATACATAGACAAGGCCAAAGTCACCAACAATCTGGAAAGCATTTAGCACCTGCTAGAAACAGTATAACCAGCACCTGAGTAATCCATGCCTGAAGTATATACAGTATGAGCCCTAGAAAAGTACTCCACCCTAATTAACCAGGCACAGCTAAATGATGACCAAATCCAGACTCAGAATAGAGGCATTGCCTTGCAATACCGAAATAAAGAAATAACAGAAATCATTGACTAGCAGTAGTCCTGCTGCAAACCGTAACATAAGGTACTTCATGTCAAGGAAAGCTTGATCTATAGTGACTGTAGGTAAAAAGTCTACATCACCCACAAAATACAGATGGACAAATCAATCTGCCCATTTTGAAATTAACCAAAATAGTGCAATATATGTCTACCTTGAGTCAGATTAAGACTGTTTTTGGCTATCCAGACTGGAACAAGTGATGTCATCACTCCAGAAATGGTGATGTCACAGAATTAAACGTTATGTCATTTGTTTCACTGGCACCTTGAAGTGGAAGTCCACTACTTGGGAGTCTATCACTTGGAAAGGCTGTGAACCACCCCGATCTGTTAGGCCTTCATGTATTGCCCTATTGTCAGACTGTTTAGTTCTCCCTTGTTCGGCTCTGGTGGAAAGGGCAATATCTGGCCTCAACCATAAGGGAACCTCCACCATTCCCACCACACCTAACCCTTACTAAATTTCCTTTCTTTTGTCCCATTACTTATACGGGCCCCTATGCCGATCCCCAAGCAGCACATGTGGTATATCTACCACTGGGGCCCCCGCCGACCTTGATCCGGCCCTGGGGCTTAGCACTTGTCAATTTTACCTCTTGTTGCGCATTTCATTGAGTTCAATTACGTTGACAGATTTACAGTTTAAATATAAACTGTGAGTCATTTGAGAGCAATGCGGATCTAGGACTGACGAGGTGTGAGATTGAGTACTACTGGGAGATGAGCTTTACACCTACACACTGGGAATATTATATAATGTACCCTATATATGAGAAATAATTCCATTCAGCCTCAAAATTAACCAGAACAAATCCGGAATTAAGTGCATTGAATAAGATCAGTGCGGAACATTTCCCTGGCAGTCCATAGGACTGAATGCTGCAAAGTAGTAGATGCTTTGTGGCATAGGACTGCTTTTTGTAGATTGTCTTTCTGTAGCTTGAAGCTATGGGATCCTGGTGCGGGATGTGTAGAGGTGAAGCTCCTGGGGCCAGGGGCCAATGCTATGTCAGGGCTCACTCATGGTGTATGTGATGACATAGAATCTATATAGAATATAGGTCCCCAGTATACGGAGATGCCTCTTTATAACCTGATGACATCACTGCCCAATCATAATAATAAGTCAATGTCCCTCCACATATAGCGCTGCTGTTATCTTATATAGCATTGGCTGTAACCTGTGGCTCTCCAGCTGTTGTGAAACTACAAGTCTCAGCATGTCACTTCAGTCTGAAGCGTTCCTGCATGCTGGGAATAGTAGTACATGAAGTACTTGTAGACTACTGTGACACACCTTAGGGGTCCTAAAGCAAGAGTATGAACCCAGAACTGCTACTTTGCATCACCTATAGCGAAAGGTATAGTTTCCATTTAATGCTACAACATAATGTAGAAAATATTAGGCAAAGGTACCTGAAGTTGCTGAGAGTTGTAGTTCCACAACACCTGGAGAGCCAGAAGCAGCAGTAAAAGCCGTGACCTGCGCTATGAATCTTCTTGTTTTTATTACAGTTTTATGTAAGTAAAGCTTTACCATTATATAATGAAAATGTTCTCCCCACTTTAGATCTCTGCTTTCAGTCAATGAAAGGAAACATTCTTGTTAACATCTAAGTTTGAAAACCCATATAGACCTAATATGTCTCACAGCTGAGAGTTTGCTAAAATTGTATCAAGGATAGAATCAGTCTGGACTCCAGGCTGATACATCTTACCTGCACTGTTACATTGTAGCAAACACTCAGAACAGGAGAGAGAATTGGGATGCTGATGTTATTAGCTCACACAGGATTGTTTAATCTAGAAACAGTTGTAGCAAACCATCTGCTGTGAAAAGTATTAGGTCTGTAGAAGTTGTATCCTCTGTATGTAAACAAGAATGTTTCCATTCACTTGCAGCAAGCAGAGAACTTGGAAATTATGAGAAGTTGGAACAAAAAGTATATTAAAAAGTTGCAGAACTTTTTATTATACAATGATTAAAGGGGTTTACTCACTAAGAACAGTTATCATCTATCCACAGATTAGTTGATAAATGTATGATCGCTGGGGCCCCCACTGCCGGGACCCCCATTGATCACTAGATTGGCGGTCCCGAATGCCCTGTTCCTCCTTATCACACGGCCTTGGAGAGTAGGATATTAAATGAAGAGGTGGTCGAGTATGCACACTGCCGCTCTATTCAAAGTCTGGAGGGGCTGACGGAGGGGCTCCCAGTGATCATACATTTATCATCTATCCTAAATATTAGTGGGAAAACCCCTTCAAAGGGGAAACGAAACTTTCAGAAAACTTCTGACATGTTTTGATCGGTTCCCCACCGATCGCTAAAACGAAGCGGCAGAAGTGCTCGGGTGAGCGCTGAGCCGCTTGTTTTCTGTGGGCTTTTTTCGGAAAGCCGGGCAGTTGGTGTACGGGCTCAATAGAAAGTCAATGAGTCTGCACACCGCTCGCTAGGATTTCCGAGAAAAGCCGATCAGAAACTAAGCGGGTCAGCGCTCACCCGAGCACTTCTGCCGCTTCGTTTTAGCGATCGGCGGGGGTCTCAGTGCCTGGACCCTCACCCTTCAAAACTTATGACTTGCAAGAAGTTTTCTAAAAGTTTAGTTACCCTTTAAGATTGGACCAGCCCTTTAAGGATTTTCATTATTGCATATTAGATAATATTAGGGCATAATGTTTTTCCCAGGTTGGGTGGTCCGCAGGAGACGTAGGGGGGGTCCAGTGAGAGGGAGCGGATATCGGGGTGTCAGGACTTAGGATAGTCCCTGCTATCTCACTGAGCATCACTTTATATGTGTTTGGACAAGTAGAAGCGAGCACGTCGGGCGCAGGCCGTGAAAGAGACAATTACCATCTTACAGGAAATAATAAAAGTAAACACGGCTACAGAACGGCTGTTATTTTTCCTTTCAGACTGATGAATAGACCTGCTGATCCGCATTACAATATGCATAGATCCAACAGGTGGAAGGAAAAAGAATAAAATTAGGACATTTCCACAGTGATTATGGATGATGTCAGCGGTTACATAGGCAGCGACATTGTTACACTGTGTCTATATCCGTCCTCATGTTATAAAAATACTACAAAAGCAGTCACAAGATATTAAATCAAAATAAGGCTCAATTCGAAACGCGTGCTGTCTAGAGATTGTATATTTCTGGATCACTAATGCCACCTGCTGGTGTTTTATAGGATTGCATCTGGTAAATTTTTACAGTTTATACTGCACGGTGTGATTATTTATCTAATTTAGACTTTTTTTTTTTTTGTCTGGGAATGTAAAGGAATTTAATACATTTATGTTAAGAGGGCAAAACTTTTGATTGAACAAGCGCCACAGACTATATCCACCGGTTACCTGGAGTATTAAGTGTTAAAGTGTCCCTCCAAAAGTCTCGTACAATGGTCCTAGTAATTAGAATAGGACTGGTGCAGGGGACTCTTAAAGGGTAACTAAACGTTCAACAAACTTCTGACGTGTCATAGTGACATGTCAGAAGTTTCGATTGGTGGGGGTCCGAGCACTGAGACCCCCACCAATCGCTAAAACGAAGTGGCAGAAGTGCTCCGGAAAGCCAATGTAGCGGAGTACGGGCTCATAGACTTTCTATTGAGCCTGTACTCCGATACATGGATTTCCGTAAAAAGCCGAACTGAAACGAAACTCCCGAGCGCTCGTACTAGTGCTGCCCACCCTTCAAAACAGCTGATCGGCGGGGATCCCGGGAGTTGGACAGCGACCAATCAGCTATTGATGCCCTATCCTGAGGATACGCCATCAGTTTTTACTTGCTGGAAAACCCTTTAAGTCCATAGGAATATATAGAGTCATTTACATGCAACCAAGGAAAGTATTACACCGCAAAATGTCTAGAAGAAGAAAAATGTGAAAAAAGTAGCATGCAAGTCACATGTTTTCTAAAATGTTGCATTACAAAAGTCTGACAAACTTCCATATATCTACAAATAATGCACAGATTTGTCTTCTATAGTGTATTATCCTGGTTGTGGATTAGATTAAAACAGTCTGGCTGTGTAGTCTGGAGCGCCCCTATAATAGCAGTCTGGCTGTGTATTCTGGAGCGCCCCCTATAACAGCAGTCTGGCTGTGTAGTCTGGAGCGCCCCCTATAACAGCAGTCTGGCTGTGGAGTCTAGAGCGCCCCCTAGAACAGCAGTCTGGCTGTGTAGTCTGGAGCGCCCCTATAACAGCAGTCTGGCTGTGGAGTCTGGAGCGCCCCCTATAACAGCAGTCTGGCTGTGGAGTCTGGAGCGCCCCCTATAACAGCAGTCTGGCTGTGTAGTCTGGAGCGCCCCCTATAACATCAGTCCGGCTGTGGAGTCTGGAGCGCCCCCTATAACAGCAGTCTGGCTGTGTAGTCTGGAGCGCCCCCTATAACAGCAGTCTGGCTGTGGAGTCTGGAGCGCCCCCTATAACAGCAGTCTAACTGTATTCTGGAGCTCCCCCTATAACAGCAGTCTGGCTGTGTAGTCTGTAGCTCCCCTATAACAGCAGTCTGGCTGTGGAGTCTAGAGCGCCCCCTATAACAGCAGTCTGGCTGTGGAGTCTGGAGCGCCCCCTATAACAGCAGTCTGGCTGTGGAGTCTGGAGCTCCCCCTATAATAGCAGTCTGGCTGTGGAGTCTGGAGCGCCCCCTATAACAGCAGTCTGGCTGTGGAGTCTAGAGCGCCCCCTATAACAGCAGTCTGACTGTGTAGTCTGGAGCACCCCCTATAACAGCAGTCTGGCTGTGTAGTCTGGAGCACCCCCTATAACAGCAGTCTGGCTGTGTAGTCTGTAGCTCCCCTATAACAGCAGTCTGGCTGTGGAGTCTGGAGCGCCCCCTATAACAGCAGTCTGGCTGTGGAGTCTAGAGCGCCCCCTATAACAGCAGTCTGGCTGTGTAGTCTGGAGCTCCCCCTATAACAGCAGTCTGGCTGTGGAGTTTGGAGCGCCCCCTATAACAGCAGTCTGGCTGTGGAGTCTGGAGCGCCCCCTATAACAGCAGTCTGGCTGTGGAGTCTGGAGCGCCCCCTATAACAGCAGTCTGGCTGTGGAGTCTGGAGCGCCCCCTATAACAGCAGTCTGGCTGTGGAGTCTGGAGCGCCCCCTATAACAGCAGTCTGGCTGTGGAGTCTGGAGCGCCCCCTATAACAGCAGTCTGGCTGTGGAGTCTGGAGCGCCCCCTATAACAGCAGTCTGGCTGTGTAGTCTGGAGCGCCCCCTATAACAGAAGTCTGACTGTGTAGTCTGGAGCGCCCCCCCATAACAGCAGTCTGATTGTGTAGTCTGGAGTGCCCCCCCCCCCCATAACAGCAGTCTGGCTGTGGAGTCTGGAGCGCCCCCTATAACATCAGTCTGGCTGTGTAGTCTGGAGCGCCCCCTATAACAGCAGTCTGGCTGTGGAGTCTGGAGCGCCCCCTATAACAGCAGTCTGGCTGTGTAGTCCGGAGCTCCCCCTATAACAGCAGTCTGGCTGTGGAGTCTGGAGCGCCCCCTATAACAGCAGTCTGGCTGTGTAGTCTGGAGCGCCCCCTATAACAGCAGTCTGACTGTGTAGTCTGTAGCTCCCCTATAACAGCAGTCTGGCTGTGGAGTCTGGAGCGCCCCCTAGAACAGCAGTCTGGCTGTGTAGTCTGGAGCGCCCCCTATAACATCAGTCCGGCTGTGGAGTCTGGAGCTCCCCCTATAACAGCAGTCTGGCTGTGGAGTCTGGAGCGCCCCCTATAACAGCAGTCTGGCTGTGTAGTCTGGAGCGCCCCCTATAACAGCAGTCTGACTGTGTAGTCTGTAGCTCCCCTATAACAGCAGTCTGGCTGTGGAGTCTGGAGCGCCCCCTAGAACAGCAGTCTGGCTGTGTAGTCTGGAGCTCCCCTATAACAGCAGTCTGGCTGTGTAGTCTGGAGCGCCCCCTATAACAGCAGTCTGGCTGTGGAGTCTGGAGCGTCCCCTATAACAGCAGTCTGACTGTGTAGTCTGGAGTGCCCCCTATAACAGCAGTCTGGCTGTGTAGTCTGGAGCGCCCCCTATAACAGCAGTCTGGCTGTGGAGTCTGGAGCGCCCCCTATAACAGCAGTCTGACTGTGGAGTCTGGAGCGCCCCCTATAACAGCAGTCTGGCTGTGTAGTCTGGAGCTCCCCTATAACAGCAGTCTGGCTGTGTAGTCTGGAGCGCCCCCTATAACAGCAGTCTGGCTGTGGAGTCTGGAGCGTCCCCTATAACAGCAGTCTGACTGTGTAGTCTGGAGTGCCCCCTATAACAGCAGTCTGGCTGTGTAGTCTGGAGCGCCCCCTATAACAGCAGTCTGACTGTGTAGTCTGGAGCGCCCCCTATAACAGCAGTCTGGCTGTGGAGTCTGGAGCGCCCCCTATAACAGCAGTCTGGTTGTTTAGTCTGGACCTCCCCCCTATAACAGCAGTCTGGCTGTGGAGTCTGGAGCGCCCCCTATAACAGCAGTCTGTCTGTGTAGTCTGGAGCTCCCCTATAACAGCAGTCTGACTGTGTAGTCTGGAGAGCCCCCTATAACAGCAGTCTGGCTGTGTAGTCTGGAGCGCCCCCTATAACAGCAGTCTGACTGTGTAGTCTGGAGAGCCCCCTATAACAGCAGTCTGGCTGTGGAGTCTGGAGCGCCCCCTATAACAGCAGTCTGACTGTGTAGTCTGGAGCGCCCACTATAACAGCAGTCTGGCTGTGGAGTCTGGAGCGCCCCCTATAACAGCAGTCTGGCTGTGTAGTCTGGAGCGCCCCTATAACAGCAGTCTGGTTGTGTAGTCTGGAGCGTCCCCTATAACAGCAGTCTGACTGTGTAGTCTGGAGCGCCCCCTATAACAGCAGTCTGACTGTGTATTCTGGAGCTCCCCCTATAACAGCAGTCTGGCTGTGTAGTCTGGAGCGCCCCCTATAACAGAAGTCTGGTTGTGTATTCTGGAGCTACCCCTATAACATCAGTCTAGCTGTGTAGTCTGGAGCGCCCCCTATAACCGTAGTCTGGTTGTGTAGTCTGGAGCGCCCCCTATAACATCAGTCTAGCTGTGTAGTCTGGAGCGCCCCCTATAACAGCAGTCTGGCTGTGGAGTCTGGAGCGCCCCCTATAACAGCAGTCTGGCTGTGTAGTCTGGAGCGCCCCCTATAACATCAGTCTGGCTGTGAAGTCTGGAGCTCCCCCTATAACAGCAGTCTGGCTGTAGTCTGGAGCGCCCCCTATAACAGCAGTCTAACTGTGTATTCTGGAGCTCCCCTATAACATCAGTCTGGCTTTGTAGTCTGGAGCGCCCAATATATCAGCAGTCTGGTTGTGTAGTCTGGAGCGCCCCCTATAACAGCAGTCTAACTGTATTCTGGAGCTCCCCCTATAAGATCAATCTGGCTTTGTAGTCTGGAGCGCCCCCTATAACAGCAGTCTGGCTGTGTAGTCTGGAGTGCCCCCTATAACAGCAGTCTGGCTGTGTAGTCTGGAGCGCCCCCTATAACAGCAGTCTAACTGTATTCTGGAGCTCCCCCTATAAGATCAATCTGGCTTTGTAGTCTGGAGCGCCCCCTATAACAGCAGTCTGGTTGTGTAGTCTGGAGCGCCCCCTATAACAGCAGTCTGGTTGTGTAGTCTGGAGCGCCCCCTAGAACAGCAGTCTGGCTGTGTAGTCTGGAGCGCCTCCTATAACAGCAGTCTGACTGTGTAGTCTGGAGCGCCCCCTATAACAGCAGTCTGGCTGTGTAGTCTGGAGCTCCCCCTATAACAGCAGTCTAACTGTGTAGTCTGGAGCGCCCCCTATAACATCAATCTGGCTTTGTAGTCTGGAGCGCCCCCTATAACAGCAGTCTGGTTGTGTATTCTGGAGCGCCCCCTATAACAGCAGTCTAACTTGTGTTGCCTGGAGCGCCCCCTATAATAGAATACAATTTTTGGATGGAAAAACTGGCGTTGTAAAGTGCCTAGAGTGCCATGCTTAGTCCATATAGTCACACTGCGGCCACATATTGTCTTGTTATCCCATTCCTAAAGAATAGGGACAGGGGATTCATTTTTATTTTTTTTACGTAGGGCTTTCTGTACTGAGAAAAAGCTCATAAACTAAATTATTTAAAAAAAATAAAAATGTCATTGCGAAATTTCAGTTACTTTTTTCCAAGAAGCAGATTGTGTTTTATCCCGTCAGATAATTAGCATCACTGAGTGTATTCAATAGACATTTCCCGTTTGACCTACTTGAATCTACAGGACCTCCTATTGTCTTAATTGACTGGTCCACCAATCCGCTGTCATGTGAAATGACATCGTCTTTGTTTTTAGCATTGCGCCATAATAAAGAACCCAACATTAAACTGTCTCTGTTGCTCTCTGTTAGGATTCAGTTCATTATACAAAGTAGTTATTATCTATAGGGCCCTGTAATAAGTTCTTTTATGCAAGAATAAATACTCAGTAATCCCGGGAAAAGCTGCCGGATGGAGAGTCTCGCACGCTGCTGAGATTTACTCCAGGGATAATGAACGGGAAGATGGGAAGAGATCTCAATATGCTCGAGGTTAAATCATACGAGACTGGTGATGATGCCACAAAAGCGAGGTAATGTTATGATTGGCACCGACTCAATGCAAATTGCCAGATAATTACTGAGAAAAAGTCATATTTGCAAATTAAGCTGTTCAGACGTGTGACACTTCCCATCTCCTGGAACGCCTTCCATAAACTTTCAGCTCTGGGGCAACAAAAACTAAATTTGATCGTTTTGGCTAATGCTAGTAGTGCACTTTAAGAAAAAGGTGTCAGATTCTTAAAGGGCTAGTGTATAATATTTTAATTTTTTTTTTTATTATTATTGTTGTTTTTATGTCTATGCCTAAAGTGATATATAATATGAGGAGCAATATGTTTGTATTTTTTATTTTTATATTATTATTTATTTTATGTATTTTTTTTATTTTTTTTGCATATTAACAGTGCATCTTTTGCGATGAGAAGTTGCATACGAAGAGTATTATATAATTTTTTTTCCTTGCGCTTCATTCACTTGAGACAATGATGAAACATGGCGCATAGATGTTTGTACCCTTTTTTTCCCCATGCTAAAGTGCATCTTTTTGGATGACATATTTTATATGGTGAGGATTTGGGTTTGATTTTATATATATATATATTTTATTTTTATTTATTTTTTATTATAATTTTTTAACGACCGAGTTTTCGTTCGTGTGTAAAACCCAAACTGTTCACTCACTGAATTAACTGCTTTTTCCATCAGACAGATTCTCAGTTCACTGAGGGATCAGGTTACAGCTGCCTATAGAAGTCTATGGAGAGGGGATGGGGAGTAGGAGAGCAGGAGCAGAGTATGAGAGAGAGAGGGGCAGACAGACACAGATGCTGCTACAGCTGCTAGTAAGCGTTTAGTATGACCCCAGTGCTGGATTCACAGCTAGACTGCTCATTAATGTCGTATAATTTACTCCACGTTGCTGCTGCGAAATATGCAGTAGATAAAGATACGAGAGCAGGATTCTCCTTTTATGTGTGCTGTATATAGAAGACATGATAGCAGTTTGGCTCCGCCCACTAGTTTAGAGAAAACTGAGAATTAGAGAGAGAGCCTGCAGAGGGGAAAACTGCAAAAAATAAAATAAATCAGATACACGTTCCCTTTTAAAGTCAAAGAAGATATCACATGACATAAAAATACCCTACATAGAGCATACTACAACTTAAAAGTACAATATGGTCAAAAGCCACAACAAAACCACAATGGAAAATATTATACTGTGTGAATGGGAGTTGCTATTAACCAATAATGCATAGCTGCCTTGTGTGGCATAATACTGCATGGGGAAAAACACCACAAAAAAATGGTGACTGTGAATACAAATCCTAAAGTTTTCATCTGCCAAGTTGATTTCTATTCAGCTGTTTCCTAATTATATATTTTTAGGGAAAATCTAGAGCCACCACAAACTTCAAGGTTCCGGCTATCAAGAAGTTACTGTTAACTGCTTATTTTCCCTGCAGTGACCACTACAGGGAAAATTGAGTATTACATGCAGCCATGTAATAAATGGACAGACCAGATCCTCCAGAGCAAAAGCTGCTGTTTGTTAAAAGCTTTCTACTTTGGATCATAGAGGGGGTCCAAAACAGGTGACTACCCACTATGACGTCCAAATCTCCTAAAAAGTTTGTTAACATTAGAAAACCCCTTAATTCTACCAATAGATTTTTTCCAACTTGCAGTACGCTCTACTCTGTGTGGTATCAGGAGACTATTGTCGCTTGTAAGCACATATTTATTAATTTTAGATATAAATAAATCCGATAAACAATGCCTACAGATTGCTATTTCCTGCATAATTAAGTAAGTAAACAGAGGTAATCAATCACACATATCACAAATGACGAATATTAATTCTCTCTGTGACAATAATTCAAGCAAAGCCAAAAGATCATTGCCAGCTCTGCATGTGGGGGTGGGGTAATCATAAATATATCATATGCCTTAGCACCATTTATAGATTATATATATTGCATATTAAAATGCAAGCTCTGCTGGACAGCAAATTCATTCCTTAGAATTAATTGAAGTTTGTTATTTTATATTATTACACGGCAATGATCAATAAAATATGTATACTGGCAGAAACAGCTCCAATTGAAGTGTGGTCAATCTAGAAAAAGTATCAAAAAGTAGGTGAATGTGAAGTGTTTCAATAAAATCTGCTGGAAAAAAAAGAAGAAAAAAGAGAACAAAAATGCTGTATTAAATTAGAGGCATATGAGGGTACAGGTTTGGCCCATAGTCTTCTATGACTCCAATTTAAAACTTCATACAATTCTGAACTTGCGCAGAAAGGTAATATAGCTCCCTATGAACAAGAATATTGTTACTCTAATACTACCCCCAACGTACAAGAATATAACTACTATAATAGTGCCCCCTATATACAAGAATATAACTACTATAATACTGCCCCTATATACAAGAATATAACTACTATAATACTGCCCCTATATACAAGAATATAACTACTATAATACTGCCCCCTATATACAAGAATATAAGTACTATAATACTGCTCCCTATGTACAAGAATATAACTACTATAATACTGCCCCTATATACAAGAATATAACTACTATAATACTGCCCCTATATACAAGAATATAACTACTATAATACTGCCCCTATATACAAGAATATAACTACTATAATACTGCCCCCTATATACAAGAATATAACTACTATAATACTGCCCCTATATACAAGAATATGACTACTATAATACTGCCCCTATATACAAGAATATGACTACTATAACACTGCTCCTATATACAAGAATATAAGTACTATAATACTGCTCCCTATGTACAAGAATATAACTACTATAATACTGCCCCTATATACAAGAATATAACTACTATAATACTGCCCCTATATACAAGAATATAACTACTATAATACTGCCCCTATATACAAGAATATAACTACTATAATACTGCCCCCTATATACAAGAATATAACTACTATAATACTGCCCCTATATACAAGAATATGACTACTATAATACTGCCCCTATATACAGGAATATAACTACTATAATACTGCCCCTATATACAAGAATATAACTACTATAATACTGCCCCTATATACAGGAATATAACTACTATAATACTGCCCTTATATACAAGAATATAACTACTATAATACTGCCCCCTATATACAAGAATATAACTACTATAATACTGCCCCTATGTACAAGAATATAACTACTATAATACTGCTCCCTATATACAAGAATATAAGTACTATAATACTGCCCCTATATACAAGAATATAACTACTATAATACTGCCACTATATACAAGAATATAACTCCTATAATACTGCCCCCTATATACAAGAATATAACTACTATAATACTGCCCCTATATACAAGAATATAACTACTATAATACTGCCCCCTATATACAAGAATATAACTACTATAATACTGCCCCCTATATACAAGAATATAACTACTATAATACTGCCCCCTATATACAAGAATATAACTACTATAATACTGTTCCTATATACAAGAATATAACTACTATAATACTGCCCCTATATACAAGAATATAACTACTATAATACTGCCCCCTATATAGAAGAATATAACTACTATAATACTGCCCCCTATATACAAGAATATAACTACTATAATACTTCCCCCTATATACAAGAATATAACTACTATAATACTGTTCCTATATACAAGAATATAACTACTATAATACTGCCCCTATATACAAGAATATAACTACTATAATACTGCCCCTATATACAAGAATATAACTACTATAATACTGCCCCCTATGTACAAGAATATAACTACTGTAATACTGCCCCCTATATACAAGAATATAACTACTATAATACTGCTCCCTATATACAAGAATATAACTACTATAATACTGCCCCCTATATACAAGAATATAACTACTATAATACTGCCCCCTATATACAAGAATATAACTACTATAATACTGCCCCTATATACAAGAATATAACTACTATAATACTGCTCCTATGTACAAGAATATAACTACTGTAATACTGCCCCCTATATACAAGAATATAACTACTATAATACTGCCTCCTATATACAATAATATAACTACTATAATACTGCCCCAATATACAAGAATATACCTACTATAATACTGCTCCAATGTACAAGACTATAACTACTATAATACTGCCTCCTATACACAAGAATATAACTACTACAATAATGCCCCCTATGTACAAGAATATAACGACTATAATACTGCCCCCTATATACAAGAATATAACGACTATAATACTGCCCCTATATACAAGAATATAACTACTATAATACTGCCCCCTATATACATGAATAAAACTACTATAATACTGCCCCTATATACAAGAATATAACTACTATAATACTGCCCCTATATACAAGAATATAACTACTATAATACTGCTCCCTATATACAAGAATATAACTACTACAATACTGCCCCCTATGTACAAGAATATAACTCCTATAATACTGCTCCCTATATACAAGAATATAACTACTATACTACTGCCCCCCTATGTACAAGAATATAATTACTGTAATACTGCTCCTATATACAAGAATATAACTACTATAATACTGCCCCCTATATACAAGTATATAAGTACTATAATACTGCCCCTATATACAAGAATATAACTACTATAATACTGCCCCCTATATACAAGAATATAACTACTATAATACTTCTCCTATGTACAAGAATATAACTACTATAATACTGCCCCTTTATACAAGAATATAACTACTATAATACTGCCCCCTATATACAAGAATAGAACTACTATAATACTGACCCTATATACAAGAATATAACTACTATAATACTGCCCCTATATACAAGAATATAACTACTATAATACTGCCCCCTATATACAAGAATATAACTACTATAATACTGCCTCCTATATACAAGAATATAACTACTATAATACTGCCCCTATATACAAGAATATAACTACAATAATACTGCTTCCTATGTACAAGAATAAAACTACTATAATACTGCCCCATATATACAAGAATATAACTACTATAATACTACCCCTATATACAAGAATATAACTACTATAATACTGCACCTATATACAAGAATACAACTACTATAATACTGCTCCTATATACAAGAATATAACTACTATAATACTGCCCCCTATATACAAGAATATAACTACTATAATACTGCCCCCTATATACAAGACTATAACTACTATAATACTGCTCCTATGTACAATAATATAACGAAAAAATGGGGAATATCCTCCAGCTCACCTTGTCACAGGTACGGTATAGTGATCAGCGCACGGATCCTCGTGTCGGCACACGCAAGGGAAACAGCAGAGAAAAGGAAGGTGAAACCAGCGCTGAAGTGGAATATCTATTAAAAACGGGAATCTTCTTCCAAGTTTTATTGTTGCTTTTGTTAAAAACAATGGACAACGAAAAATAGTGGTGACGGGCAGGTAATGTCCAAAGTACAGAGAGTGTTGAGGGAGATAGGCGGTAGCCTACGCGTTTCAGACCCCTGCTGGGTCCTTAGTCATGGCTTATGATTATTTTTCGTTGTCCATTGTTTTTAACAAAAGCAACAATAAAACTTGGAAGAAGATTCCCGTTTTTAATAGATATTCCACTTCAGTGCTGGTTTCACCTTCCTTTTCTCTACAATAATATAACTATTATAATACTGCCCCATATATACAAGAATATAACTACTATAATACTGCCCCCTATGTACAAGAATATAACTACTATAATACTGCTCCAATATACCAGAATATAACTACTATAATACTGCCCCTATATACGAGAATATAACTACTATAATACTGCCCCCTATATACAAGAATATAACTACTATAATACTGCCCTCTATATACAAGAATATAACTACTATAATACTGCTCCTATATACAAGAATATAACTACTATAATACTGCTCCTATATACAAGAATATAACTACTATAATACTGCTCCTACATACAAGAATATAACTACTATAATACTGCTCCTATATACAGGAATATAACTACTATAATACTGTTCCTATATACAAGAATATAACTACTATAATACTGCCCCCTATATACAGGAATATAACTACTATAATACTGACCCCTATGTACAAGAATAGAACTACTATAATACTGCTCCTATATACAAGAATATAACTACTATAATACTGCCCCTATATACGAGAATATATCTACTATAATACTGCCCGCTATATACAAGAATATAACTACTATAATACTGCTCCTATATACAAGAATATAACTACTATAATACTGCCCCTATATACGAGAATATATCTACTATAATACTGCCCGCTATATACAAGAATATAACTACTATGAGGGTATGTGCACACACACTAATTACGTCCGTAATTGACGGACGTATTTCGGCCGCAAGTCCCGGACCGAACACAGTGCAGGGAGCCGGGCTCCTAGCATCATACTTATGTACGATGCTAGGAGTCCCTGCCTCGCTGCAGGACAACTGTCCCGTACTGTAATCATGTTTTCAGTACGAGACAGTTGTCTTGCAGCGAGGCAGGGACTCCTAGCATCGTACATAACTATGATGCTAGGAGCCCGGCTCCCTGCACTGTGTTCGGTCCGGGACTTGCGGCCGAAATACGTCCGTCAATTACGGACGTAATTAGTGTGTGTGCACATACCCTAATACTGCTCCTATATACAAGAATATAACTACTATAATACTGCCCCTATATACGAGAATATATCTACTATAATACTGCCCGCTATATACAAGAATATAACTACTATAATACTGCTCCTATATACAAGAATATAACTACTATAATACTGCCCCTATATACGAGAATATATCTACTATAATACTGCCCGCTATATACAAGAATATAACTACTATGAGGGTATGTGCACACACACTAATTACGTCCGTAATTGACGGACGTATTTCGGCCGCAAGTCCCGGACAGAACACAGTGCAGGGAGCCGGGCTCCTAGCATCATACTTATGTACGATGCTAGGAGTCCCTGCCTCGCTGCAGGACAACTGTCCCGTACTGTAATCATGTTTTCAGTACGAGACAGTTGTCTTGCAGCGAGGCAGGGACTCCTAGCATCGTACATAACTATGATGCTAGGAGCCCGGCTCCCTGCACTGTGTTCGGTCCGGGACTTGCGGCCGAAATACGTCCGTCAATTACGGACGTAATTAGTGTGTGTGCACATACCCTAATACTGCTCCTATATACAAGAATATAACTACTATAATACTGCCCCTATATACGAGAATATATCTACTATAATACTGCCCGCTATATACAAGAATATAACTACTATAATACTGCCCCTATATACGAGAATATATCTACTATAATACTGCTCCTATATACAAGAATATAACTACTATAATACTGCCCCCGATATACAAGAATATAACTACTATAATACTGCCCCTATATACGAGAATATATCTACTATAATACTGCTCCTATATACAAGAATATATCTACTATAATACTGCTCCTATATACAAGAATATAACTACTATAATACTGCCCCCGATATACAAGAATATAACTACTATAATACTGCCCCCGATATACAAGAATATAACTACTATAATACTGCCCGGTGTGTAGGTTAAATATGTTTTACATCTAATGTATTTCGCTTTAAATATATTAAAAAAAATAACAAACACTTTCTGTGTTTTCTATAAAATAACAGTGTGCGGCTGAGTCAGCAATCTGTTTGTGACCTAAAAATACTCAAGATTGTGAATAGAAACGTCTGACAGATTTCTGTCTCCATTTCACAGTTTTCCTCCAATTGATATAAGTGCCTGCCATTTGGTTTATTGTCGATGCGGCCTCATGGAGGTTATTTGCATGTGGATAGTTGGTTGCTGGATTGGGTTTAACAATGTAATGCCCTGCAGTTAAACTGTCTTTACATATGATTCTGTTATAGCTCATTTTGTGCAAAACACAAGGTACAATCTTCCTACAAATTTCCCTACACAGAAAAGCCCTGGAGCCCTACAAGAAAATCAGCCATAAACCCCAAAGTCCATGAAAATACCATCCTTATTGGAAACGTATTTACCATGTATTGTATGAGCATTGCCGACATGAATTCCAAAATAACACAAAGATAATTTTATATTATAATTTAAGGTTCATCTATTGTTCAACTGGACTGGGGGCAAATACTTTATGGGATGACCAAGATTCATAGAAATGCAGTCTGTCAATGCAATAGGAAGTAATGGCATCAGTGAGGTGTGAGGCACCACAGAGATCAGTTTATTCTGAGGAACGCTCTCAATAGATTTACTAGGATCAAGTAATGTGAAAAAGGTACAAAGTTAATACCTGCATCCCACTTTATAGGTGCAAACGTCTAATGTGTTCTAAAATAAGCTAATAATGTAAGATACTGGGGCAGTATTATAGTAGTTATATTCTTGTACATAGGGGGAGTATTATAGTAGTTATATTCTTGTATATAGGGGGCAGTATTATAGTAGTTATATTCTTGTACATAGGAGCAGTATTATAGTAGTTATATTCTTGTATATAGGTGGCAGTATAGTAGTAGTTATATTCTTGTATATAGGGAGTAGTATTATAGTAGTTATATTCTTGTATATAGGGAGTAGTATTATAGTAGTTATATTCTCGTATATAGGGGCAGTATTATAGTAGTTATATTCTTGTATATAGGGGGCAGTATTATAGTAGTTATATTCCTGTATATAGGAGCAGTATTATAGTAGTTATATTCTTGTATATAGGGGCAGTATTATAGTAGTTATATTCTTGTATGTAGGGGCAGTATTATAGTAGTTATATTCTTGTATATAGGAGCAGTATTATAGTAGTTATATTCTTGTATATAGGAGCAGTATTATAGTAGTTATATTCTTGTACATAGGGGGCAGTATTATAGTAGTTATATTCTTGTACATAGGGGGCAGTATTATAGTAGTTATATTCTTGTACATAGGGGGAGTATTATAGTAGTTATATTCTTGTATATAGGAGCAGTATTATAGTAGTTATATTCTTGTACATATGGAGCCGTATTATAGTAGTTATATTCTTGTATATAGGGGCAGTATTATAGTAGTTATATTCTTGTATATAGGAGGCAGTATTATAGTAGTTATATTCTTGTATATAGGGGGCAGTATTATAGTAGTTATATTCTTGTATATAGGGGGCAGTATTATAGTAGTTATATTCTTGTATATAGGAGCAGTATTATAGTAGTTATATTCTTGTATATAGGAGCAGTATTATAGTAGTTATATTCTTGTATATAGGGGGCAGTATTATAGTAGTTATATTCTTGTATATAGGGGGCAGTATTATAGTAGTTATATTCTTGTATATAGGAGCAGTATTATAGTAGTTATATTCTTGTATATAGGGGCAGTATTATACTGGTTATATTCTTGTATATAGGGGGCAGTATTATAGTCGTTATATTCTTGTACATAGGGGGCAGTATTATAGTAGTTATATTCTTGTATATAGGGGCAGTATTATAGTAGTTATATTCTTGTATATAGGGGGCAGTATTATAGTAGTTATATTCTTGTATATAGGAGGCAGTATTATAGTAGTTATATTCTTGTATATAGGAGCAGTATTATAGTAGTTATATTCTTGTACATAGGGGCAGTATTATAGTAGTTATATTCTTGTATATAGGAGCAGTATTATAGTAGTTATATTCTTGTAGGGGCAGTATTATAGTAGTTATATTCTTGTACATAGGAGCAGTATTATAGTAGTTATATTCTTGTATATAGGGGGCAGTATTATAGTAGTTATATTCTTGTATATAGGGGCAGTATTATAGTAGTTATATTCTTGTACGTAGGAGCAGTATTATAGTAGTTATATTCTTGTATATAGGGGGTAGTATTATAGTAGTTAGATTCTTGTATATAGGGGGCAGTATTATAGTAGTTATATTCTTGTATATAGGGGGCAGTATTATAGTAGTTATATTCTTGTATATAGGGGGCAGTATTATAGTAGTTATATTCTTGTATATAGGGGCAGTATTATAGTAGTTATATTCTTGTATCTAGGAGCAGTATTATAGTAGTTATATTCTTGTATATAGGGGCAGTATTATACTGGTTATATTCTTGTATATAGGGGGCAGTATTATTGTAGTTATATTCTTGTACATAGGGGGCAGTATTATAGTAGTTATATTCTTGTATATAGGGGCAGTATTATAGTAGTTATATTCTTGTATATAGGGGGCAGTATTATAGTAGTTATATTCTTGTATATAAGAGCAGTATTATAGTAGTTATATTCTTCTATATAGGGGGCAGTATTATAGAAGTTTATATTCTTGTATATAGGAGGCAGTATTATAGTAGTTATATTCTTGTATATAGGGGCAGTATTATAGTAGTTATATTCTTGTATATAGGAGCAGTATTATAGTAGTTATATTCTTGTATATAGGAGGCAGTATTATAGTAGTTATATTCTTGTATATAGGAGCAGTATTATAGTAGTTATATTCTTGTACATAGGGGGCAGTATTATAGTAGTTATATTCTTGTATATAGGAGCAGTATTATAGTAGTTATATTCTTGTAGGGGCAGTATTATAGTAGTTATATTCTTGTACATAGGAGCAGTATTATAGTAGTTATATTCTTGTATATAGGGGGCAGTATTATAGTAGTTATATTCTTGTATATAGGGGCAGTATTATAGTAGTTATATTCTTGTCCATAGGAGAGGATAGACGTGTGCTTGTGAGCTCCCTGTTAGGACTATGCATGGCTTCTGACCCAGGTGGAGGGGAGGGGTCCTGGGCTGATGATCCTGGGAAAGCCCAGAGTCTGGAGTTTGGCCTGCAGCATGGAGATGGTGGAGGTGATGATCTGGAAATGGTGGCTGGTGAGTCAACTGAATCTCATGATGTTGGTGAATTGTGCACAAAAATGACAAAGAAAAATATCTTTAAAATGGAAATGCAAGTTCGCAAGTTGAGAACTGAAATTAACCAAGAGACTGATCCAAAGGCAAAGCTGATGAAATGTCTGGATGTTTGCACACGTGAGCTGGTGATATTGAAGGAGAGATTGCAGAAAGAATCATGCACAGTACCCAAAATAAAGAACTGGGCAAGTGAGAACAAAAGGGAGACCAGAGCCCAAACTGTGAAGAGAAAAAATATCATTGCAAAAAAAGACACTGACTATAAGACTGTGTATAATATTGTGGAGCAGGGAAACCCTGGAAGATATGAGTGTGCAGTGGCTGGAGGATCACAACTCTCATCATGTGTGGGGTTTGTGCAATCAGTCAACACAAATGCTGCTAAAGCTGCAGAGAAATGTGTGGCAGCTGACGAGGGGTTAACTGCAGTGGACTCTATGTGCAGTACAGATGAAGTGAATGCGAGTGGCACTCCTGGGAGTGAACAAGAAAGTGCCTCATGTCCTGATATTATAAGTGAGACCTCGCTCAGCGCGGTGATTGACAGTCTGATATCTGATGAACCAGCGGCACAGGCTGAGGCGGACATTGCAGACCCTGTTCTGGAGGTTCAGCCGTCCGCAGTGTCAGTGAATGGAGTGCAGGTTACACAGCGATCAGGAGCAGACACAGGAGGATCTGCAGTACAATCAGCTGAGGAGAGGTCCAGTCCTGACCCACCTGCTGGCAGACCTCAGTACAGGAGACTGTTCTCCAGCGTCACAAGACCGACTAACCCCACACCTCAGAGGAGGAACGCGGTCAGAATCTGGTACTCAGGACCAGAGGAAAACCTCCCCTCCAGACTCTACATTGGGAAAGTTTTGTTGAAGGAGTTTATGAAGTTTAAAGCTTCTGAGGTGTTCGCTCTGATCCACGTTCCCTCCAGCAGGAATTATGACATCAGTTTCAAGCTGCAATATAGTCTAGACTTATTCTGGAGTATTTATAACGATACAAAGGAGCACGCGATGTGGGAGCATCTACATGTCATCCAGCTGACTAAACCCCAGGTAGTCACCGCCACCGTCCTGTTCCAGTCTGAGGTGGTGGCTCTGGCAGATTTGCAGCACTGGTTGAGCAGATATTGTGAGGTGAAGAGACCGCCAACAAAGATCTATGATGAGGAGGAGATCTGGAATGGAGGATATTCTGTCAAGATCCAGCTGGTTCAGGAGAATGGAGTGACCAGACATCTGCCGCACTCCTTCTAACTGGGCTCGGAGAGAGGCATATGTTACTACCCTGGTCAACCGCGACTGTGCCATAGATGTGGGGGCAGACACCGGCCATTCAACTGTTCCCGTATTAAGTGCTCACTATGTGGTCATTTTGGGCATGTGAAGGATGATTGTACAGGACCTGTCATCTGTAACCTGTGCTTAGGACCTGGACATACATTCCGGGAGTGTCCACATGCAGAACATAATAAAGAGGAGACCTTTAAAGAAACCATGGAGGAAGAGCAGGAAGATGTCTCCATATGTGTAGATATGACCCCAGAACCTGGAAGCCCCAGCGAGGATGTGAGCCGAAGTACCAGAGACCCTGCTCCAGAGACGAATGTACCATCTGTGGATGCTGCACAAGTGTCACCAGCCACTGAAAATAGAGGTCATGCTAAAAGTAAAAGTTCCAGTCACTCTGTCACCAAAACATCTAAACATCTGCCCAACACCAGTAAGGAACCAGCTGATCCAGCCGCAGCGACCAGTAAAAAAACAGCTGTGCCAGCCGCAGCGACCAGTAAGGAACCAGCTGATCCAGCCGCAGCGACCAGTAAAAAAACACCTATTCCAGCCGCAGCGACCAGTATGGCTGAGGAGGGATTTCAGACGGTTAAAAGGAGAAGTAAAACAGATGATTCTTCTAGGAAAAAAATCACTACTGCAAAGAAATCACCAGAGTCTCCAGTGCTGGCGATAACTGGGGGACGTTACTGTGCGCTGGGAGAAGATGACCAGGAAGAAGAAGCAGAGATGGAGCAAGTCTCCTCACGCAACCCAGATGACGAACCTCAGGATGAAGACGCTGACCCCCCAATGTCCACCAAAAGATGGGGTGTTACAGGACATAGCAGTGGAAGAAGGAAAAAAAGTAGGAAAGACATGTAACCAGGATGAGGCTGAAAATCACCTCCTATTAATGTGAACAGTGTGAAGAATAGGAGCAGGCGGCGGGCGATATTCCAGCGTCTGTCTGACGACAAAACCAATGTCCTCTTTATACAAGAGACTTATCTACAGAGTAATGTCCCTGCTGTGTCCCTGCAGTCACCACATCTAGTGGGACAGTGAAACTCTTTGCTGCTGTATGGAGACTTCTACCCCGAACTCCGTTTATATCATAGAGGCTTACTATATGCCATAAATGTGGTGACCGTGTACCCTCTGTGGTGTGCGCGATGCTGCCCGGTCACCAATAAAGAAGAACTCTCCTGTAATACTGTCTAGAATAATATCATGAAAAATAGTTGAAACAATCTATACTGGAGCAATATTCATATATTATGGTTTGTTTAATGATTGTGATGTTATTAAGAGACATACGTTTATTTTCTTTATCTGTTATGAGTGTATTGCAAAGGTATTGTAATATTTTGTTGCAAGTTTTCAAATAAAAAAGATAATTATACTGGTTATATTCTTGTATATAGGGGGCAGTATTATAGTAGTTATATTCTTGTACATAGGGGGCAGTATTATAGTAGTTATATTCTTGTATATAGGGGCAGTATTATAGTAGTTATATTCTTGTATATAGGGGGCAGTATTATAGTAGTTATATTCTTGTATATAGGAGCAGTATTATAGTAGTTATATTCTTCTATATAGGGGGCAGTATTATAGCAGTTTATATTCTTGTATATAGGAGGCAGTATTATAGTAGTTATATTCTTGTATATAGGGGCAGTATTATAGTAGTTATATTCTTGTATATAGGGGCAGTATTATAGTAGTTATATTCTTGTATATAGGAGGCAGTATTATAGTAGTTATATTCTTGTATATAGGAGCAGTATTATAGTAGTTATATTCTTGTACATAGGGGGCAGTATTATAGTAGTTATATTCTTGTATATAGGAGCAGTAATATAGTAGTTATATTCTTGTAGGGGCAGTATTATAGTAGTTATATTCTTGTACATAGGAGCAGTATTATAGTAGTTATATTCTTGTATATAGGGGGCAGTATTATAGTAGTTATATTCTTGTATATAGGGGCAGTATTATAGTAGTTATATTCTTGTATATAGGAGCAGTATTATAGTAGTTATATTCTTGTATATAGGGGCAGTATTATAGTAGTTATATTCTTGTATATAGGGGCAGTATTATAGTAGTTATATTCTTGTATATAGGGAGCAGTATTATAGTAGTTATATTCTTGTATATAGGAGCAGTGTTATAGTAGTTAAATTCTTGTACATAGGGGGCAGTAGTATAGTAGTTATATTCTTGTATATAGGGGCAGTATTATAGTAGTTATATTCTTGTATATAGGGGGCAGTATTATAGTAGTTATATTCTTGTATATAAGGGGCAGTATTATAGTAGTTATATTCTTGTATATATGAGCAGTATTCTGGTAGTTATATTCTTGTATATAGGGGCAGTATTGTAGTAGTTATATTCTTGTATATAGGGGCAGTATTATAGTAGTTATATTCTTGTATATAGGGGGCAGTATTATAGTAGTTATAGTCTTGTATATAGGGGCTGTATTATAGTAGTTCTATTCTTGTACATAGGAGCAGTATTATAGTAGTTATATTCTTGTATATAGGGGGCAGTATTATAGTAGTTATATTCTTGTATATAGGGGCAGTATTATAGTAGTTATATTCTTGTACATAGGGGGCAGTATTATAGTAGTTATATTCTTGTATATAGGGGGCAGTATTATAGTAGTTATATTCATGTACGTAGGGGGCATTATTATAGTAGTTATGTTAATGTAAATAGGAGGCAGTATATTAATAGTTATATTCCTAAAACATAGGCGGCAGTAGCATAATATATATATATATGTAGATTGTATATTTGTTTTTTACTTTAACGTGTGCTCCGAGTTTTCATGTACACCATGTAAAGCCCCTGAGCTGTGGAGCTTTATCCACTTCTATCTTTATTGTTAGACCACTCAGAAGATCCTATTAAATATGAATAGACCTTTGTTTCCTCTTCTTAGTACTATTTCTGCAAATTCAAGGTCATATGTTTTGAATATTGACAAGCAAATCAATGTGAGAACATTACAATTGTATTTATTTTGTTTTATTTTTTATTTTTCACACATTAGTCTGTACAGAAGCCGTTACCTGCACACTGACAGCGAGTACAGGATGCCACTGTATAAATCTGGGGGACTGACATTATCTAATATCCGGGTTATCACAGTTCATCCCTGCAGCTTGTTCCATGTACAGTAATGAGTTTAATTATTGGTAGAGAACTGATATAACAAAAGCAGGAACCTGAATGTACTTATCCTACGTAACTTTAAATTAGAATCAGCATAAACTTATCACAGTCCAGATTGTCAGCCAAAATAGAAGTGGGATAACATGCACAGGTACAGCAGAGCTGAAGAGAACTAAGTAGATTTATCTACCAAGCTGTAGAAAATGAGATAATGCATGATAAAGATAGATAGATAGATAGATAGATAGATAGATAGATAGATAGATAGATAGATAGATAGATAGATAGATAGATAGATAGATAGATAGATAGATAGATAGACCTACCCTAGAACAGAAGGGTTAATGCTTATGGAATCCCCATATTAATCTTTGTACAGTAGAGAAGCGTTAATTCTCAATGAATAGATAAATAGCGGCACCCAACACCCGGTAAAGAAGGTCTTCCACACTTCCATTTCTGTTTTATAGGAGAGAAAAGTTTGTTCGCCTTTCCCTTGTTTGCTAGCATGCGGTTGGGGGGGGGGGGGTACCATACAAGCGATGTCTATTGCACATAAAGAAGGGGTATATATGGAGCCAACCTAAAACAAAAATTAAAAAAAAGGCCTTCAAACCAATAGCAGGGGCATCCTCAGTGCTATATAAATCCTTTAGCCAATGGTATAAAGATCAGGATCCCTGTGGAGGTTAACACTGCCTATGAGGAAGAGGTATAAGACCAAGCCCCTGACTAGAGTCCGATCACAGCGGCAGAGAAGCGTCTGCACCACCTCTGCCCATACTGTGAAACCCCAGTACATATAACTTACTTGTTAAAACATCATTTAAGAAGTATCAAGTCTTCAGTTTGTCAGCAGTCTCTGCAACAAAATTTCAATTCAGGATACAAGTTTCACTCACACACACAAGGGCAATGGTATATTTTATTAAAGATATTGAAACTCATCTCAAACAGCAGTGACCGGGCGCTTTAACATTTCATGAGATAGATCAGCTTCGGTTTTGTACAACACACACAATCTATTTCTGGCTCCAATGGGTTTAATAAGACAAACTTGAAAAGAAATGTACTCATAAGGTTGTGCAATTTTTTCGGGAGTCTTGTGCACAGTTCCTGAAGGTATCCCCCCCCCCTCCCCCTCTCACCACCCCCATCTCTAATATTCTTGGAGCTTCAGAAAAATCGCTCAGTATATAGCATGTTGAACTAGAGTAGAAACAACAGATGAAACCCGCCTCACTTACTGGAATTGCGTTCTCCTTTACAATTGTAACATAAGTTAATTATCAGATCTGCCGTATTATTTAAAAGGCAAAGCATGTGGATCTGCGTAACAGTCTTAGAAGACATCAATTTCTAAATTTCCCATGATAAGACATGACAGGGCCCCATTTGTCTTTGCTACCATGCATGGAGATTGTTTTGTATTGTTTTTACCTGTCAATGCCAGAAGGTGGCGCTATGTAAATACAATATGGTGGAGTTCTGCACATGTCTATGTCAGCAGACCTGTAACCAATCAATAACCACAACTTCAGGAGGGAGGAGGGATACTTGTTTCTGAAAACCTCCAGTATCCACTCATTATCCCAATACCCAAGAGACATAACTGAAACCATTTTTGACAATTAAAAAAATAAAAATACTTAAAGCCTAACCCCCCTTAACCATAGTTTGATTAGTATTTTATACCTTCACAAAAAAACATGTTTTTGGTGCAACTTTCAACAGTGTTTTTTGCCGGTTGTAGTATGTCAGGTTACCTAGCAACCACATGACTTCCTGTCTGAGTGACCACTATTTGATACAGGTAGCTACATGTCATGGGAAATTCTGCTATACACAAAACCTCCTCTCCTCTAAAATTTCCCAGCATTGTCCTGTGAAACTGTCAGCAGAACACAGGGGGTGTTTATAGCGTTCATGCTCTATTATTGGCAGGGTTCAGTTGACACCCCAGAGGATCCAAGTAGTATACAACCCCGTAAGAAATTGCCTATGTAGCAGATCGCTCCAATTTTGGACAACTTGAAGCCATTCCATTATTATATAATAAATATATTGTATAAATCCTAATTTATATGTACAGAACCTTCACTTTTCGAGACAGCAAGTCCGGTATTTTCTTTCAGCCATGTTAGCTCTCATCGGGCTGTTTTTTTTGGTCACCTTGTCACCTCTCACTGTGCAAATTTATGCTTGATTGTATCCCCATGTAGAATGTAAAACATGATCTGTGACCAAAGATATATGTGTCCATCAGTGATGAGTAATGCAGCCTAGAGTCTTTACCCTAATTGACTTGGCTGCAGAGGGATGTAAACAATGAATGCTGGGAAGTGTAGTTCATTGTTGACATCAGTGAAGAAGGAAGTAGCTAGCTTCTCCTCCTAGCTCAATAGAAATCAATATAACTGGTAGTCAAAATGAAAAGATTATTATTACACAAAAATATGGCTGTTTTATTAACCGCCAGGAGACACAGGCTCAGAACAGTTTTTGATCTAAGGTCCATGGATGACCACTGGCTACTAAATATTTTGATCTGGCACTTGATCTGGAATGATTGATGTTTTACAAAGTCTTTGCTGGTTTGTTTTTTTTGTAATTGCCATTATGTAATATAGCCGAGCATTTAGAAAAAGAGAGAAAACGCTCAAACAATCATTTCACGAGAGCCCATTATTCCTTGTCCCTCTCTGCTGTGCTCGCTGTGCAGCTTCCTGGACTTTCTCCATCTTTGTAGGTTACATTGTGATTACCATGCAGGTGATATAAATAAAAACACTTCATGATAAAGAGTTCCATTAATCTGGCCGCCAGGAGTAGTGTGGCACGGCAGAGGCTGTAGGCTTCCTGCGCTGGGACCCGGCCAAGTTTTCTCTCCAGATTACGGTGGCCTTTTGTAAATGAGTTACGTTTCATTCAAGTGCATTTTACTTGTGTGTGAAAATAAAGCATCTGCTCTAACAAACACGGATGCATAAGAGAGCCGACACTAGGAAGCCCTGTTATAAAAACTTGTTTTTGAGTCTATTTCTAGGTATCAATTAAAAGATACAATGAATCAAATCGATGTGATTTTATTTAGTGCTAGAGGGGTCCCCTTCCAGAAGCTGATCATGAGGGGTTCCCTGTTTAAAGCTCCCCTTAATCAGCTGTTTGGGTTAGAGGAGCAGTAATGTCTGTGCATCAGAATAGAAGACAACTCTAAAGGGGTTCTCCAACCTGCTAAAATATTACATAATTTTCTGATCGGTGTGGGTTCAACCTCTGGAACCCCCACTGATCTTAAGAATTAAGGGGCTACATTTACTGCTTTAGCGCTATGTCTGCAAAGTTTTCCCTGCACAGCGGCGCTCTCGGCCGCCGACTGTGCAGGGGACTGCAGCATGGCCCCATTCAATTGAAAAACATTTTCTTCATTTTCAGAATCAGTGGGAGTCACATAGGTCGGACCCCCACCAATCAAAAAGTAATGGCATATCCTAGCAATATGCCATAACTGTATGAGATGGAAATAACCTTTTAAAGGGCTAGTGTGCTTTGGTCAACCCTTTTTTGTTAAAAGAGACCCACAGAAATAAGATTACCATAGGTGTCACACTGCTGGGACCACCAGCGATCAGCTGCAATCTGCACATAAATCTGGCAGCAAGTGTTCAGCTTCTCTGCAGCGCTACCACAGGGGAAATGAAGCATTACACAGTGCCCATTGAAATAATTGGACTGTCCATGCACCTATAGACATTTTGGGTCCTCCAAAGAAAGAGAGATGCTGTTAGTAGACACTTTTTTCTCTGGACCCATCCTCTCCCTAAAAAATATCACATGTGCGTCAAAATCAGGACTCCGGGGAGCATCATTTTTATTTTTGACTTTGATGTCATCCATTGTTTACCATGAGCCAAGCTGTAGTCCTCCACACAACATTTAAAGCCCCCATAAAAATGGATTTCTACACTCCCCATTGATCAAAATTAGCAAAAGTATGGTCCTCCATTACAAAAAGTCGCATTGCACATACCCCACTCCATATTAGCTTAACAGTGAGGTCCAAACTGTGGGATCATTTTTAAGTAAAGTGTATTTAATCCCTCAGTATTAGGTAATATGGGGAGATCCTGACTGTGAGACACTTCATCCCACTTCCCAGGAGGACTTTTCAGATTATTATTTTTTTACCAGCCTCTTTAAATGAGTGACATCACTGGGAATGTGTTACGTCATCATTAAGGGGTGTGGCTAATTAGGAATAAAGTTTACTGAACAAAACATAAAGAGATACACATGAACACATGTTTAGCACAGAAAGATGTAAAAGGAAAGTACGTTCATCTTATACACCCATATGTACAGTATCAGTCATGTCATCCACACCTACAGTATGTATGTAGATGTATCTGGAGGTCTTCAGTACCAAAGTTAAAGTTGCTATCATAGGGGCAAGGATTTTTTTTGTTCAAATGGTAATTCGCCCCTGGGGCCTCGTATTTGATGGGGCGTAAAGACCCTTTGAAATATAAGCAGAAACTAATACTATATATGACGTAACAAATTTAGGGGCTCCTGGTACAGATTTTGCATTAGTGCCAGGAAGCTGCAGGTAAAGCTGGCCGTGCACTTACAATTGCTATTGGCCAAATGCTCATTCGACTAACAGCTATTCCTCCCGACTCCACCAAACACGGCCGAGCGTGCATGTGTTTTCAATGGGGAGAGGGGAATAAGTCGCTGCAAAACAGCTATGGCAGAAGCTTTTTTCTTGCAGGAACAAAGGATTGGGATGTTGAAGTACAACATGCCAGATTCTTCTTTCCCCCGACATCTGCTATCGGTGGAGGGTCGGGATACCCCTATACACATTAGATAGTCGGCTGTCCCGTCGGCGGGTCATATCATTAAAGAATACTACCGTCACACTCTCCCCAGCCAGAAATGGCTGATAACAGGGAGCAATAGATTGCATTTTATTGCATCGCAAATGGAGATAAATTAGACTTTAGATTTGATGTTTCTTTAAGCCCATAGCATTCTGAATATCTGGCACAGGAATCTAAGTAAAAGGGCAAGACACAGTGGAGAAAATATACTTTAAGCTCGAAATGTTCCACAATCTTCAGCAATCAGAGTGACTAAATATCATAGACCTGAATAGTCATGGAGCAAAATAAAATATAGCCAGAGATTCTCATTGAAATAATCATTTAAAACCCTGAGGAATGGTAAAGGGATATGAAAATAGCAGCGTGTGTGGGTGTCTCGATATAAAGAGATAAATCTAATAAAACTTTTATCCAGCTGAACAGAACGCAGCAGACAGGTCTTTATTATTATCAACAGTAATGCCGTAGAAATGAACACTACATCGATGGTATTTCAAAGTGACCTTGTTCCTATGGAAACTGCTTGATCCTGTCAACAACTGGCAGATCAAGCAGCTAAAATGGCTTTTATTTGCATAGGGGGGAAAAAAAAAAAACATTTTCCCAAAATTTATTTTTTGTGCTTAATTTAAAGAACAACTCCAATGGAGAGACATAAGGTCCCCTGATCGCCCACACCCTTAAAGACAAAATGTATGATCATAAATTCATTATTCCTATCCAGGTCACCCGTATCAATAAACATAGACCATCAAGCGGACCAATGGTGACCGCTATAAAACTTCATATGGAAATAGATTAGTAACAACTAATAGGTTACCTGATATTTCCATCTAACTCCCAGGATGCCATAAACGTGTCCCTGCTTATAATCCACAAATAGGAAGAGCCAAAGGGAGGATAGATGGGTGGAGAGAATAGGGACTATGCATTTCTATGAAGCATGGGTGACTATGGGACAAGCTGTTAGCCCCAGATCTGCAAAAATGGCTACTAACTTAGGGTAATCAGCAATCATCCTCATTATTTTCCCTAAACGGAAGCACAACATGATTTCTCACTGAAATCAATGTGTCTATTCATTTCTTCAGGAGTATTGACCAATGTGTAAGGTTCCTTAACAATCATCCATTTTTTTTTTAATTCTGAATATCACTCCCATCATGCTTAACGATGGATTTCATATTTTCTTTGTCTTGGGAGGTGCTTTCCCTTGTGCTAATTTTCACCCCCTGCTAGTAATACAGTTTGCATAACATGCCAAAAGGAGTGGGGCAAAGGAACGAAGTGGGACAAAGGAAAGGAGAGGGGCAAGGTGAAGGAGAGCGGCAAGGCGAAGGAGAGCGGCAAGGGGAAGCAGTGGGGAAAGAGGAAGGTGTGGGAGAATAAAAATGTGTGGAGCGAGGGGAAGGAGTGAGGCAAGGGAAAGGAGTGGGGCAAGGGAAAGGAGTGGGGCAAGGGAAAGGAGTGGGGCAAGGGAAAGGAGTGGAGCAAGGGGACGGCGTGGGGCAATGGAAAGGAGTGAGGCAATGGAAAGGAGTGAGGCAATGGAGAAGTGAGGGGCAATGGAAAAGTCTGGGGCAAGGGGAAGGAGTGGGGCAAGAAGAAGAAGTAGGGCAAGGTAAAGGAGTGGTGCAAGGGGAAGGCATGTGGTAATGGAAATGAGTGGAGGAAGGATCATGAATTACCAATCGCACCCAGGCCCTGGTGTCTAAGAGTTGCCCCTCTGCCACATAACAAGATGCCGATATTATAAATGGTACATAGTGGGCAGGGGACCTGTCACTGATTGTGCATAGGGGGCCAGGAACTTTGTTATGCCTCTGGGTACAGTACTGTGCTCCAAATTCTCCAGCAGCCATGAACTTTGTCGGGGGATGTGGAGAAGGCTATAGGGATATTCTGGAAGGGAGCGGGCTCGCCGGTCTTCGTAAATCTCCCTCATTGTGTTTATATCCGCGTCTTTAGTAGCCCATGGAAATTATATTTAATGCTGTCTTGTACAGATTATACAGTTCACTTATTTCATATCAAATATTATTTCCATGGAAATGTACAATATATGACTGTGTGACATATTTCCGCCTTATGACTTAACTCCAGCGCTCATATATACAATGTTTAGTGTATAGTCACGACATTTCTGCCTGGTTTCCCCCGTATTTTCATATCCCCTACCTGCGCTGATGTAGTTCCCTTGACTTTAGTTTTTATATGTTGGTAGCGAGAAAAAAAATTGTTTTTATGTCACTACTTTGTCTAGTTTACATTTTTACGGGATGTAGTAGGATTACCCCAGCCGTGGCCGTGTTTTATACAAAGAAATGGGTTTACGGCAAAGTGGGATGTATAAAACAGAAGGAGGAATCGTGAATGTCAAAAATCTAATGAAAATGAAATCTCAGCGTAAGAAATTTAAAGGCCATTCCCCCTAAAAAAATAAAAATAAATTAGCAGTAAATAAAAAGCCCAAAAACTCCTCTGCCACATAAGAAGACAATAGTATTATAAATGGTACATGGTTGGTGGGGGCCCTGTTGCAGATTTTGTATTGGGGCCAAAGAGCATCAAGTTACATTTGTAGTCAAGATATTAAACTCTACTAACCCATTTCTGAATCTCAAAATTTTGCTTTTCTCGAGTCCTGAATGGCAAATTTGCTTAATTATATAATAGAGGACAACCTCTTAAATGGAAGCTGGTGCCCGGCTTTCCCAAACACAGATATAATTGAGGCTAAATAGAATTTTTAACAATATGACAACTCAAAAAATAGGGGAATTGGGAAAAAAAAAATTAAAAAAAAGTTTATCATATTGATTACTCCAGTAGTATGTTTGGATGCTGGTAGGGTTAGGCTTAGTGTTAGGTTCAGTCATATATGACATCATATAGGAGTCATATAATGGTAGATATGTAGTGTGTGAACAATATCCTGGACTAAATGGTCTCTACACTCAGTAAACATAAATTATATGGATAGCAATTCACTTAAATGGCTTCAGGAGACATGAGCATTCGAGAGGCAACTTCCCCTGGAACCCAGACACATGGAGATCAGTGGTTTGCCATATTGGCTCTCATATTCAAGGGGATATTTTTGATGAGACAACACCTTGTAATCACTTCCCAGACACACGAGAGCGAATGAAAGCCCAAATTATCTAACTTTCCAGTCTTGAATGGCCCATAATAACCCACCAGGACCCAAAATTTTACTCATCAATAAATATGAATCAAATCCAAATCAAATCCATATTTCCAATTGAATTCACCTAAAAAAAATCATATGCACCATTTAATTTACACATGGTACCAAAAACAGGTAACAAAAAAATTGCCAAAATATTTCTGATTGCCATAATATATTTTTAAATCATTTTTGGAACTTTAGGGAAATAAATTCCTGATCGTAAATGCCTTCTATCAATAAAATATACAACAAAAGATCAGATTTACAACCAATAGTTGTGGGAGGTTTTACGAGTTGTACATTTCAGACAAACTACAATTAAAAAACATTCGCCAGAAATATGGCCTTCCCCTGGTACTAGTTATTTATTTTCCGAATCATCAAGAAAAACTCATTGGAATTCCTCAAGATACCAAAATGCTTTCCATTTTACGGCATTCTGCTGTCAACGTTCAATAATCTACAACATATTCCCAAAAATTGAATAGCAGATTCATGGTGATTATTCTGCAGTATCCCACAGCGGAGACAACGCTGCAGGCTCTATCGGATTTATCGCTGGTAATTAATATCTCCCCGCTGAGCACTCCCTTGGCTTAGGGAGTGTTTGTGGTTACAGCCTAAGATCCATCCTTCCGAGAATAAAGTTGAATAAACTTCAATCAACACCTCTGCTTTCATTCACAATAAATTGCTTCAGTGAAATTGACAGGTTTGGAAAAAAACAAAAAGAAAAAGAAAAAAAAATCATCTTGATTTATTGGTTATTTGAGTAAAGTTTTGTAAAGAAATTTACTTTAGGCGACTTTACCTAAACGTAAAAAAATTGGCCTACTGTAGAAGATCCAATATGGGCGTAAAACACAGCCGAAGCAGTTCCTACAACCCCCACCCCCAACACACTAAAGCTCCAATTGGCTGTACAAATAATCATGTTCTAATTAAGCTCCACCCAGTTTGGGAATGATTTGAGTGGATGGTGGGAATGATGCATCATGGGATCCAATTAAAATATAAAAATAAGATATCGGTGTTCATTTGCCAATTTTTTAAGACCTATCATCAATGTCATAATACAATGATGTCATCAGTAAGAGTATGAGGTGACTAAAATAATGGTTTCATTTAAAAAAAAAACAACATAGATTGATAATAAACAATATCATATCAGTAGTGTGGAACCCATATATACAAGTATAGCCACCAGGTACAGACCAATATTGTCATTATAAATTCCGAATTGCATTTTTTAAACATAAAATTTGGTAACTATTCTAGTTGTTTTTATGGGAGAATTTCAAAACTAGTATTACATTCATTGGTCTGACAACCTACTTGTAAAATTTCTAACAAAATTAAAGGGAAATTCCCTTCTTAGACATTTATGGGATATCCACAGGATCTATCATAAATATCTTTTATCACCCCTATGTGCAAGAAGATAACTACTGTAATACTGCCCCTATATATAAGAGTATAACTACTATTATGTTGCCCCCTATGTACAAGAATATAACTTCTATAATACTGCCCCCTATGTATAAGGATATAACTACTATAATACTGCCCACTATGTACAAGAATATAACTACTATAATACTGCCCCTATATACAAGAATATAACTACTATAATACTGCCCCTATGTACAAGAATATAACTACTATAATACTGTCCCTATATACAAGAATATAACTACTATAATACTGCCCCTATATACAAGAATATAACTACTATAATACTGCTCCTATATACAAGAATATAGCTACTATAATACTGCCCACTATATACAAGAATATAACTACTATAATACTGCCCCCTATATACAAGAATATAACTACTATAATACTGCCTCCTATATACAGGAATATAACTACTATAATACTGCCCCTATATACGAGAATATAACTACTATAATACTGCTCCTATATACAAGAATATAACTACTATAATACTGCCCCCTATGTACAAGAATATAACTACTATAATACTGGCCCTATATACAAGACTATAACTACTATAATACTGCCCCCTATATACAAGAATATAACTACTATAATACTGCCCCTATATACAAGAATATAACTACTATAATACTGCTCCTATATACAAGAATATAGCTACTATAATACTGCCCACTATATACAAGAATATAACTACTATAATACTGCCCCCTATATACAAGAATATAACTACTATAATACTGCCTCCTATATACAGGAATATAACTACTATAATACTGCCCCCCTATACAAGAATATAACTACTATAATACTGCCCCCTACATACAAGAATATAACTACTATAATACTGCCCCCTATGTACAAGACTATAACTACTATAATACTGCCCCCTATATACAAGAATATAACTACTATAATACCGCCTCCTATATACAAGAATATAACTACTATAATACTGCTCCCTATATACAAGAATATAACTACTATAATACTGCCCCCTATATACAAGAATATAACTACTATAATACTGCCCCCTATATACAAGACTATAACTACTATAATACTGCTCCTATATACAAGAATATAACTACTATAATACTGCCCCTATATACAAGAATATAACTACTATAATACTGCCCCTATATACAAGCATATAACTACTACAATACCTCTCCTATATACAAGAATATAACTACTATAATACTGCCCTCTATATACAAGAATATAACTACTATAATACTGCCCCTTATATAAAAGAATATAACTACTATAATACTGCCCCTATATAAGAGAATATAACTACTATAATACTTCTCCTATGTACAAGAATATAACTACTATAATACTGCCCCCTATATACAAGAATATAACTACTATAATACTGCTCCTATGTACACGACTATAACTACTATAATACTGCCTCCTATATACAAGAATATAACTACTATAATACTGCCCCCTATATACAAGAATATAACTACTATAACACTGCCCCTATATACAAGAATATAACTACTATAATACTGCTCCTATATACAAGAATATAACTATTATAATACTGCCCCCTATGGATAAGAATATAACTACTATAATACTGCCCACTATGGATAAGAATATAACTACTATAATACTGCTCCCTATATACAAGAATATAACTACTATAATACTGCCCCTATATACAAGAATATAACTACTATAATACTGCCCCCTATATACAAGAATATAACTACTATAATACTGCCCCTATATACAAGAATATAACTACTATAATACTGCCCCGATATACAAGAATATAACTACTATAATACTGCCCCTATATACAAGAATATATCTACTATAATACTGCCCACTATGGATAAGAATATAACTACTATAATACTGCTCCTATATACAAGAATATAACTACTATAATACTGCCCCTATATACAAGAATATAACTACTATAATACTGCTCCTATATACAAGAATATAACTACTATAATACTGCCCCTATATACAAGATTATAACTACTATAATACTGCCCACTATGGATAAGAATATAACTACTATAATACTGCCCACTATGGATAAGAATATAACTCCTGCAATGGTTGTAAAATGTATAAGTAGTAACTATTCATAATTCCATACAAATAGGGGAATCATCTATTCAGTGTAATCTTATTATTTCCATCCCGGTTAATTGGGATTCTTTGTAAAGGCTATAGAACTACTCAGAATGCAACAGATGTCTACTTTATTATCCCAAGCAGAGTTTCTGGCCTGACAAGTTTCATGTGCGTGGCGCTGTCAGGCTGGCGAGGGAACGCTGATGCACGGCTTTGGCTGGATGACAGAACAGTAGAGGAATTTGCTATGCATAAGGTCTGACCACATTCATTCACAGTGTGATCAATGGCCCCGGTACAAGATGAAGAATTGTCCAGAATGATGTAAAGACATCCAGGACCTTTGCTTGATTATAAAGATTTAGAGAGATATTGCATACAATTAAGATATTAATTAATACAAATGGACTGATATGGACTTAAAGGGACAGACCCCCTATTAAAGTAACGGAGATAGGACAAAAATCAGAGGCAGGCAGTAAGCAGAGTAATAGTCTGGGACAGCAAGGACTGATCAGATCATAAGAGCACTGTACACAATAAGCAGGTAGTAAAAGTCTGAGGTCTATGGTCAGGAGTCTTAAGGATCAAATAAAAGGAATAAAATTCTAGGGAGGCGTAAGGAGGTATAAAGCAGAAGGTATGAGACACACGTAGAGGCAATAAAGCACTGAAATGGGACCGGACAGTAGGTACTATCACAGGCAGCAAAATTGTGTCCAGGGCAGATTGGCATTAAATTCTAGGGCGTTTAACTGCAGAATCTTATTCCAATAATCCAGACCACCTAATAATCCAGCACCCATCTGCTACCACTGGGACTTGTATGCATATTAATCAGCTGTAAATAAACCAGGTCCAATAAAAACGGATTAAAGCCGCCTAATTGTATCATTATGGAGGATGAATGGCTGGAATCAGCAGAGATGCATTGGCCGGACTGGCTAAAATGTTATGGTACTTGAACACGAGGGGGTGAAAGGTGAGAGGCTGCCAGGAAATTCACGTACTCAGATTGTTAGGACTGGCACAGATTATTACATGAGATGGCAGGTATAATAGATACTGAGCAGCGACTGGACTGAGCCCGCATGACTCTCAGGCATAGAATTGAGAGTATACAATATAATGTATATTAATTATAATTCATGTATATATTTTGAAATTACTATCATAGTGTCTCAATCGATCTTGGGCTACCTAATGAATTTGTTTGGTAGCCACACTGGGAATCTACTGTGGCCTCAATGGCTACATGCCATACACCAATGTTCCCCAACCTGTGTAAAATTACACCTCCCAGCATGATAGGAGTTGTAGTTTGACAACAGCTGGAGAGCCGCAGGTTGGACCACACTACCGTACACTATTACCTCCCAATTTTTCGGGCTTCTGGCATAGCTGAGTAACAGCACTTGCTTGGCATTTGTACTTCTCGTCCCATTTTGGAGTTTATACTTCTTGCCCCATTCATCCTTTTTTGGGCACCTACACAAATATAATAGGGACAGAGGTGTAATTTTAGATGTGCCTGAAATAGTCCATCTACCAAATAAGAGAACACTAGTACTATCTCCTGATCTTCCACATAGGTGGAGATTTATTTAGACTGGTGTTTTATACGCCAGTGTCAATATACAGATCTTAATAAATTAGGTTCATCTCTGGCCAAACCTCCATCTATAAGCTGGAGTAGTTTGCGCTATAATTTAGCGGGTGCCTCAGCCCCATTAAATTAAGCTCAGCCCACTTTTTTAGAAAATTTGCATGAGCGGATAAAACAGTATAACAGTTGAAATTTTTCCTCCAAATTGTGACTTTTGTTCCATTTGCATCTTTTCTGCACTACAAAACTAGCATGGAAAAGTTAAGAAATTCCCCCCATTGGGGTTAGTGATAGAATTTCAGCTTCCTCTAGCCACCACTAGGGGGAGCTCAGGAGCTTACTGCATACTGTTTATTCACTGAACGCAATAATAAAACAGTATACAGTAAGCTCCCCCTAGTGGTGGCTGCACGTAACCTGAATTGTATTATTTAACTCTATGTCTCTGCAGCAGACTTTAGAATAAGGCCATCCTATTCTTTACCTACATTAGCACATGAGGATCACTACCACTTTAAGTAATGGCAGTCATGTTAGACAAGTTCTTTATTTCTAAATGTATCCTAAAAAAAAAAACGGGAAATAAATAAAAAAAAAAACTACCCATGCCGAGAGTTTTAACAGGGGATTCCCTTTCGTCTGGCTCGCCTTTCTTCTTTCTTGTCACAAGCTGTGACCTTAAATTTAATTAAATGTACTTTTAAAGTGGTTTCACTTCTGCAGCCTTTAAAAAAAAAGTCGGATGGGTGTTTTTTATTAACCTTCCTTTAGTAATACACTTTTTCCCTTTAGAAATCTCCTTTCCCGCTGATTCATTATGTGTGGGTAAGCAGACCGTGACATGTTAAAAAGCATCTTGATAGTATTTGATATTCAGTACTAACAACGTATCAAGTCATAGGAGATTTTTAAGGGGGGCAGTAGGGGAGGCAATCTGCATACTGGATGTGCCAAGACAGTAGGTAATTTGCATTTTGCATCCAGAAACACTCTACTTGCAATCTGTCTCCCTTCACTGGGTTTTCATCTTTATAACCTTCACTATATAAGAGGGAGTAACAGCAAAACTCTACGACGGCAAAGCAATGAGGGACTTGCTGCAATATAACCTTGGGTGATGGGAAGTTCATGCGGTGCAGGGATATAAATAGAGTAGATTTGACCACCTATTAGGCAGACGCACCCCCCCCCCCCCCCCCAGTTCCGTCTGGGACGAGTGGATGTGGCAATTGCTGAGAGGTTTATTCACTTGCATTGCCTATTCATGAGACTTCAGATTGATTCATATTACACATTGAAAATACATGCAAGAAGATATTCGGCCAGTTTTAGATCTTGATCAAGAATAAAAGTGGAATTTATATTCATAACAATGCATTTCAGCGTGATAATGCCGCACTTAGCACATCACAAAATGCTGCAAATTTCTAGAGCAAGGTGATATCCATAGACATGCATAATGCAGACGATGGAGCTGGAAGGACCGCCATTTATAACTCAGCATTTACAATATGCCTGCAATATTACTTCATGGGGTCGAGGGCCAAAAGGTTTACGTGGGGTGTCCAAAAAAAAAAACCCTGCCAACCCTCTGTTCTAAGATGCTATATAAGAAAACAATTGGCAATGGTTAGTCGATGACTAGTACCCAGCAATCTTGCCGGAGTTATTGAGTCACCCAATGAAAGTCACTCAATGTATCCGTCGCTACGAAGGGTTGTAGTATGATGGAACCTTTGCACGATCATTGGTTGACTTGTAGTGGCGTACGGAGAACAAAGGGGGTCCTAAAGCATTGATCAAACTGCCCCCCTATTGTGGCACTGTTTTGCCTCCCAGGTCAGATGGGCTTGGTGTTTTTTTCCCCCTCCATTCCCTTTTCATGACCATGGGCCAGTTCCCCACCCTTCGACCAAGCTCCTTCAGAGATTGAAGTCCTGCATTGGTTATCATAATGTAATAGCATAGGGATGGGATTAACCAGAATTAGGTCCCTCTCTCCATGGGCTGCCTCTAATGTACGTACTCCCTTGTATATTGTAGAGTCCCACAGTCCCCAAAAAATTGAAGGGAAAATAAGTACTCCATTTGCAAACATTTGTATTGAAGTGGGCATTACATTGCCCAAATATTGGAATATATTGCTACTATCACTTTAAGACTTAAAGGCAACTGTCTAGGGGTTAGCTATAGCTAAGACTCGTCTTTTATATCTTATGTGGCTATCAAATATCTTCTTTGACCAATTATACAGCTCCATCTATAAATCAAACTGCATCCAGGTTGATCCAATGATTTGCCCAATGATTTTCTCTTTACCGGTCAGTGGATTGGTTGCCTGTCAGAATACAATTCAAAGTTCTGATCCACGAAGCTTTCCATGGTGCCACGTCCTCCTCTATTTACCACACAACCCACAATTTAATGCATCGATGACTTACGTCTTTCATCCTTCCTGACACATCTTTTTAATCTTTTTACTTTTTTGAGACTTCTCTCATGCTGCACCTATTCTAACTCTCAGTATGACCAGAAGTTTCTATTTTTGGGAGCAAAATGAGAAAATTCCAACAGCTTCAATAAGAGGGTGTTAATATATTCATATATAGGGTGGCTCACCAAAGTACAAGAAGATCCTGTGGTGGAACGGGGGCTCTAAACAACAATGGGCCCTAAGGGTTCAGCAAAAAATTACCCCATTTGGAGCTTGCCACTAGGGTCTTTTTCTTAAGGGATGACTCACAAATAACCTATTAGATCTCATTAATGATAAAAACAAAGATTAGGCTGCAATTAAAAGTGGCGGAGCACCGGTTCTGTATAAATGGAGAACTCCAGACAAACTTTAAGAAGACCAAGACGACCAATTGGGTGCACAGGGTTCCTCTGTGAATAAGGAGACTTTTTGAATGATGCTCAAACCCTTTTAGAAGCTGTTGCCTGCATTTACCAACGTGACATGATGACTAATGTGCCTGGCAAGGTATTCATGGTACCCGGTTAAATTAGGTATACGTCAAACAAAGCGAAGCTACATAAAGACTGTCGTTGTTCTGTGGCTTTTATACCGACCAGCTTCCTCTATGTCACTGTACTGCAGGAGAAAACATACATAGGGGTGAACCGAGGGCTCAGAAAAAAATTGCCCTCTCTAGAGTGAGCACCATGTTATAAAAAATAACAATAAAATAGCAACAAAGAACTTGGTCATAGGTTGGTGGAGGCCCTTGGCCAAAAAAGTTTGGTGTGGGGGGGGGGGGGCTTATATTCCACTAATGTCTGCTGATTGGGGAAATAAGGTTCAGCATGTTGCATTTTAACATCCCTGAATCTTCGTTCAACCCGGAGATAAGCGGAGGCAGGGGTATCTAGCATCTGCTTATCTCCTTTATCCTTCATACAGAAGTCTTAATGTACAGAGCGCTGAAGTAAGATGTGCATAATTTATTAAGAGAAACGATTTGCGCTATAATTTGTGGCACTTGCGCTATGATAGTAAATTATATCGGGAAGTGGGAGGCCCCGCCTCTTTGTGCTAAGCTCCACCTGCTTTTTAGAAAAACCCAGTGAGCAGTGGAATTATTAGAATTTTTATATATAGAGGCATTTTTGTGTTATTGGGGGCATTTCAGGGCGGAATAGTCCCGTGATTTGGGAGTGAAATGTTGGACGGTATGCCCATGGCAACTGCCTCTTCTGCCCTCCCTCTAATCCAGCACTGGTTATAGGTATTTTAGGCTGCACAGACAACCCTAATGCTCCAGCGTTCCCAGACCCTTGGGACGTCCAGTGAGTACCTGACCTATAATGTAACGTTTTCTGTCATATTTGTATGATCCGCACTGACTGAAGGGCTGAAAGTTGTACAGAACTGATAGAAATCTTACTATAAATTATGTAACAGATTGCATAGAATTTCTACTGGGATCGTGAAACATGTCATAGTAATTGAACAAATTGAGTAGCTCCCAGTGGCCACTTGTTGTCATCGTCCCTCCTCCAAGAAATGGCAACAGATGTTTCCAGTTATCCATTATCTGATTATATATCAATTACACTGTGTGATATAATACACAAGTACAGCAAGTTTTTATTAGTGTTATTTAAAAATACAACCATTTTAATTCACTAATTATTATTTCGGTAAAATTCCGGCAATCCGGCATTCGATAATCCAGAAATTCTAAAAACACGACACAGGACTGCAATAAATTGTGCAGTTGAAGCAGCAGATTTTATGTTAACATTTTACTTTTGCCTGACTTGCCTTTTTTTTTTACTTTTGAGGTCCCTCTACCCCAACAACTGAGTGTTACATAGTTTTTTTTATGACCATTTCATAATACAGAATATTTGATAATCCAGTAGTCAAAATCCCACTAATGCTGGATTAATGGAATTTTACATTACTATTTTTTAATATATTTATCTATTCATCTCCTAAAAGCTATGTCCTCCTGCGCAACCACATTTTTCTGTTTCTCCAATGCATCTAAAATGAAGCAACATTGTAAATAGTTGTTTTTTTTTAATATTCTTCCATGTTATATCTACATGTCCTATGCACATCTAGGCGTCTCCATGGTAACAGACAACAAGCAATCCCTGTGTAGTCTGATCCTGCAGTTATTATCTCTTTGATCTGTCCCTTACTTCTCCAGTATTGGCAGATTAGCAAGAAATACGGGACAGAGAGATGGCAGCATGACTGCAGGATCAGACTACGAAGAGTTTGTAGTCTGTTACCGTGGAGACACATCAATCTGCATAACAACTATAGACACAAAATGATAGGAATTTTTATACATTTTTTACATTTGCATTTAAGCACTATAAAATCATTACGCCAAAGTTCATAAAATCTTAGAAAGTGGTGAAAGGTTGAAATCCTTTCAGGGCTCATGCACACAGTGTATTGTGGCTCCATACAACCAGAATTGTATGGAGTCTTAATACAGCACCTATAGCAGTCTGCGGGGTCCTACCATACCTCTGTATGCCTCTAATTTAATACATATCCGCCCTGCGTGAGCATACCCTCAGGGTGCATTCATGCATCGCATTTACATCAAATTTTTGCAAAATCCCAGCAAGCCCATGGCATTTTTGCTACAATTTTCGCAAAATCGCGTTCAGAAACGTAATTTGACTGCTACCTGTGGATACTCCCTTAGTTTTCCATCAACTTTCTAGGCCTCTCGTTTTATGCTGAAGATATACATCACCTAATCTTAAATGAATTTAGATAATTCCATAGCAAGTAGCACTTGACATTGAAAAATGACATTACCAGCTCATAAATTATAATTTCCATGATTCATTAACCCTCTTTTACCAGGAGGATAATGGGCTGTCATGCTGCACTGTCAGGCAGTTCTCTGCAGTATCAAAAGGGCATTATGAAATATTATTCGTCAACACAAAAGTAAAAACTGTGACCACAATGTTGATAAACCTTTCAGCCGGCCAAGAGTGTTCTAGTAACTACAGCGTTTGTCTATATCCTCCAGCTTTTGGGGAAACTACAACTCTCAGCATGGTGACAGCTCATGGCTGCCAGGGCATGTTGGAAGTTGGACCTTCATGACAGCTGGGAGTTGTAATTACCCAACAGCTGAAGGGCCACAGATTGCAGACCCCTGAATTAATAGAGTATATCCTCTAATAATGTAATATTGTATATTAAAGGGGATGTCTGGAGTTCAGGACCCCCATCAATTAGTTGGAGAGCAGAGTAGCTGAAAAGAGTGTCTCCCTCTTAGGCGGACCCAACACTTCCATTCATTTTATACGAACAGCCCAATGAGTTCAGTGAGCACTATGTAATGCTTCATGTCTCCTGTGGAGGCGCTGTAGGGAAACTGAACATTTGTTGCCGGATTCCCCCACAAATTACAAATTCATTGTAGTTAATTGTTTACAGTCGAATGAGATTGTAACATGACAACCAGTTTCCTGAGCCCAAAATGTGTTCATAGGAGCTACCACTTCCCTTCCCCCACTTCTCTTGAGCTCATTCAAAATGCATTGCTCAGCAGGGGGCGACAATGAGCACACGAGAAAACTTCTGCCAGGTAAAGTGGATATAAATGTGCACTATGTAATATACTACGAAATATAGCAGGGCAGATTTGCAAAAATAAAGTGAGGTACATGCCGTGCACCAAATTTATTATGTGTTTTAGACACATTTTACTCTACGTCTGGAAAACGGGGTGTGGCTAAGTTGTCATAAAATTCGCCAAATTTACCAGAGACTATTATGTATATGTAAGTGTTCATGTATAGCAGCCCTGAGGAGGTGTAAGGAAGAAAAAGGTGTCATATATAAGTCTAGTGAGCTGTGCCAAAGTTGCGCGATTCTGATATATTTGGCGCAATCGGAGACATTTTTGCAGACTTGAAAATGTAAACATTTTATGACAGTTTTGACAGAGCTCTTGCAGTGTTTACAGGTCATTAGTCATACTCCATGAATATATAATGCAGACGTTGCTAGGTTTTCCTTAACCCGGGGCAAAAATTCAGTTTTCTGCCTAGGGAAATGCCCACCCCCTCCCCGCGGCTGCATAATAAACTGTAATATACAATAAACCATATATTTTGTATACCTGGTACGGTACGAAGCCTACTAGTCAGCTTACATATTCAATGCCTATGCTTCTATCCATGAGCTCAATATATCATTAGTTTATATTCCAACAGAAAGACGTCAGCTCATGGGCAGTTATGTATATCAGCTTGTCTGCGCTGCCGGTGACAGCCGGGATCATATGGAGGTTACACAGGATCAATGATGACAGGGACAAATGCAGACAGGATAGAAATCTGGAGATCCCAGTAGTCCAGAGACTAATGACAATGAGGTTGCGGGTGTGTTCCAGCTGTCAGGGGTCAAGGTAGTAGCAGAACGTGGCAGGCCCAATGGAACAACGACAACAATCCGAGTGGCTTCAGACTGCAGAGTACATGGCTGTTTGACAGAGAACTGTGTGAATAAAAAGTGAATGTAAAATATCAGATTTTACCTACTGCAAGATTTAAAGGTAAACTGTTCACACATGAGGGGTCTTTAATTTCCACATCCGGAACATCACCTTACTTTCATTTTTGTGGGTTTTAGAAATGTTCATAATTTGGTGAATTTTAGTAGTTGACCTCCGGAGAACGTTCCCCGTCTGATATGTCATTGAAACAAGATGCATCATCATTGCATAGAATTCAACGGAAGCTCAAAGATATGGAGTCCACAAGATAAAAGTCCAAGTGACACGGTGCTCCTTTATTCTAGATCCGGTAGTCCTAACCTCTATACCATTGGGGACCCCCTACAACTATCCCACGTCTATTGTCATAAGGACAGATCTTGTTGTTGCTGTCTTCTAAGGATCCCCTAACCAGATTCCTGGGAAACACTGATCTAGATATAGGAGACGTCTCCGCTCACGGTTCCCCACTGATGCCATATTCTGTATTGTCTCAATAACAGGTTAGAAGATAGCTAGAAGTAGACATTCTCTTTGATCCACCTTTGCAACCAACCGTTCTAATACCTTTGAAACAAAAAATTAAGAAGCATTTCTAATTGTCTTGATTAAAAATCTCCTACCGTTTTGTGTCTATAGCTCCTTTGCAGATATGTGTCTCCATGGTTACAGACTACAAACAAACCCTGCGTAGTCTGATCCTACTGCTACACTACCTTATTTCTGTACCATAGTTAACAAACATTCATTACATAATCAAGAAGTAGGGGACATATGAAAGCAAGTGTGACTGTAGGATCAGACTACACAATGTTTTTAGGTAGTCTGTTACCATGGAGACACATTGGTCTGCAAAGCTGTAAACACAAAATTGTAGGAAATGTATAATGAAAACCATTTGCAAAGTTGCTTAATTTTTTATTTTAGATGCATTGAAGCAATAAACAATGGTTGCCACTGTGGATATGTACTTTAATAATGAAATGATCCTTGCTATCATTATTATGGTGCTCCTGCAGTTGAATGTGGGAGTCTGGAAGCGCGAACACGACTTTTACACATTCTATATGGAAATGACAGCCTTGTGTACTGACACAGTAGACTGACACTTTGCAAAGACCATATAAAGATTGGTCACTCGAGTATAGAATGTGTAAAGTTCAATGGTTCAATCTTTCAATTCCAGCCTTTACCTGAGGCAGGAGGAAAAGCTCATAAGTCATGGCAGCAAATACTTATCTAGTAAATCAAGTCTTTGTCTATGGAAGATTCACTTTAAAGAGGATTTCCACCCAAAATGTGAAATTCGCAAATCAGAAGTCGGAGCAATAGCAAACTTTGGTCATTTAGGTTTCTTTTCTTTACAGCAATATAAAAAAGGCAGGGGGAAAAAAACATATTTTGGCAATAGTAATTTTTGCTTATTGTAGTTATGAAATCTTTTTGGAAAAATGACAATTGTAATCCTATTAGGGGATATAGGGGATGCTGAGGTAGTAGTAGCGCCGGGCCTTGGAGCTTAAGGCTGCCAAAAGGCCCATCTGCAACATAAGAAGATAGCAGTATTATAAATGGCACATGGTAAGTGGGGAACCCTGGTACACATTTTGCATTGAAGCCCAAGGGCTTCCAGTTGCGCTTCTGAATCTGATTGATTTATAAGGACAACACTCCTTTGATCTGCTTTGTACTTTGGGCCTAGTGATTGAATAGAGTTCTGGACTTATATTGCAAGAAGTGTCCATCATTCCCGTGAGTTTTCTTTCTGCCTACACATAGCTGCTTGCATTGCTTACACTGTAAGAGGGAAAATGAAACAAAAAAAAAATTAAGTTTCTGACTTTGGCCTCCAATATTCTCTCCACAGTTCACGGTATTAAGTGGACGTGCAGCAATGGAAACAGCAGTTCAGGGTTTTCTGTGGAGCACCTTGTTCAGCAGATACTCGACAGTCACCAGAACAAACCTCAACCTCGGACGCACAACTGTCTCTGCACTGGCAACTTAGGTAACTATAGAGTTCTAACATAGGGTGCTCACTATTAGCCGTTGTTTAATAATGTCACCAGCCATTTTAATAATGTGGCGCTAAGGGTCCGATGGGGTTTATACAATAACATTGTGCAATAAACCTTAATATGTTGTCACCCGTAACAACCAATCTGCTTTACTCAGTCTATAGAACATCATTAAGAATTGGTTATTGGTGGGTTACGGTACATTGACGACATCTGCACCCTGTGATTGAATAAACCCCAAATTAAAAGTAAAAAAATGGCAAAATTCTCAATGACGTGCCCAAAGGACATTGCCTGGGGTGCCAGAGTAGCGACAATTGTGCGCAAAATAAATACCAATTACTGGAATCATTTAGAATTTGCTACAATATCTCATGAATTTGCACATAATGCAAGAAGATTTACATATTCTGACCTCTTGCATCACTTGCAAAGTCATTATTCCAGTTTAAAAATAATATTTATGCTTTATTTTATGAATAGCAGCATGTTTTAATGGTTCAATCTATATATGGGGATATTATGTATATTTAATTGTCAATTGTAGGGGGATTTTTAGAAGTATATTAATTCAACACAAAGGCATTTAAAACCTGTTTTAAATTCTTACATTGGCCCCAGGCAGGGGTGTTCACAGGGGAAAGAACCTAGTCCCCCAAGGTCACCAGTGCTTTACTGTGTTCAATAATATTAGAAATAGCCCTAAGAAATGTTGATCTAAAGCCAGATTCCATATAAATCGGCAATACACACAACTAATTCAAAGGTGAACTTTTATGAGTGAGATAACATGTTGAAGAATTACTGAGCACTTACTTAATCCTTCCCATAGTGCAGTGGTCTCCAACCTGTGGCTCCCCAGCTGTGGCAAAACTACTACTCCCAGCATGCCCTGATAGCCACAGAGCTACAGGTTGATTGCCTTAGAAAGACACAGTGGGGTTTATGGACAGGCTGATGTCTCATTACCCAATTAGTGTTGGTTAGACCTTTGTCCATTACTCTATGGCTGCCCTTGCTTTGCCTCATGTGATCATGGTTATTATCAGGTAATAGTACGTAGGTGACAGATGCCATAATTCTCTCGACTACAAAAATATTGCTCTTGTTAATAGTCGTTGGTCAGATGATAAACTGTTTATTCTTAACTATTCTGTCCGCAAAGGCTATTATTTACGTTTTTACTTCCCAGTCCATTCAGACAGGATATGACTATTAAAGCCACAGAAATTATCCCCGGAAAACTTTATTTTATATATATATATATATAACTTGTTTTATTTATGTTAATTAACTATTTTGTACTGTCAACAAACTTGTTTTAAGATTAGTAATTATTATTATTATTATTATTATTATTATTATTATTATTATTATTATGTTAGTTCGATCTGAACAAGAAGACTTTTTATAATTTCTCTTTAAAAATAGAAAAAAACACCATTTAAATTTATGGTGTTATCATAAAAGCAATGAAAATATAGAAGGTTATTTCTATATTATACCGTTTAAACCATATTTTATTTATTTTATTTCCAATTTAAATATATTAACTATATAGATATTATTATTTTTTTATTATTATTATTACAAAAAAATACATTATTAAATTTACTCTGAGGCAATGGATTTGGCAATGGAATGGAAACAATATATAGCAGTTTATTTATGCTATTTAATTCATATTTTATTTATTTGACTTTTTATTTAATAATTTTATTATTATTATTATTATTATTATTATTATTATTTAAAATAAAATAATCCATAATTAAATTTACTCTGGGGCACAGAATCTACATTATTTTATTTATGTATTATGCTATTTCTTTCATATATTTATTTTCTATGTCATATATTAATTAATTATATATATTTATTTAATTTATTTATGTATTGTTATTATTTATATGTATTTGTTGTTTTTTTCCTTACAGTGCTTTTTAGGCTTATTTTCGACTCAGCCAGCTTGTACAGACTATGTCAGCTCTTTAATGACCTCAGCTTGTACTATTTCACTATTCCATATTTATTGCACGACCATTCTGCAGTATTATTAGGAGCAGCCTATATTATTATTGCACAGACATAATGGGATTTTTTTTTCCTGTTCACATATATTCATTGGTATCTCACTGGCCTTTTGCTTCTATGCACAAATTATTCATATACTTGCAGATTCAACAACACAATTGCCCACAAGCCAAAAAAAGAACATATCTCAGTTTGCTAGTGCGGTTAATGTGTACACATATTGAAAACAAGATTCAGGGGGACTTAGCAAGACTGTGGAGTTTACTAATACATCATAAGGAGGCTGGAGAAAGAGAATGAAGACCCTTTCCTGACCATATTATGAAAGGGATTGTAAGAGTGTTGTCTGAGATTAGAAAACAAATGTCTGCATTTATCCAGAAACAGCGCCACTTTTGTTTAGTGGCTGTGTGTGGTATTGCAGCTGAACCCCATTTAATTGCTGATACAGCCCATTAAGAAGAGTGGTGCTGTTTTTGGGAGAAAAAAAAGTAAACCCTTATATGAAATAAAGCTAGAGCTAAAGGGAAACTGCTGCCACATGTTGCAGTCACATTGGGACATTCAGTTGCATTACGGCATGGAAGGGCAGCCGCTATGCCAATGAAGTTTCCATATTCAGTGTCTAACAAATAATGTGTTGCAAGTGTTTATCTATTGTTATTTCTGAGAAAAGTGCTATCACAATATTTATTTCCATGTTGTAACAGCATAGAAAACATTCTATACAACAAAGCAACACAACACCTGCGGTTATAAACATTGACATATGGAGAAACAGGAATAGATACGATAAATAGAGATACATTTACATCACACTGAAGTCATTTAAGAGAGATGCGAGGAACAATGTACTATGTTCTTAAAGGGGCTCTCCAGGTAATTGTAGAGAATTAGGTCTCACTGTGGTCCCCAAGTGCCAATCCCATTGATCGTTCATTAGGATGCTACTAGCAGAGGTCAGAGGGAGCGGAGTAACACGTGACTGCAGGATTGTTTGTAGTCTTTAACCATGAAGACACATAGCTCTGCATAGGAGCTGTATACATAAAACGGTTGATTTTTTCTTCAACCAAGACTGTTTGAAGAGTTGCTTTATTTAGCATTTTAGATTAATTGGAGCAATAAAAAAAAATGTCACAAAGGTGGACATGGCCTTAAAGGCAACAGCATAGCCAACAGTTCAAATATTCAATAAAAAAAAATTTTTATTCATATTTTATGTTCCATCTTATAATGTGAGGAGGGAACTGATGCTCATAAGGCACGAAGGCAGTGGCATACTTAGCATAGAGGCGATGCACACAACTTCTATGGGGCCGTGATGGGAGGGGTCCGGCAATGAACTGATTTTCCTGTTCTTGGGTTTGCCTCAGGTTTGTATTGCTGGATGAATTTTCTTTATTTTTTTGTTTTATTTTTCTGTTTTAAGCGCAGGGTTTTAAAATAATAGTTTTTCTTCTCCCTCCTTCCCAAGCACTTGAAACTGACCCAGCTCCTTGACACAAGTAATTACAGCCATTAGTAAGGAAGGATTACCTTTCATCTCCTTTTGGGTCATTATAGAATAATTAAAGTTTCTGGGAAGAAAAGGAAAACAATTAGCAGAAGAAGGATCAAAAATTCATGGGCCTTCACAGCAAGCGGCGGAGAATTTAAGCCAAAGATTTGTGCAAATATAACGCAGGATAATTTACAGAAACCTTGTTATAGGAAAACAGTCATCAAATATGGCATAGAGTCTGCGGAAATGTAGGATAAAAGTTTTTGGTGTCCCCTAAGGCATAGCTCATATATAAGGGGGACTTCAGAAGACGTATTAATGTAGAATGACAAAAACTTTGTAATAGTGTATCTGCGGAGTGTTACTATGTAATATCATGTTATAATGGCACAACCAGGGAAAGACCGACAAGGACAATAATATGGCTATAGGGTGCGCTACATTGACGATGCACCTAGTCCCTGGTGCCATAGGGAGCCATTTAAAAGGACAGTGGTGTTATTAAGGGACTATGATGTGTGATTGTGTATACTAATATAATAACTGTAAACAGAGCTATCTTACCGTTCAATTGAATACATTATTTTTATAATGTATATAGATCCTATAAGTCATTGCACATGATGGTTAGGGTGTACTAATTTAGCTCTGGACAGTGCCTGGGGATACGTTATGTCACCACACTGATATTATTTCTAGGTACACTTCAGGCAAAACTGACTTTGCGTTATGTCTAGCGCAAGGCCTAAGGGGCGGAGCATGACACAGGTACTCAAAAAACTCCAAAGAGATCCCTGTGTCATGCTCCGCCCTCTCAATCCTCTCAAGTAGGCACAATACATTGTATGAGTGTTCCATTAACGTCTGTACCATTCACCGGCTGAGTGGCCGAAGCTCTCAGTAGAGCCAAAAGTAGTCACCGACCGCTTCAAACAGGGGTCAATCCATTGACACTTTTATCTGCAGGGGTGGTACAGGGAACGGCAATTATGGCAACTGGCGCTGGTTGCCTGACCACTCTATCTCTGGGCACACCCCAACGGAAAAATAATCATAGACCCCTCCTACTCAAGACAAATAATAATTGATGCATTATACTCATAGAATATGTCCTTAAAGGGAAAATCCACATTTTTACTACATATTTACAATTTTCCACAATTTAAATCAACATAAAATGATACTTTTTTTTTTTGCAAATCCTTTGCTTTACTTATCCTGCTCTGCTTTTTAATTATATGATGTTTTATTCTCCGTTCAGACAGAAAGCTAAAAATTCTGAATTCAGCTGGTTACCAGGGAGCAGTGCATTATAGACAGTCAGAGCTCAGCACTTAGGTCACCTGACTGTGATAAACTGCATTCATATGCCAAAAAAGGAACCAGCAGCATATTTACCTTTACTTTGGGTGTGAATGGAGAAGAAAACACAACTAGCTCAAATTCAGTACAAGATAAGTGAAGAAAAGTATTTACAATAGCGGAGTAGCTATAGGGGGTGCAGTGGCAGCAACTGCACCCGGGCCCTAGAGCCAGAGAAGGTCCAAAGTCCCCTATGCCGCATGCACCGTATTATAAATGGCATACGGTAGGTACGGGGCCCTGTTACAGATTTTGCATTGGGGCCCCGGAACTACAAGTTATGCTTCTGATTTACAAATTTACTCAACTTTTTATGTTGGTTTTTATTGAAATGTTTTTGAAAAGTTACGTTTTCTTTTAGTTCCGGCATAACCTAAATCACATTGCTGCACTAAAGTACACTTACATCCTGCGGGGTTTTCAAATGTTTCATTTTTGCACAATGTAAAATCATTTGACGAGATCGCCCCGTTAATTGTACACAGTTCACGCTCAAGCCATATTTATCTGTAGATGCTGTCAGGACAAAAACAATACTGACCCCAAATCTTAACCTTTCCCTTCTTCTGCACTAATGAACAGCACAGTTTCCTTCCTACGGTTTTAGACGAGTGTCAGACAATGAATCCACCAGAGACGACTCGCTATGTAAATGGATCTTCTATAATATAAATAGCTCGGTTATGTATGTGATGGCCACTGGTTGTGTTTTGTTGTCATATGGCAGCCGAGTGTTAATTTTTTTAACCCCTTAATGACCGGGCCTGAAAAGGTCTTAATGACCATCTACTTTTTACCTCTCTGCATTTCAGCAGCCATAACGTTTTTTATTTTTTCATTGACGTGGAATAGGCCTTGTTTTATGCGGTGAAGTGATCGTATAGATCAGTAAGGGTATGTTCACACGCAGTGACCAAAAACGTCTGAAAATACGGAGGCGAAAACAGCTCCTGATTTTCAGACGTTTTTGTAGCAACTCGCGTTTTTTGCGGCGTATTTTACAGAAATTATTGGAGCTATTTTTCAATAGAGTCAATGAAAAACGGCTCCAAAAACGTCCCAGGAAGTGACATGCACTTCTTTTTCGCGGGCGTCTACGCGCCGTCTTTTGACAGCGACGCGTAAAATAACACCTCGTGGGAACAGTACACCGTAAAACCCATTGAAAGCATTGTAGGCGTAATGGAGGTGTTTTTTTCAGGCGTAATTGGAGGCGTAAAACGCCACTGCGTGTGAACATACCCTAAGGCTTTGTGTGTCCGTGAAAAAGACCGAGCCCCAGTATTGGGTCAAAAAGTTACTTTTCATTTTTTCTCATTTAAAAAGTTTTAATCAATGGATTGGTAAAATACATAAATAAAACAATAAATAAAACAATAAAAAGGAGCTCAACGTTTCGCAGGTGATCCCTGCTGTCATCCTTGTATGACAGCCGATTGTACGTAATGATAGTTAGCGCCTAATCAGTAACGATCAATAAACATTTTAGGTCAATCGATATTTCTATTGGTCGTAAATAAATATTATAGTAATATATATATACTGTATCAATACTAAATGTAATTTCTTGTATAAGCAGCTTAAATGGGCTGTCTGAGATTAGAAAAAAAAATAAAAAAAAATCCAGAAACAGCACCACCATTGTCCATGGGCTGTGTGAAGTATTGCAGTTCAGCCTTAGGCTGACTGTTAATATATCACATATAATTACCAAAGGTTTCCCCAAACATCCTTGGACTTCAGATTCCAATAATTGCCACTATAATCCGGGAATAATTGGATAGTTAATAAATACCCCCCCCCCAAATTTAAATAAGTGAAACTCTCTTTGAGGCTTTTTTTTTACAGTCGTTTCATGCTGGAAGCTGGAGCTGCTTTTCTCCACCAGTGGGAGGGTCAGCTTGTTCGTCTACCTGTTTCTAACTCTGCACAAGATATAATGTGACATGATCAGGGTCTCCTCACTTACAGACTGTCGCTTGGCTCCCTCTTTAATACAAGGTTTTACAAGGAAGAAGATGTATTATCTAATAGGTAAATTAGGCTCTGCCGGTCCGGTAACAGGTCCTTCACTCTTGTTGAATTCAGATTGGCTGATGAAATATAAATGACAAGGAGAGCAGGGAGGGGGAAGTAAAGAAGTTGCTATACAGTACTTGGAACACAAAGGGATGGAGTATGACCAATATACCAGGAGAAGAGCTGTCGACATAATCTAGTCATACACATAAAATACGGAGCTCTATAGGATAATTACTAGAATGGCTCGCTAATGAAAATGGGGCAAGGAGGAGAGAAATTTTGGCAGGTCTTTTGGGCATTCCCTCATAAAGTTTTTCTTTGTCTTACCTTAAATACTTTTTAAAGTAGTTTAAGGTTTGTTGCAATACAACAACTATGAGAATTTTCCATGTTAAGGTGCCGTAGACATTAGACAGATCGCAAGTGAACCCACTTGGCAGGAACTGGCGGTGATCTAATGTGTAGGAGGGCCACCCACCGAGTCTGCCTTGATGGCAGATGTTGGGGAAAAAAGGATGCGGCATGTTGGATTTCAATGTTGATGCAATTTTTTTTCCCCTCTCCCCATTAAAATAAACATGCACGCTCAGCTGAGACAAGCATGCATGTTTATGGGGAAGTCGGGAGAAGTAACTGTCGGGCCGACAGTCATTTTATGTGTATGGCCACCTTTAGGCAATACAAATATTCCCTCTATCCAATCTGCCCAAGCATTATACTGTGTGCCCAGCCTTACTGATTTAGAATATTTTTGTCCTTTATTTGAATGGCAAACACCAGCAAATAAGCAGGAACATTTTTAATTTTGAGCTGAAAATTGCACTCTTAAAATAAAACACCGCCATTGTGTCGCTTTATTAATGTGGTAATATCATCTTCATTATTACAGGTGCGGGTAGCAGTATTCATCACAAATGTAACAGTGCCAAACATCGCATCATCTCACCAAAGGTCGAGCCAAGGACAGGAGGCTACAGCGCTCACTCAGAGGTACAAAATAATGATGTTTCAGAAGGAAAGAATGAGCACAGTCATGGCAAATCCTCCAGCCGAGAGAAAAGAAATGGCAAAATGGCAAAACCAGTGCTGCTCCATCAAAACAGTACCGAGGTTTCTTCAACAAATCAAGTGGAGGTTCCTGACACCACCCAGAACTCCCCTGTGTCCATCAGCAGTGGCCTGAATAGTGACCCAGATATGGCCGACAGTCCTGCTGTCACGGGTGTCTCTAGCATGGGTGTAGCCTCAGTCATGGGGAGCCTCTCCCAAAATGCCACTGTGTTTATGTCTGAAGTCACCAATGAAGCAGTGTACACAATGTCACCAAACACTGGTCCCAATCAACACCTCTTGTCCTCAGATACAACCAACCAGGGACTCGTATTGGCAGTGAGTTCAGATGGCCACAAGTTTGCCTTCCCCACGACAGGCAGCTCCGACAGCCTGTCCATGTTGTCTGCTAATGTCTCCGATGAGCTTGTACTGTCCACCACCCTCGATAACAGCAGAAAAATCCCAGAAACCGCTATGAATTTTGACCCAGACTGTTTCCTCAATAACCCAAAACAAGGGCAGACGTATGGTGGAAATGGTCTAAAAGAAGACAACATTACCACCAATATACGAAGGTCATCCAGCGCAGAACGTAGTTTTACTTTCAACACAATTTTAACAAAAGAGATAAAAATAGAAGACACAACGTTCGAGCAACAGTTGGCGAAGGAGAGCTATCCATCTACATCGTCTAACACCTTGACGCTCACTCCCGGTTCTAGCTTGTTGCCATCAGGAGGTGGACTTAGTCCTAGCACCACGTTGGAGCAAATGGATTTTAGTGCTATCGACTCCAACAAAAATTATTCAACCAGCTTCAACCAGACCGTGCAGAGTCCCCACGTCCATCAGACCCCTTCCCCTAGCTTCTTTTTACAAGATGCCAGCAAACCAATCCCTCTGGAGCAAAATTCCCACAATGGTATTAATGACTCAAGCAACACATACGTCAACACGTTAGGGATGACAAACGTCAAGACTGAAGCCTCCAGTCAACCGCCAACCAACTGTACAATTGACCAAGCTAGAATAGAGTCAACATCTTCTCTCCAACTTATGCAGTTCCAAGCAAATTATCAAACAATGACTAATGAGGAGGTTCAAATGGAGACATCTCAACAGTCTGAAGGGAACGCGAACCTTCTCAAACCTGGAAATCTTCAGACTTGCAATGCGGAGCATTATATGCATTCAGAAAACAGTACAGCAATGAGGAATGGCAACGGCCTTCCGATTTTGCAGGGAAATATGGTGCAAGGTCTCTATCCTGTTGCTCATCAAGCGCTAAGTAACTCTTCCAACATGGAACTTAATTTAGATCATTTTGATATCTCCTTCAGCAACCAGTTCTCCGACCTTATCAATGACTTTATATCAGTAGAAGGAGGGGGTAACACCATCTATGGTCATCAGCTGGTGGCTGGAGATAGCAATGTTTTGCCTCAGGCAGAAGATGGTAACAGACCCGCATACACTCAGGCTGAAATGTGCATCCCTTGTTGTAGCCCTCAGCAAGCAAGTATGCAGCTAAACAATTCTGAAAATGGAGCCACCACCATGGCTTATATGCATGTTGCCGAAGTTGTCTCAGCGGCGGCACAAAGTACCCTGGGGATGCTGCATCAAAGTGGACGACTGTTTATGGTGACGGATTACTCCCCTGAGTGGTCATATCCTGAGGTGAGATTCTGATTTCTTTCTACTGTATCAATCATGAAGCTCTAAAACTCCCGTAAACCACATTCAATAAACTGTAAGTGGAGTTTGAAAGACAAAGGGTACAAAGCCCGTCTTAAAGGGGCTGTAAACTCCAAAACTATCCCCCAATTAAAACCCTTTTTTGCATGGAATGTAGATGAAAACTGTATTTTTATTGCCCCATGAGAAAACATTAGGTTTTGTTTTGTATTTTAGAAGTGCAATCCCTCCCTCAGTCTTGTGTATAGCTCTGTGTCCGAACACTAAATAAAGCAGCTCTATCTTTCTCACTCAGAGCAGGAAATCCCAGTATGATCTGAAAAAAATGCTATAACTTTTTGAATCCTTTAAAAGATAGGGTTTTTCTTGTTTCTACCTGTTACCCAGCTGCCCAGAAACCATATCGTATACAGTAGTTCATATATACCGTTAGCATAATTACCAGGATAGCAGGTAAGCAGCAATTAAGGGAGCCAACCTACCCTCAGAGATGACTATGGATGATGGAAACTCGGGAACAAAGCAAAGTCCCGAACCTACGTGTTTCTGAGGTTGGTTCTGATGGAGCCTATTCTATAATTTGCTATGGGGCCCCGTGGATACTTGTTGCGCCTTCTTTGATATAAAAAAAAAATAATTTTCTTACTATGTTATACAATTATTACGTATTTGATTGAATAATGGTGTATTCCGGGTCATTGAGGTCATTGGCCACATGTTGGAGACAACATGGTGTCATTGGGTCCTGTTTCCATAGAGTTAGTTGAAAGGAGAAGACCACACTGTTGACCATAATGTTTGTCCAGTGGTCCAAGGGGATTTTGACCCCCATGGCTTTCCTCTACTGTATTCAATTGATGGCCAAAATCTCTTTTCGGACTAGTCACCTTTGCCTGCTATGTGAGAAGCTCAACCATCTTCTACCAGCTCCGTGTAAAGTAATATCTTACGCGTGGAGACATTAAATAAACAGCAATCAGGCTGAAAGAGCAGATGTTTTATGTCAAAATGTAAAATGCCATCTGCCAAAAATAATTGTGGACTTTTAATGAACACAGGGAAGAAGATCTCTCCCGGGAGACAGAAATATTTAAAAAAAAAAATGATTTCTAAAATTCAAGTTATTATTTACAGGTATTTTAGCAGCACATCATCCCGAACCTGAACTAATAATAGAAGACTAGATGAATCCCCCGTCACTTCCTGATTAAAATCAATAGATAAATAGCGGCGCTAAAAACCATAATGACTGTATGAAAAATATATCTAAAAATAAAACATTCCATTTAGTTCCCTGACATAGCTGGAAGTGGAGCCGTCAAGAATAAAAGTTTTAGGACTGAGTTGTAGCCAAGAATGTCAGATCGGGGGCTATAAATATAAAGTAAGTGTAAAGGAACTATGATAATGTAAAGTCATATAGGATATTGCAGGGAAATAATACTATGCTGCTAAGACTTGGGGTATGTGCACACACAAAATCGAAAACGTCTGAAAATACGGAGCTGTTTTCAAGGGAAAAACAGCTCCTGATTTTCAGAAGTTTTTTTAGCAACTCGCGTTTTTCGCTGCGTTTTTTACGGCCATCTTTGGAGCTGTTTTTCTATAGAGTCAATGAAAAACGGCTCCAAAAATGGCTCAAGAAGTGTCCTGCACTTCTTTTTCGTGGGCGTTTTTTTACGCGCCATTCTTTAAACATGAGGCGTAAAAAAACGCCCCGTCGGAACAGAACGCCGTATTTCCCATTGAAATTAATGGGCAGATGTTTGTAGGCGTTTGCTTCCGATTTTTCAGAAAAACGGCTGAAAACACTCTGTGTGCACATACCCTTAAAGGGGTTGTCCCATGACAACCGTCTTTTTACCTTTTAGAACAATCCGAAAGGTGAGGCCGTATTCACACGAACGTGATTTACGTGGGCAGACCAATATAAGTCTATGGGGCAGTGCAGACTGTCCGTGAGTTTTGCGCAGCGTGAGTCCGCAGCGTAAAACTCACGACATGTTCTATATTTTGGCGTTTTTCGCGCATCACGCACCCATTGAAGTCAATGGGTGCGTGAAAATCACGCGCACCACACGGAAGCACTTCCGTGGGACGAGCGTGATTCGCGCAAAACAGCAGTAAAAGAATGAATGTAAACAGAAAAGCACCACGTGCTTTTCTGTTTACAAACATCCAAATGGAGTGTCATAATGATGGCGGCTGCGCGAAAAGCACGCAGCCGCGCATCATACGGGGCTGACACACGGAGCTGTCAAGTGCCTTTTGCAAAACGCACACGCTCGTGTGAATCTGGCCTAAAGGTAAGAACAATAGGGGTCTGATCAAGCATTGCCGAGAACGAGGGGATAATTATTTTAAAAAAATTCCAGGAGGAATAACAGAGGGATGCCACAAAGTAGAATTTAAAAAAATATGCTCCAGGATCATTATGTCTTTCTGTGACATGGAGGTAACACTGTGGTCACCATTGTTGTTCTTTCTAACAAAAAACGGGCTTCAAATAAAAAAAAGAATATTTTTTTTATCCCAGTGTATTGCTATTTTGTTAGTGAGAGACCACAGTGTTCCCTCCAAGTAGCTCTGCAAACAGCATCCCATATCTCAGTTTCCCGCCCCAATGGGAGTGTTTCATGGAGGGAGGGGATATTGGGCTTCACAGCAGTCACATCTGACTTTTCAAGTTTTACATCTTCCAAGACTGTTACTGAACTTTATGGCATCAATGCCAGCATAGCGCCCCCTAGCTTAACTATGACACTGTAATATACTTTGTAAATGAGTCTGCTATGTTTTTCTTGCCTATAAGTAAGGCCTCATGCACACAACATAGCCATGTGCACGGCCGTGATTTTCGGGTCGGCCGGCCGCAGAGTGTCACCCGCGAGCCTCCCCGCAAATCACGGGCCGTGCTCATGGGCGCGTGCATTATTTTCTATGAGCCTGGACCGCAGAACACGGCCGTAATAAGACATTATTATCGTTCTTTTTGCTCCTGGGCCATGCACGGACCATGGAAACCACGGTCGTGTGCATGGGCCCATTAAAATGAATGGGGCCGCAATTCACGCGTGGATTTTCGGGGGAATTGTGGCCGCAAAAGCACGTCCGTGTGCATGGGACCTTAGGGTTTCAAGGGGTTGTCCACGAACGCACAACTGATGACCTATCCACAGGATAGGTCATCAGTATATAATCGGTGGTGGTCCGACACCCGCACCCTGCACCGATCAACTGCTCCGGGCACCGGATATCCATGCTGGAAGCAGACGGCTTTGGTTACGGAATAGCGGCCGAGCTGCCGTACTATTGAAGTGAGCAGAGTTGCTGTTCTGCAGCACGGTCTCTATGCCATGGTCGGAGCCATCTGCTTCCGGCTCCAACTACTATATACCCTTCACAACATCCGGTGCCCGGAGGCAGCCGTAGCAGCTGATCAGTGCAGGTTCCAGGCGTCGGAGCCGCACCAATCATCTACTGATGACCTATCCTGTGGACAGGTCATCAGCTGTCCATTCGTGGACAACCCCTTTAACTATAGCGGGTGCAGATGCTCTCTGAAGGCTGAGGGGGGCCCCAAACATTTTACTCTTTTTCCATATGAGGAGACCAGTACTATAAATGACATGTGATAGTTGGGGGGCCCTGTAGTAGGTTTTGCATTGAGGCCAAGGAGCCACAAGTTACACCTCTGCCTCGACGCTGGAGAACCTGACATCTATTTACTGAGATTTTCCTCTATAACAATTTATTGTCGGTTTTATGGCCGATCGTAGGTAATTCTCAATTATGGAATCTCAACCCCTTGACACGAATCCCTCAGAGATCACAGAGTATATCTATTTTCTAATTTTGCTGGAAAGGAACCAGATGAAGCCCCCCTCCCCCTCTCCCTCTTTAATCTCATGTGTTTCCATGAAAAATTATTTTCTTCTATAGAGTAATTTCTTAAATGGGAGCTTGTTATATGCAAATGAAGGTAATAATCCTCAAACACCTGTTTACTCTTATTAAGCTTCCTGTGCGGGATATAATGTATTCATAGACTTATCTTCATCTCATATTCCTTAAAGTGAAGTTTTCATTCCACAAATAAAACGTTTTCTTATGGCGCAACTCACAGACGATAAAACAATGGCGCTTTCTAGCATAATGCTCTATATACACGGAGACGGACCTGTCCGCACTCCTGACACGTCTGTTTTATTAAATACTCATACTCCCCATGAAATAACAATTCTGGAAAATCTTTTCTTAGAACTATGCCTGGTGCTGTTCCTCTGTTATTCCTCCTGGAAATTTATAAAAACCTGACAACTGGGTGTTACCAGTAAGGGGGCGTGTCCCTACACAGACTGACAATGTCCAATCAGTGCTCACAGTCTCAGACTGTGTAGGGACACGCCCCTTTGACAAGGGGAATGGTAACGCCCAGTTGTCAATTTATTCATACTTTTCCAGGATTAATAACAGAGGAACGGCACATCGCAGAGTTCTAAGAAAATATGTTCCAGAATTGTAATTTTATGGGGAATACAAGTATTTACTAAAACAGACATGTCGGGAGAGGTGACAGCTCCTCTTCAAGTAGATTACCAGATGAGATCTTCAAAGGGAGCTCTAAGGGCTAGTTCACATGGAGTATTTTGACGCTGTTTTTGACGCAGAAACCGATTTCAATGGGAGACGGAGGTGTTTTTTTCCCACAAGCCAAAAAAGCAGCGTCAAGCCCTTTCTTCGGGCATTTCCGTCTCTGATTGACATCAATAGGGGTAGAGAAATCGGTTTCCGCTGCCTTTTTTGCCCGCGTCATTCAATGGCAGTGGCTGAAAAACGTTGCGGAAAAGCTGCCAAAATCGCGGCAGAGAGTGCAGGCAGGTCAAAATCTTTCCGCCTGCAAAAAAAACTCAGTGTGAACAGGGCCTTACAGTGTCCAGTGGAGGTCAGGGGTTCGGAACTGTGTAGCTCCCACTATATTTCCCAGACTTCTGTATAGTAAATATAGATAGGCAGTGATACATGACCTGGATGGATACATGAAGGGAGCAGGGTCGAATTATAGGGAGGGCAAAAGGGGCATCTGCCTGGAAACCTTCACCACCAAGTTTCTTCCAGCCCACCCAGGTTCACAGGATATGCCATAAATGTCTGATAGGTGGGATCACACCTCTGGGGACCCCCCTTCCTTCTATCAGGAGATCCTATGTTCCGCTAGGCAAAGCAGCCTGCAACATTGTCCCAAAAGTAGGGGTCCCAATGGTGTGGCTGCTTCTATGACATGAATGTCTAAAATGAGAAGACCCCTTTCATTTAACCAAGTTTTTTCTGGCACTGTTACTAAGGGGGGGCATTCCATTTTTCTTATAAACCCTTAATCCGACCCTGATTGGGAGCTTTAGCTGCCTAGTTCTGCTGCGATACAATATCGAGGATGTATCACTCTATAACTTGGAATAAATCGCCTTTCAGGGCTCCAGGAAAGCTGGGTGAGTGACCCCTGTTGGTGGCCATGTTGGCTGTCCAGATGGATCCAGATAGATCTATCCATGCAGACTCAAGGCTATCATTGCTGCCAAAGCTGCCTCTACTAAATACTGCCTTGAAGGGGTGAATACTTACGCATCTATTATTTTGTGCTTAATAATAGTAATAAGGATGTGATTGTATTCCCTGAATTTTAATGTAGTTACATAACAAAACATGGAAAAGTCCTGTAAGGAAGGGGTAAATACTTTTTTTTGCATTGTATAGACCCAACATAGACTATTATCCACACTATAGTTGCTGTGGAACTACAACCCTCAACGTTATCTTCTTAACCACTATGCAACTTTCAATATAAAACTTACATTGCTTTATATATTTGATATAAATATTTCCTGTAAGAAACGTAAGAATGTGCTATTCAGATGTACGGATGTAGCCATCTTTATCTTGATTCTGATAACTTGCTGCAGCGTGATATCACACAACATAAGTCATTGAAAAGTCATTGAAAAGTCATTGAAGAAGTTAAGATAATGGATCTTTCCTCAGTGTATTTAATGCATTAAAAGTCAAGATAAAGACGGCTACATCTGTACGGTAGCACAGAGCAATATGTTTCTTTGTGACTGTCCTTGTGATCCAGTGTCTAGTCCTTGAGTGACTCAAATAAGGTCAAATGTTGGAAACTTGTACCATTTTCAATGCAAGGTGCTCCCTCTAGTGGTAAAATGGTGTAACACAGCAGGAAGAGTTTTTAGCCCACTTAATTAGGATTCCTTCAGGCTAATGACTATTATTAGATCTGAAATCCCTAATATCAGATAAGAATAATTATGACATTCCTAGAAAATCAATATTTAGTCTAAATACCAGCATTTTTTTCAGCTACTAACATGGGCCGGCATGGAAGTCATGACTTCTAAGAAATTTTTCCCCAGATCTGTATATTTGTATTTTAAAATTTAACTGGTTTTAAAATACATAATAGGTGAATATTTTAGAAGGATCAAATCAACTACTCTCACAATGAGAATCCCTCATGTTACCTGCAGAAGGGACCCAAATCCTAAAGTCCGTCAGCCACAGGATCATCATAGTCCCCATGGTTGTCCTATATATTATAGACAGCATTTCTCTTATATGTTAACTCTATATAAGTATAATCATTGTATAAGAAAGTTATTTTTCTGCAACTTTCTAATATACTTTGTGTTTTAAATGTGCACAATTTTCACCACCTCTGCTTGCTGTCAGTGAACAGAAACATTCTTGTCTACAGAGGCTGAAAACCGTTTCTGACCTAAAACGTATCACAGCTGAGGGTTTACTGGAAATGTATCATTCTAGACCCTAGGTTCTCAACCTGTAGTAAGTGTGAATCCCAGGGGCTACATGGCATGACTCTACAGTGTATGATCATAGCCTTAGGGGTAAATTAACACAACTTATTTGAGTAGGAAGCACTTGGCTTGGAAACATTGAGAAACACTGTGAGCCAAACAGTCTGATATATTTTACCTGCACTGATACATTGTATCAAACTATCAGAATAGAATTGAGCCGGTGGTGATCTATCTAGTTCACTGAGATTTGTCTGCACTGGATACAACTTCAGCAATCCCTTAGTTGTGACACATATAGGTTATGTATGTCGAGGTTTTTCGGATTCTGGATGTAAATATAAATGGACTCATTCAATGACAGCAAGCAGATAATTTGAAAATGGTACTAAAATGTCACAATTTTGTTTTATGGCAAAAAGTTTCTGTTGATGTGAGGCATATAATTGGCCTGTGGTCGTGGATCACTGGTCAGTGACTGGTGATTATAGATATCCCCATGCCCTGTGGATGAATTCACCAGCGCTGTGCACGTGGCATGTATGAATATTTTATGTTAGGAACCAGTCCCAGGAATAGCGGTTCTATTCTGAGTGCCAGCGCTGCGCCTCCATTAGTAAGGAGCGTAACATTTAATTAAACACTGGTGGTGCTCAGAACATCTGGATGTGCATAATGGGCTCTATACGTAATGACAGATATGGGAATCGGCGCAGGAATCGGATCAGTTGAGATATTGCATTTGATAGAATGACAGCAGTGATAGAACGTGGGATGTTAATGAGGGGACTTAAGTCTAACCATCTGGAAACCTTTACTTCTTCAACTTTTTTGTTTTATAATTTTTTTTTTTAAAACAATCCTATTATATGACACGGATAATATGCTGTTTGCTTTCTGACCTCACACTTGTCCCATCCTCCCCCTCCTCATCGTCATCATGACAATGTCTCCTGCAGCTCTGTCCTCACTAACATCATTATATAAGTGGACAGGTCACTATTTTACACATTCTTCTCCTGAAATACTCTGTGCTGCTAATGACCCTGCTTTTTCCACTATGTCTATAATCCCCCTTGCCACCATTACCCTCCTAACATCATGACTCTACACTCATGACCTGCAGTCCTGTCCGCACTAATATCATTATATAAGTGAGCAAGTCACTGCTTCTAACACAAGATAAACACATTTTGCTCCTGAAATACTCTGTGCAGCTGGAGGACAATGCTCAATCTACAATCAGTCGGTGATTTCCCACTTGTCCCTATTTTACTCCTCACATCATCAAACTGCTGCTGTCACGTGTAACCCTGTCCTTACTAGTGTAATTACATCAGTTGAAAGGTCACTGCATGTGACAAAATCAACACTTCTGAAATACTCTGTGCTGCTCCTTCCACCCCGTAACCTTCCTCTTGTCTCCATTCCCTTCCTAACATCATGTCACTGCCCCATCCCCTGCAGTCCCATCCTCAATAATATTAAGTGGACAGGTGATTGCCCCTCACAACATCAGCACACTCCTCTCCTCTAATACTCTGTGCTGCTGGGAAAACTGCTTCTCACAATTTCACTCTCTGCCTTGCCTCCATAATGCCACTCACATCAGCAAACTGTACCATGTTACATGCCTCCTTGCCCTTACTAAGATTCGTAGGCAGGTCACATTACCTTTCATCCTCCTCTACTGAAATACTCTGCGCTGCTGGGATTTCTGCTCTAATTCTCAGTCTGTGACCTCCCACTTGTTTCCATTCCCCTTCTGACATTATGACTCTACTCCTGTCACATTCAGCCCTTTCCATATTTCTATTCACTGACAGCAAATAGGGGTCTTGAAATGGCAAGGAATTGAAACACAATGCATATTAGGAAGTTGAAGCCCTTATTCTTATACAATGATTAAGCTTCTTGAAAGGTAATATATTAAAGAATTGCTCTCATGAGGACTCCATGTATTATGTAGTCCCCCATTTATTTGACTGGCACCATGTAATACTACATTTCTCCAGCAGGGGAGCTGTTTGGTCCTCCATCGATTAATCACTGATTGTTAGGGGGGCTTTTATAGGAGCAGATGTCCAAATGGGGACACCCCTTTAAATTTTAAACTTCCATCCTTGATATTTGGTGGGAATGAGGGACAGATAGAAACATTAGTGTATTTTTTGCAAGTCATTAAGTGATCATGAAGGGAGATAAAACCTCGATCATCGCTGCAATGGATGCGAAGCAAAAGCATTAAAACCCTTTAGTCTTCTCTTGAAGGTAATGTGATAATGCTGAATATCCCAAATGTTCGCCGGCAATATCTTCCCTTGCTGACAAATGCACCAATTAAATCAATTTATTTTTCCCTTCACTAATTCATGTGACTTGTCTAATTGTATTCCGGCCTATTTTAGCGCGGCTAATCAGAATATTTGTGAGTGATTGTGGAATTATCTTCACAGAGAATCGCTCACTTACCACATCTCAGCACTAAATTGCTCATTTCTAATCATGTCTCTTGTTAATAGTGACTTTTATACTCGGCTTTTATTGTCATTCCCTTTTTTCCCACTTAAATTGAACATGTTTTATGAGTCCGGAAAGAACGTGTAAGACGAGAATCCGGAAGTGTTGCAAATATGAAAGAGGTGAACGCGGCGGAGGCAGCCCTGGTAGACCCCTTGGTCATTCCGTATCCTATAGAAATGGTTGTCGAGTCAACGGCTACCTCTGCCGTGTATACGCCTGGTACTGACTCATATTCGCAGCTGGATGAGGGTACTGAAGGGCACCTGAGAATAATATTGTGTGGGGAGCACACTGAAAAAAATATGTGTATTAACACTGCCATACTGTGCCCATATAATACCAACTTATACCGTTCAATTAAATGTGACATATAGTACTCAGTGATAAAAAGTCCCCTACAGCGGCCAGATACAGAGCCAGCCTTAGGTTGGTTGGTTGGTGCCCTGTTCAGAACTCTCTATGGATACCCATTCCCTTATAGTGTACCATATAGTGCTCAAATAATACTACCATACAGTGCCCAAATAATACTGCCATATAGTGTTCAAATAATACTACCATATAGTGCTCAAATAATACCACCATACAGTGCCCAAATAATACTGTCATATAGTGTTCAAATAATACTACCATATAGTGCTCAAATAATACTACCATAGAGTGGTCAAATAATACTGCCATATAGTGTTCAAATAATACTACCATATAGTGCTCAAATAATACTACCATAGAGTGGTCAAATAATACTGCCATATAGTGTTCAAATAATACTACCATATAGTGCTCAAATAATACTACCATATAGTGGTCAAATAATACTGCCATATAGTGTTCAAATAATACTACCATATAGTGCTCAAATAATACTACCATATAGTGGTCAAATAATACTGCCATATAGTGTTCAAATAATACTACCATATAGTGCTCAAATAATACCACCATACAGTGCCCAAATAATACTGCCATATAGTGTTCAAATAATACTACCATATAGTGCTCAAATAATACTACCATATAGTGGTCAAATAATACTGCCATATAGTGTTCAAATAATACCACCATACAGTGCCCAAATAATACTGCCATATAGTGTTCAAATAATACTACCATATAGTGCTCAAATAATACTACCATATAGTGGTCAAATAATACTACCATATAGTGCTCAAATAATACTACCATATAGTGCTCAAATAATACTACCATATAGTGCTCAAATAATACTGCCATATAGTGCTCAAATAATACTGCCATATAGTGCTCAAATAATACTACCATATAGTGCTCAAATAATACTACCATATAGTAGTCAAATAATACTGCCATATAGTGCTCAAATAATACTGCCATATAGTAGTCAAATAATACTACCATATAGTGCTCAAATAATACTGCCATACAGTGCCCAAATAATACTACCATATAGTAGTCAAATAATACTGCCATATAGTGCTCAAATAATACTGCCATATAGTAGTCAAATAATACTACCATATAGTGCTCAAATAATACTACCATATAGTGTTCAAATAATACTACCATATAGTGCTTAAATAATACTGCCTAGCAATAAACTATGGAATGTTGCGGCATCATGTGCAGTTGCATTTCCATAGGTTTAAGCACCAGTGGAGGGTGCGAGCTCTGGGTGGCCAGTCTATCAGGGTTGTGGCACCCCCTTCGGTAGTGACAGGTGATGCGCTCTTTGCGACCGCATAGGTCACACGTCCCAGAAAATGATCACTATGATGAAGTCCTTTGATTGACACAATGAAATACAAGTTCCTAGTGGATGCTAAATGCTTCATCTGGAAAGGTTGTGGAGGTAGTTGAGAATCTCTGGATCCCCCTACTGAACACCCCATGCACCCATGAATCTGGACACCAGCTTATATTGGTCTAGTGTATTTGATGGGGATGGGGTGGTGAAAACCCCTTAATGGACACTAGAGCAATTGCCCCACTTGTCTCTTCATCTGGACATATTTATACAGATCAGAAAATGACTGCCTCCACTAGTTGTTCCTTTTGAAAAGTTACAGCCTGTATTATACTCCAGAGCTGCACACACTATTCTTCTGGCGGAGTCACTATGTACATACACTACAATACTTATCCTGTACTGATCCTGCATTACAACCTGTATTATACTCCAGAGCTGCACTCACTATTCTGCTGGTGGAGTCACTGTGTACATACATTACATTACTTATCCTTTACTGATCCTGAGTTATATCCTGTATTATACTCCAGAGCTGCACTCACTATTCTGCTGGTGGAGTCACTGTGTACATACTTTACATTACTTATCCTCTACTGATCCTGAGTTACATCCTGTATTATACTCCAGAGCTGTACTCACTATTCTGCTGGTGGAGTCACTGTGTATATTACATTACATTACTTATCCTGTACTGATCCTGAGTTACATACTGTATTATACTCCAGAGCTGCACTCACTATTCTGCTAGTAGTCACTGTGAACATACATTACATTACTTATCCTGTACTGATCCTGAGTTACATCCTGTATTATACTCCAGAGCTGCACTCACTATTCTGCTGGTGGAGTCACTGTGTACATACATTACATTACTTATCCTGTACTGATCCTGAGTTACATCCTGTATTATACTCCAGAGCTGCACTCACTATTCTGCTGGTGGAGTCACTGTGTACATACATTACATTACTTATCCTGTACTGATCCTGAGTTACATCCTGTATTATACTCCAGAGCTGCACTCACTATTCTGCTGGTGGAATCACTGTGTACATACATTACATTACTTATCCTGTAATGATCCTGAGTTACATCCTGTATTATACTCCGGCGCTGCACTCACTATTCTGCTGGTGGAGTCACGGTGTACATACATTACATTATTTATCTTGTACATATTTTGAGCTACAGTCTGTATTATACTCCAGAGCTGCATACACATTCTTGTTATTGGCAACAGTCGACAAGCTTGTCATCAAACAGCGTCTTAACAGCTTAGCTGAGCTTTTATAATTCAGCAGGGAAGTTCATTTTCCTTACAGCAACTGACTGTACAGTCTCTAGTGTGAAGACGATAGAAAAGAATGCAAGTATCCAGAGCATGCTATATGCAGATGCTGAACAAGCAGAGCATGCCATGAGATTTCAGCTCTGGAGCCTGTGGAATAGTAAATCCAGCTCTAGAAAATAATACAAACTCTAACTCATCATCAGTACAAGATAAGTAATATCATATATTTACAATGTGACTCAACTTAATTTATGTCCATTTTGATATGCGGTACATTAAACAAATCAGACTTCTGGAGCACTGGCCCCTTGCCACTATGCTGTCATATGATCTGTGATGTCATAGAGCGCTGCATCATGTCCATAATTTCCTATTCGTTCCTAGATTAATGAAATGCACGTGTCAGTTTAGATGTTACAAAAGAAAGCATATAAGTGTGAGCAGCTTCTTATGGAGATGTCAGAGTCAGTTTTGTATAAAATGAGGTCCTGGGCCACAAGCAAGGCAGGTCCCATCCCCACTTCCCAGTAATTCTTGTCATTTCAAAAGTTGCATATATAAAATAATACCGCCATGCAATGCCGGAATAATATCACAATACAGTATTAAAATATTACAGTCATATAGTGCCCTCGAAACACTATATATTACCCACACAATGCTGCCGTTAAATCTCCAAATTTAACATCATTTAGTGTTCAAATAGTACTGCCATACAATGCTGAAATAATACTGCCATACAACGCTGAAATAATACTGCCATATAATGCTGAAATAATACTGCCATACAATGCTGAAATAATACTGCCATACAATGCTGAAATAATACTGCCATATAATGCTGAAATAATACTGCCATACAATGCTGAAATAATACTGCCATACAATGCTGAAATAATACTGCCATATAATGCTGAAATAATACTGCCATACAATGCTGAAATAATACTGCCATACAATGCTGAAATAATACGGCCATACAATGCTGAAATAATACTGCCATACAATGCTGAAATAATACTGCCAAATAATGCTGAAATAATACTGCCATATAAAGCTGAAATAATACTGCCAAATAATGCTGAAATAAAACTGCCATGCAATGCAAGAATAATACCACAATACAGTATTAAAATATTACAGTCATATAGTGCCCTCAAAACACTACTATATATTGCCCGCACAATGCTGCCGTTCAGTCTCCAAATTGAACTATCATTTAGTGTTCAAATAATACTGCCATACAATGCAATACAATGATATATTACCGCCATATAATGCTGAAATAATACTGCCATTCAGTGCTGAAATAATACCGCCATACAATGCTGAAATAATACTGCCATATAATGCCGAAATAATACCGCCATGCAATGCTGAAATAATACCGCCATACAATGCTGAAATAATACTGCCATACAATGCTGAATAATACTCCCAAATAATGCTGAAATAATACTGCCATACAATGCTGAATAATACTGTCATTCAGTGCTGAAATAATACTGCCATATAATTCTGAAATAATACTGCCATACAATTCTGAAATAATACCGCCATACAGTGCTCACATACTGCCGCCAGTGCACAGCAAGAGACAGAACTGCAGGGTTGTGATTCAATAGCTGCACAGTTCTCTCTATTCTTGGGCAGTTAGCACACCACTCAGTGTATGGGCTCATGTACACGGGCACAATGCCTGTGCAGCTCCTTAATACGGAGCTGCATGAACTCTGTGTGGCTCTGTTGAGCACCGTATGTATAGAATCAGACATTAAAAAAAACCTCTGTATTAAATCAAAGGCATATTGAGTTAGAGTAGTGGCCCTGTGTGGAAGCCCTATAACTCTGCTGGCTACTAGAACGGACAGTGAGGTGGAATGGTGTTCAGCTCCACTCATAGGTTGCTCCTTGTGATCATGCCTTTGTGTGGCTCTAGTATAAAAGTGGCCCTGGGCAACTGCCTAGTTTGACACCCACTAAAAAAGGTCCTGGGAGACACAATGGGAAAAATGCAGCCGATACGGCTCCTCATATTCATCCAAATAAGACTTTACGTGGAAGCTGAGCTCATTAGTTTCATCTGCGGCTCCCTCCTTCACACCGCTTTTAATGAATGCGGATAGTTAAAGCACATTAAGAAAACTGTTACTACAAAGTTCGAAGACGTCTTGTCAGCGTGTTCTGGACACTCCGCGTGTTCCGGCTTCATTGTAAATACTCTGATTGTTAGAACACAAAGGAAAATAGAGGATCGGGGCGATCATAGCGACAATAACCTCCCCGCTAATGCAAACGACATTTTAGCGCCTGGATTTTGAACATTAACCCCTTGCCTGCCCTAGACCACCAGGGATATTGCCGTTGACTCCTAGACCACAAGGGAAGCTAGCACTAAACTAACTTCTTAGGTACTCTGGACCACTAGGGATCTTAATATTGACCCTTTCCCTACCCTAGACCCGACCCCAGGGATATTAGAAAACAAAAGTTCTTCCTGTGAAGCCACGTCCATCAAAATGATACCCCCTATTTATGCGGACAGTTATTTTAGGGGGCAACGGTGGCAATCTTAGACTAGATATGTGTAAAGGATCTGCCAGACACAGCTTCTGTGTCGACGCCCGTGGGTAATCAGTCTGCACCTGCTCCTAAATCTGAGAGAGTGACACGATCTTCTACCAGTCAGGCTGGGAGCCTGAGGAGTGGGAGAGCCTATCACTGCCTGGCCAGACGGAGCTAGCTCACGCCCTCTGTCTATTTATATCTGCATTTCCTGCTCCTCCTTTGCCTGTGATTCTGTTTCCTGGCTCTGCTGCTGCTTGAACATTTTGTCCTCTGCTTCATTTTGACCCTGGCTTTACTGACAATTCTCCTGCTCTGCGTTTGGTACCTCGTAAACTCCTGGTTTGACTCGGCTCGTTCACTACTCTCCTGCTCTGCATTTGGTACCTCGTACACTCCTGGTTTGACTCGGCTCTTTCACTACTCTTGTTGCTCATGGTGCTGCCGTGGGCAACTGCCCCATTTCTTTAACTTCTGTGTACCCTTGTCTGTTTGTCTGTCGTGCACTTATTGAGCGTAGGGACCGTCGCCCAGTTGTACGCCGTCGCCTAGGACGGGTCATTGCAAGTAGGCAGGGACTGAGTGGCGGGTAGATTAGGGCTCACCTGTCTGTCTCCCTACCCCGGCATTACATAATCACAGGCCCATATACCTTTTCTACCCTGGTCCCTGACACAACTATGGACCCCCTTGAGACCCTAGCTCAGCAAATGCAGGGCCTCTCCCTACAGGTCCAAGCCCTGGCTCAAAGGGGCAACCAGCATGATGCTACCCTCGTAGTGCCCCCCACCTCACCTCTTGAACCCCACCTCAAGTTGCCTGACCGGTTCTCAGGGGACCGGAAGACTTTTTTCTCCTTTCGGGAGAGTTGTAGGCTCTATTTCCGCTTAAAGCCCCACTCCTCAGGTTCTGAGAGCCAGCGAGTGGGTATAATTATGTCCCGGCTCCAGGACGGGCCCCAAGAATGGGCCTTCTCCTTGGCTCCTGATGCCCCTGAACTTTCCTCTGTTGATCTTTTCTTTTCTGCTCTCGGGCTCATATATGACGAGACTGATAAGACTGCCTTTGCCGAGAGTCAGCTGGTGACCTTACGTCAGGGTAAGAGACCTGTTGAGGAGTATTGCTCTGACTTTAGGAAGTGGTGCGTAGCTTCTCGGTGGAATGACCCTGCCTTAAGGTGCCAGTTTAGGTTGGGTCTGTCGAACGCCCTGAAAGACCTGTTAGTTAGCTATCCCTCTTCTGACTCCCTAGATCAGGTTATGGCTTTAGCGGTACGTCTTGACCGACATCTCAGGGAACGACGACTTGAACGTTTTTGTGCCTTCTCCTCTGACTCCCCCATGATGGCTCCGAGGTTCCGTTGCTTCGTTCTTCCACGGAAGACTCGTATGAACCAATGCAACTCGGGGCCTCCGTGTCTCCCCAACAACGTAGAGAGTTCCGCAGGAAGAATGGTCTCTGCTTCTACTGTGGGGATGACAAGCATCAAGTGAACAACTGTCCTAGGTGTATGAATAAGCAGCCGGAAAACTTCCACGCCTAAGTGATCATCGGGGAGGTCACTTGGGCGCACAGGTATTTCCCGTAAATATGAAACCTAATAAAATCTTGCTTCCCTTTCAGGTCTCTTTTGGTAGTAGGTCTGCTGCCGGCAGTGCCTTCGTGGATTCAGGGTCTTCTGCTAATATTATGTCTGTGGAATTTGCTATGTCTCTAGCTATGCCATTGATTGATTTGCCTAAACCTGTCCCGGTAGTAGGTATCGACGCCACTCCTCTTGCTAATGGTTATTTTACGCAGCATACCTCTGTATTTGAACTCCTTGTGGGCTCCATGCATTTGGAGCAGTGCTCTGTACTGGTGATGCAGGGATTATCGTCCGATTTGGTTTTAGGCCTTCCCTGGTTGCAGATGCATAATCCCACGTTTAACTGGAATACTGGGGAGCTAACCAAATGGGGTAATGAATGTGTGACGTCGTGTTTTTCTGTTAATTCTATTTCTCTCCCTGAGGAGGTGAACACTCTACCTGAGTTTGTTCAAGGACTTCGCTGATGTTTTTTCTAAAAAGGCCTCCGAAGTGTTACCTCCTCATAGAGAATACGATTGCGCAATCGATTTGGTACCAGGAGCTAAGCTCCCTAAGGGTAGGATATTTAATCTCTCTTGTCCCGAACGTGAAGCCATGAGAGAGTATATCCAGAAATGCCTGGCCAAGGGTTACATTCGCCCCTCTACTTCTCCGGTAGGTGCTGGCTTCTTCTTCGTGGGGAAGAAGGATAGTGGTCTTAGGCCGTGCATTGACTACCGAAACTTGAATAAGGTCACTGTAAGGAACCAGTATCCCCTTCCTTTGATTCCTGATCTCTTCAATCAGGTTCAGGGGGCCCAATGGTTCTCTAAGTTTGATCTACGGGGGGCTTATAACCTTATCCGCATCAAAGAGGGGGATGAGTGGAAGACTGCGTTTAACACGCCCGAAGGTCATTTCGAATACCTCGTCATGCCCTTTGGGTTGTGTAATGCTCCCGCGGTCTTCCAGAATTTCATAAATGACGTTTTAAGAGACTACCTGGGGGTATTTCTTGTAGTGTACCTTGATGACATACTTGTGTTTTCCAAGGACTGGTCCTCCCACATTGAGCATTTCAGGAAGGTGCTCCAGGCCCTTCGGGAAAACAAACTGTTTGCTAAAACCGAAAAATGTGTATTTGGGTGCAGGAGATACCATTTTTGGGTCAAATCCTCACTACTCATGAATTCCGCATGGACCCCGCCAAGGTGCAAGCTGTGGCTGAATGGGTCCAACCTGCCTCCCTGAAGGCGTTACAGTGCTTCCTGGGGTTCACTAATTATTACAGGAGATTTATTGCTAACTTCTCGGTCATTGCTAAGCCTCTTACGGATCTTACTCGCAAAGGTGCTGATCTCCTCCACTGGCCTCCAGAGGCGGTCCAGGCTTTTGAGGTCCTTAAGAAGTGCTTTATCTCGGCCCCAGTGCTGATTCAGCCTAACCAAATGGAGCCATTCATCGTGGAGGTTGACGCCTCCGAGGTGGGAGTGGGTACTGTCTTGTCCCAGGGTACCAGGTCCCTCACCCATCTCCGTCCCTGTGCCTACTTCTCCAGGAAGTTCTCGCCCACTGAGAGTAACTATGATATTGGCAACCGCGAACTCTTAGCCATTAAATGGGCATTTGAAGAGTGGCACCACTTCCTGGAGGGGGCTAGGCACCAGGTAACGGTCCTTACCGACCACAAGAATCTGGTTTTCCTAGAATCTGCCCGGAGGCTAAACCCGAGACAAGTTCGATGGGCGTTATTTTTTACTAGATTCAACTTTTTGGTCACCTATAGGGCTGGGTCTAAAAATATTAAGGCTGATTCACTGTCGCGTAGCTTCATGGCCAGCCCTCCTTCGGATGGAAGATCCTGCTTGTGTTTTGCCTCCAGGTATAATCATTTGCACTGCTGATTCTGATTTAGTCTCCGAAATTGCGGCTGATCAAGTTTCAGCTCCCGGGAACCTTCCTGAGAACAAGCTGTTTGTTCCCCTGCAATTCCGGCTAAGGGTACTCAGGGAAAATCATGACTCTGCACTATCTGGCCATCCAGGCATTCTGGGTACCAAGCATCTCATTGCCAGAAACTATTGGTGGCCTGGGTTGCTTAAAGACGTTAAGGCCTACATCACCGTTTGTGAAATTTGTGCTAGGTCCAAGACTCCCAGGTCCCGACCAGCGGGCTTACTATGTTCTTTGCCCATTCCCCAGAGACCTTGGACCCATATCGTCATGGATTTTATCACCGATTTGCCTCCATCTCAAGGCAAGTCGGTGGTGTGGGTTGTAGTAGACCGTTTCAGTAAGATGTCCCACTTTGTGCCCCTCAAGAAACTACCCAATGCTAAGACGTTAGCTACCTTGTTTGTCAAACACATCCTGCGTCTCCATGGGGTTCCTGTCAATATTGTTTCTGACAGAGGGGTACAATTTGTTTCATTGTTTTGGAGAACCTTCTGTAAAAAGTTGGAGATTGATCTGTCCTTCTCCTCGGCTTTCCATCCTGAAACTAATGGCCAAACCGAGAGGACTAATCAGTCTCTAGAACAATATTTAAGGTGTTTTATCTCTGGCTGTGAATATGATTGGGTCTCCTTCATTCCCCTCGACGAATTTTACCTTAATAACCGGGTCAGTAACTTGTCAGGGGTCTCCCCCTTTTTCTGTAATTTTGTGTTTAATCCACGGTTCTCCTCCGTTTCACCGGGTAGTTCCAACAATCCCAAGGTAGATGTCGTTCATCAGGAACTGTGCACAGTCTGGGCCCAGGTTCAGAAGAACCTAGAGGCGTCCCGGAGCATACAAAAGACTCAGGCTGATAGAAGACGTTCTGCTAACCCCTTGTTTGTGGTCGGGGATCTGGTGTGGCTATCTTCTAAAAATTTGCGCCTTAAAGTCCCGTCCAAAAAATTTGCTCCCCGATATATAGGGCCGTACAAGGTCATTGAAGTCCTTAACCCTGTCTCCTTCCGACTGGAGTTACCCCCGTCTTTTCGAGTACACGACATGTTTCATGCCTCCCTCCTTAAATGCTGCTCCCCGTCCTTGGCTCCCTCGAGGAAACCTCCGGTCCCTGTTCTCACCCCTGAAGGGGTAGAATTCGAGGTGGCCAAGATTGTGGACAGCAGGATGGTCCAAGGCTCCCTCCAGTACCTGGTCCATTGGAGAGGATACCGGCCTGAGGAGAGGACTTGGGTACCCGCCCGGGATGTTCACGCTGGGGTATTGCTCAGGAGGTTCCATCTTCGCTTCCCCAATAAGCCAGGTCCACCTAGAAAGGGTCCAGTGGCCCCTCATAAAAGGGGGGGTACTGTAAAGGATCTGCCAGACACAGCTTCTGTGTCGACGCCCGTGGGTAATCAGTCTGCACCTGCTCCTAAGCCTGAGAGAGTGACACGATCTTCTACTAGTCAGGCTGGGAGGCTGAGGAGTGGGAGAGCCTATCACTGCCTGGCCAGACGGAGCTAGCTCCCGCCCTCTGTCTATTTATACCTGCCTTTCCTGTTCCTCCTTTGCCTGTGATTCTGTTTCCTGGCTCTGCTGCTGCTTGAACATTTTGTCCTCTGCTTCATTTTGACCCTGGCTTTACTGACAATTCTCTCGCTCTGCGTTTGGTACCTCGTATACTCCTGGTTTGACTCGGCTCGTTCACTACTCTCCTGCTCTGCGTTTGGTACCTCGTACACTCCTGGTTTGACTCGGCTCGTTCACTACTCTTGTTGCTCACTGTGTTGCCATGGGCAACTGCCCCATTTCCCTAACTTCTGTGTACCCTTGTCTGTTTGTCTGTCGTGCACTTATTGAGCGTAGGGACCGTCGCCCAGTTGTACGCCGTCGCCTAGGACGGGTCGTTGCAAGTAGGCAGGGACTGAGTGGCGGGTAGATTAGGGCTCACCTGTCTGTCTCCCTACCAAGTCATTACAATATGGAGTTTTATCACTGCAGACAATACAAGAGAATACAGGACTGATCAAACGCAGTTACAGGCAAAATATGTAACTATTAAAGGGGACCTATCACCTATCCTGTCATTTCTGCTTTAGTAAACACTTGTACTACCCATGAACTAATAATTCTGGAGCATATTTTCATAGAACTCTGCATTGTGCCATTCCTCGGTTACTCCTACTGGTAATGTGTAACTAAATTGACAGTTGGTGACTAATGATCTTTTAACTGCCAAAGCCTCGCAACATCACTGTGCTCCTCATTCTAGACCAGTCCTTTATATTACTCTGTGCTCCTCCTACAACTGGCCTCTGCCTTGTACATTACTCTGTGCTCCTTCTTTTAGACCTGTCCTCTGCCGTCTACATTACTCTGTGCTCCTCCTTGTAGACCTGTCCTCTGCCTTCTACATTACTCTGTGCTCCTCCTTGTAGACCTGTCCTCTGACTTCTGCATTACTCTGTGCTCCTCCTTGTAGAGCCGTCCTCCTTTTTCTACATTACTCTGTGCTCCCCCTTCTAGACCTGTCCTCCACCTTCTACATTACTCTGTGCTCCTCCTTCTAGATCTGTCCTCCACCTTCTACATTAATCTGTTCTCCCCCTCCTAGACCTGTCCTCTGCCTTCTACATTACTCTTTGCTTCTCCTTGTAGACCTGTCCTAAGCCTTCTACATTACTCTGTGTTCCTCATTCTAGACCTGTCCTCCACCTTCTACATTAGTCTGTGCTCCTCCTTGTAGACCTGTCCTCCACCTTCTACTTTACTCTGTGCTCCTCCTTCTAGACATGTCCTCTGCTTCTACATTACTCTGTGCTCCTCCTTCTAGACATGTCCTCTGTCTTCTACATTACTCTGCTTCTCCTTGTAGACCTGTCCTAAGCCTTCTACATTACTCTGTGTTCCTCATTCTAGACCAGTCCTCCACCTTCTACATTAATCTGTGCTCCTCCTTGTAGACCTGTCCTCTGACTTCTACATTACTCTGTGCTCCTCCTTTTAGACCTGTCCTCTGCCTTCTACATTACTCTGTGCTCCTCCTTGTAGAGCTGTCCTCCTTTTTCTACATTACTCTGTGCTCCTCCTTGTAGACCTGTCCTCCACCTTCTACATTACTCTGTGCTCCTCCTTGTAGACCTGTCCTCCACCTTCTACATTGCTCTGTGCTTCTCCTTGTAGACCTGTCCTCTGACTTCTGCATTACTCTGTGCTCCTCCTTGTAGAGCTGTCCTCCTTTTTCTACATTACTCTGTGCTCCCCCTTCTAGACGTGTCCTCCACCTTCTACATTACTCTGTGCTCCTCCTTCTAGATCTGTCCTCCACCTTCTACATTAATCTGTTCTCCCCCTCCTAGACCTGTCCTCTGCCTTCTACATTACTCTTTGCTTCTCCTTGTAGACCTGTCCTAAGCCTTCTACATTACTCTGTGTTCCTCATTCTAGACCTGTCCTCCACCTTCTACATTAGTCTGTGCTCCTCCTTGTAGACCTGTCCTCCACCTTCTACTTTACTCTGTGCTCCTCCTTCTAGACATGTCCTCTCTCTTCTACATTACTCTGTGCTCCTCCTTCTAGACCTGTCCTCTGCTTCTACATTACTCTGTGCTCCTCCTTCTAGACATGTCCTCTGTCTTCTACATTACTCTGCTTCTCCTTGTAGACCTGTCCTAAGCCTTCTACATTACTCTGTGTTCCTCATTCTAGACCAGTCCTCCACCTTCTACATTAATCTGTGCTCCTCCTTGTAGACCTGTCCTCTGACTTCTACATTACTCTGTGCTCCTCCTTGTAGACCTGTCCTCTGCCTTCTACATTACTCTGTGCTCCTCCTTGTAGAGCTGTCCTCCTTTTTCTACATTACTCTGTGCTCCTCCTTGTAGACCTGTCCTCCACCTTCTACATTACTCTGTGCTCCTCCTTGTAGACCTGTCCTCCACCTTCTACATTGCTCTGTGCTTCTCCTTGTAGACCTGTCCTCTGACTTCTGCATTACTCTGTGCTCCTCCTTGTAGAGCTGTCCTCCTTTTTCTACATTACTCTGTGCTCCCCCTTCTAGACGTGTCCTCCACCTTCTACATTACTCTGTGCTCCTCCTTCTAGATCTGTCCTCCACCTTCTACATTAATCTGTTCTCCCCCTCCTAGACTTGTCCTCTGCCTTCTACATTACTCTTTGCTTCTCCTTGTAGACCTGTCCTAAGCCTTCTACATTACTCTGTGTTCCTCATTTTAGACCTGTCCTCCACCTTCTACATTAGTCTGTGCTCCTCCTTGTAGACCTGTCCTCCACCTTCTACTTTACTCTGTGCTCCTCCTTCTAGACATGTCCTCTGTCTTCTACATTACTCTGTGCTCCTCCTTCTAGACCTGTCCTCTGCTTCTACATTACTCTGTGCTCCTCCTTCTAGACCTGTCCTCCACCTTCTACATTAATCTGTTCTCCCCCTCCTAGACCTGTCCTCTGTCTTCTACATTACTCTGTTCTCCTCCTTCTAGACCTGTCCTCCACCTTCTACATTACTCTTTGCCCCTCCTTGTAGACCTGTCCTCCACCTTCTACATTAATCTGTGCTCCTCCATCTAGATATGTCCTCTGCCTTCTACATTACTATGTGCTCCTCCTTCTAGACCTGTCGTCTGCCTTCTACATTATTCTTTGCTCCTCCTCCTAGACCTGTCCTCTACATTCTACATTACTCTTTGCTCCTCCTTCTAGACCCGTCCTCTACATTCTACATTACTCTTTGCTCCTACTTCTAGACCTGTCCTCTGTCTTCTACATTATTCTTTGCTCCTCTTCCTAGACCTGTCCTCTACATTCTACATGACTCTTTGCTCCTCCTCCTAGAACTGTCCTCTGTCTTCACAGTCCTGGCCCTCTGCTGGATCTCCTGATACCTCACTAACCTTTCAGTACCACCTTTTTGCTGACAACACCCAAATTTACCTCTCTGGCCCTGATGTCACCTCTCTGCTATCCAGCTATCCAATATTCCAGAGTATCTAACAGCTATATCCTCTTTCTTCTTCTCCTGCTTCCTTAAACTCAACATAGAGAAAACAGAATTCACCGTGTTTCCCCCATCTCACTAAAACCCCCTTATCAGAAATATCAATACGGTTAATGACTCCACACTCTCCTAGTCTCTAAAGTCTGCTGCCTCAGAATAACCTTTGATTGTGCCCTGTCCTTCAAACCGCACATCCAAGCCCTTACCACCTCTTGCCACCTCCACCTAAAAAACATTTCTCGAATACGCTCTTTCCTCAACCTCGAGTCAACAAAAATGTTAGTACATGCCCTCATCCTTTTCCACCTAGATTACTGCAACCTCCTTCTCTGTGGCTTTTCTTCTGACACTCTTTCACACCTGCCCGGTTAATCCACCTCTCCCCTCCTTTCCCCTCTGCCAATCACTTCACTGGCTGCCCATTGCCCAGTGAATTCAGCTCAAAATATTAATAATGACATACAAGTTAGTCCACAACTTGTCCCCTCCATACACCTCTGCCATAATATCCCGATATCTTCCCACATGTAATCTTCAGTCCTCACAAGACCTTCTGCTCTGCTCTTCTCTTATCTGCTCCCCATTATTGTACCCAAGATTTCTCTCATGCTACCCCCTTACTCTGGAACGCTCTACCCCAACACATAAGAGTCTCTCCCACCATCTAAACCTTCAAAAGTAACCTAAAAACCAAGCTCTACAGAAAAGCTTACACCCTACACTAACCCGGCTGTCACTAATCTACCGGATGGACAGTTTTTACCATCACCTTCTGTCTTCTTTCACCTTTCATCGTAGATTGTAAGCTCTTGCGGGCAGGGTCCTCTCTCCTTCTGTACCAGTCTGTCAATTCTTAAGCTCACGTTTTTTGTACTTGTTATTTTTATTGTCTCATGTCATGTACTTAAACCCCTTCTCATATGTACAGCCGATCCTACAACAAGCCAAGCAGCTGAGGTCTCGTCTGGATTCCGGCGCAGGAGGCGTGATGCATTGTCGTCATCACGTCACCTGCGCTAGGATGCTGACGGCCCGTGCAAGGGCCTGTTGACTTTTAGGCCAAAGATACAAGATGTGGATACAGTTAAAAGTGGTGTTCAATTGGGGATACTGGCATGGGAGGCCCACTGACCGACCAGGCCCGGTTGGAGAGATTACCAGTCTGGGCCTGCTACACTGATACATCGTATGAAACTGCAATTGTTTGGAACTAGGACTAGGTCTGTACACCCTCTGACTGTAATAAAAAAAATGTTCCCTTTCACTGACAGCTAGCAGAGATCTTGAAATTGGCCAGGAATCGAAACACAAAGTATAATAAAAAGCTACAGAAATTTTCATTCTACAATGATTAGGTTTTCTTTACATATAATAGAAAAAAAATCTTCAATAAAGGTTCACGATCCTGACAGCGAGTGATGGACAGATAACCCCGTCTTACAGATGGGCACGCAATTAAATGGCTGGTTCACAGGGCCGTACAATGCGGAAAAAATTCTGCCCCTGTGATCACGACTTTATCTCACATATATCCAGAGCTGAAAACCTCCAGATACATTTACACAAGCGTCTGGATCCAGACAGAAAGTCAAAAATAATTGGTGCTGTTCCCGGGGTCCCATCTGGGTACTGTAGGACACTACCTGGATGAAAGTGTGGCACTCTGGGCAGTGTAGTATGTACTATGTATCTGTGAGATGTATGCCACAATCTGGGCACTGTCTGGAAATATTTATCTGGCACTGTCTGGAAATATTTATCTGGGCACTGTCTGGAAATATTTATCTGGGCATAGTTTGGAAATAATTATCTGGGCACAGTCTGGAAATTATCTGGACACAGTCTGGAAATAATTATCTAGGCACTCTATGGCACTATGGCAGTATATTTCTATAGATATATTTTGTATATTTAAGAGTATTCCCAGGGCTAGGCAAAAGTTTGAAAAATCTGCTACGGCACGCCAGGGATGAAGCAGGGCTGTCTTTTACACTGCCAATACCCTACAAAGTAATATATGCAGATCCCTGTATTCTGACGTACATACATGGATTGGTAGTTCAGCAGCCCAATCATAATCCTGCAGTCCTGCTGTCACTCTTCTCCTGTTAAGCAATACCCCCTTCCAATGCCACAGCAACAGCCATCTGCCCTACAGTGGCAGGCAGGACACGGGCCGCACAGGCGGTATGTCTGCCCCTTGCTGCACCTCTGCCATGCTTGCCATTAACACGGTTTTCCACACAGTAAAAATTGATGGTCTATGCTCAGAATAGGCCATAAATAGCTGATGTGTTGGGGTCTGACTCCCGGGACCCCCGCCGATCAGCTGATTTGAAGGGGCCTCGTAGAGCGCTGCTTCCCCTTCATTTCTCCTTGCTCACTGCGAATCTTTGACACATATTTAGCGGTGATTCACAAGTATTGCAGCTTTTGAAGTGAATGGGAGAAATGGCTGCAATACCTGTGAATCACCGCTAAATATGTGTCAAAGATTCACAGTGTGCAAGAAGAAATGAAGGGGAAACAGCGCTCTACGAGGCCCCTTCAAAACAGCTGATCAGCGGGGGTCCCGGGAGTCCTATCCCATCCCATCATCTATTGATGGCCTAACCTGAGCAAAGGCCGTCAATTTTTACTGTCTGGAAAACCCCTTTAACCCCTTCCTGACATTTGACGTATCCATACGTCATAGCCGGGTAGGGGAAACATGGAGCGGGCTCTCGAGCTGAGCCCGCTCCATACAATGCGTGTAAGCGGGTGATGGCTGTGTGTTACAACCGACACTTCACAGTAACGAGCGGGATCGTGGAAGAGCGCGATCCCGTTCGTTTAACCCGTTAAATGCCATGGTCAATAGCGACTGCGGCATTTAAATCGTTAGACATAGAATAGACGCTTAATAGAAGACTGTCAGAAAGACGAAATACTGCAATACATTAGTAATGCAGTATATAATGCTAGCGATCCAATGATCGTTGGTTCAAGTCCCCTTGGGGGACTAATAAAAAAAAGTAAAAATCACTGAAATAAAGTACAAAAAAAAAATTTCACTTAAAAAAAAAACAGCCTTTTCCCATTTTCCCCATAAAACATTGTAAAAAAAAAATAATAATAAATAAACATAATTGGTATCGTCGTATCCGTAAAAGTCTGAACTATTACAATATATCATTATTTAACCAGTGTAAGGGGGTGATGCTGCCCCTTTAAATTGAACTGTCTGCCCAGTGCAGCCTCCATGTTTGTTGATACCTGCGTTCTGTGTTCCCTCCTGTGTGAGGTGATGTTTACACCTATGTGTTATCTGTTGCATGCCTGCCATGTTATGTGCAGCCACTAGGGGTCACTGCAGCATGAGTGAGATAGAGATAGAGCTGCCTGGCAGGAAACAGGAAGGAGTGTGTGGGTGTGCGTGCGTGTGTGTGTGTGTGTGTGTGTGTGTGTGTGTGTGTGTGTGTGTGCGCGTGTGTAGCACACAGGGAAGTCAGAGAGGACTGTTGCAGCTTGGTAGGGGGAGAGTATGGCCTCTCAGTGCCTGAGTCTGGCAAGAAGCTGCAGGATGGAGGTGCTCCTGGTGTAGTGGGGTAGCCGCCACGTGACCCACGGAGGCGCAGAGCATTCCTCCAAAGTTGAACTCCTGCAAAGTGGAGAGCCCAATCCCGTTTTAGGACCGCTCGTGTTGTTTGCCACTTGTTAACCCATTTAAACTGCTGCCCTCTGTGATTATTGAAGAACCTCCCCTTACACCCGCACGGTGAACGCCGTAAATAAAAAATGTAAACGCCAAAATCTCTATTTTTTGGTCACCTCATCTCCCACAAAAAATGGAATAAAAAGTGATCAAAACCTCGCATGTACCCCAAAATGGAAGCATTAAAAACGACAGCTTATCCCGCAAAAAGTAAGCCCTCGTGCTGCTTAATCTACTGAAAAAATAAAAAAGTTCTGCCTCTCAGAATTTGGCCGCACAAAGTAAATTTTATTTTGCACCGTTAGTTTTTTCCTTGTAAATGTATAAAAAAAAAAACGATATATATTTGGTCTCGTCGTAATCGTATTGACCCACAGAATAAATTTAACATGTTGTTTTTAATTGCACGGGGAATTCCGTAAAAACGAAGCGCAAAAAACCATGGAGGAATCAGTTTTTTTAATTTTCTACCCCCCAAATAGTTTTTTTCCCATTTCCTAGTACATTATATGGTACAATAAATGGCGCTACGAAAAACTACAACTCGTCCCGCCAAAAAATCAAGCCCTCGTAGGACTATATCGACGGGAAAATGAAAGAGTTATGGATTTTGGAAGGTGGGGAGGAAATAAGGAAAATGAAAATCTGAAAAATGGCTGCGGCGGGAAGGGGTTAACACTACTGCCCTTCTTTCCCTGCTCAGTAACTTTGGAGCTTGGCAGTTATATCCATATATATGAATGATATCAGCCGATGTTCTTATAACGCTTCTGCACTATTATAAGCTGCCGACTTTATGTTCTTTGGCAACAGTGCGGCCATTTACATAAAACAACTTGTTTCTTTATGTGTTTCGTGGCGCTTTATTGGAATATTCTGCTGTAAAGTGCTCAGTAATATTTAATAAAGAAGAAATTATCCACAATTAATAATAAATCATCTCCCACATTTACCTCCTTTCTCTCCACATTCCATTAGATCCGGTCCAATTATGTGAAAATCCTCGGAAACACGTCATTAATGGGGAATGGACCCCAGCCAAAAATATTATAGTAATGAAAGCGAGATAGATAGATAGATAGATAGATAGATAGATAGATAGATAGATAGATAGATAGATAGATAGATAGATAGATAGATAGATAGATAGATAGATAGATAGATAGATAGATAGATATGAGATAGATAGATAGATATGAGATAGATAGATAGATAGATAGATAGATAGATAGATAGATAGATAGATAGATAGATAGATAGATAGATAGATAGATAGATAGATAGATAGATAGATAGATATGAGATAGATAGATAGATATGAGATAGATAGATAGATAGATAGATAGATAGATAGATAGATAGATAGATAGATAGATAGATATGAGATAGATAGATATGAGATAGATAGATATGAGATAGATAGATAGATAGATAGATAGATAGATAGATAGATAGATAGATAGATAGATAGATAGATAGATAGATAGATAGATAGATAGATAGATAGATATGAAATAGATAGATAGATAGATAGATAGATAGATAGATAGATAGATAGATAGATAGATAGATAGATAGATAGATAGATAGATAGATAGATAGATAGATAGATAGATTATGAGGATTGATCCACACACGGCAGATTTTGTTGGAGAAACTTCTGCAACTGAGAATCAGTCCTTTTCATCTGAATGGGATTGTTGCGTTTTTGCAACAAAATCTGCCGCGTGTGACTGCGTCCTTACAAGCGATCTTCATTGTCTATGACATTACAATAATCTAGAATGTCTCATAATCACCCAATTAAAGGGATTGTCTATGATTGTTTGGCCGGACATGTTGTAGAAGGAGGTTGTCATGTTGAGATAACCCCTTTAATGCTGGATCCCAGGTTAGGCCGTGTTCACATCACGTTTGAGCGCTACGATTGGCGTATATGCAAAGAAAAGATCCTGGTGTATACGCCAAACGGCTCCACTAACCTGACAGAGACCAAAAGAATGTCCTTGTAGCCTCTGTCGGGCCGGTATCCATCAGTATAACTTTTTTATTTATTTTCTGGACTATAGGAACAATTCATATATATGGATATAATTGTAAAGCTCCAAAGTTACTGAGCAGGGAAACAAGGGCAGTAGTGTTAACCCCTTCCCGCCGCAGCCATTTTTCAGATTTTTATTTTCATTTTTTTCCTCCCTTCCTTCCAAAAGCCATGACTTTTTCATTTTTCCGTCCATATAGTCCCATGTCCAAAAATAAGTGTGCTACACGTTTGTATGCAGAGGCATCCCGCAATTATTATTTTTTAACATGGAAGCCTATGGGGGAAGTATATTACTGTATCCCTATGCACTGGCATATGTAAGAGCCCTCCGGCAAAGGTATACAGCAGGCAGTACTCCCATTGTATACATCTATATATAGTACAGTGCAAATTCTGCAGGGAAATATTTAAAACAATGGGAAATAAATGGGTGTTAATAAACGCAATCGCTTATGAATAAATATATATATACAATGTCCAATAGTGGCGACAGCAAAATGAAACAAATCGTGTATACAGGTGCAAGAACCCCTGTGACTGCAAAACAATACAATATCCAAAATATATTGGAATGTGCTGATTAAACTTGTCTCTTATGTATTACATATATGTTGGATCAGTGACTGCCTCCATTGTTGATCTTGCACTCCCCCAATTCTGCCCTGGGCGATTTTAATTAGTTTAATGCTGGTTTCTACCATCCCCAAGTATATGTAGGCTTAATCCCAGTTCTGGGGGTACGAGCAGCGTAGAGACCCACCTTATAGAGGTCGCCTTGTCGTGGCAGGTGGGCTCACACAATTTGATCAGAATGTGCGCTAAGAAACCCACTATTGTAAGTAGATTTAGCAGTAATGCAGATTTATTTATTTATAGTGTTTAGGTGGCATTGGGGTTTGCAGAGTGCTGTCACCATTTTTGGATATTGTATTGTTTTGCTGTCTTAAGCTTCCTTGCTCTTGTATACATGTTTTGTTTTGTTTCATTTTGTTTGAAAGTGCTGATCAAATTCTGTTGTCTCTTTAGTATATAAATATATATATATATATATATATATATATATATATATATATATATATATATATATAAATTGAGTTTTCCTCCGTATTATTAAAGTTTTTTTCCTTGAACCGAAAACAAACTGCTGTCTCTATAAAAAAAATTATATTCATATTACTTTCAAGCCACATTGTAGTACATCAATTTGAACACCAGAGGGCAGCAACACCCTTGAAATAGAATTGTATAATGAGTAATTATGATTGGTAGCTGCACTGAATGTAGTAATAATTATTATACAAGTATTAAAAAAAACAACACATTACTAAACAATATAAATAAACAGTTTCAAATATAATCGAAAAATATTTTGATGGTAAATATAACTAACTACCCCTGGCTAATGAAGAAAATTGTTAAAGTGTTAATGTTTTCCTAGAATCATAATGTTGATCGCTGGGACCCCCACTGATCATGGGGAGGACTTTGAATGGAGCGGTGGTTGAGCATTCGCCCTGATGCGCCATTCTGGAAAAAAACCCTTCACCTGGATCAGTCTACATTTTATTTTGCAATATTCTGACTAATATTCACTAAACAGAGAAATTTACATTGGTTACAGAAATAGCAGAGCTGAATTTGTCAGTTGGTACAACTCATTAAGTCATCCGATTGCATTTTCCGAGAATGTACATATGAGAGCAGGTAAAGGTATCGTATTCTCAACATAACCGATATACTGTATTCTAGTCTAGTGCAGGCGCATCACGCTGAGATTCAAAGAACGAAACCCCTGTAGACCCGGCACTAGGCAGAATATTACAGTGTATCAGTTGTGCCCGTTCAACATAGTGATTCATTACCTTATAGGACTCCAGGTTCAGCTCTGCTACATCTGTACATGTAGTAGCACTCACGTTCAGCATCAATATTCTGATTGTAATAGTTGTAATTAACAAATCCGTATTGAAACCAGGCTATGTAAACCCTTGAAAGGTCAGTCAGTGTGTTTGGTGTAACTTTATAATTGGTTATTCAAAATGACTTTTACTTTTTGAGATACAGCTGCTTTGTATCCTGTATACAGAGCAGATGTATCTTACGCTGAAACCTGTATCCGTCAGGTCCGCGGACTGTACAGGATACAAAGCAGCTGTATCTCAAAAAGTAAAAGTCATTTTGAATAATAACTAATTATAAAGTTACATCAAACACACTGACCGACCTGTTTATCAAAAAAAGAAATACCTTTCAAGGGTTTACATCGTCTTTAAAGGGGTTTTCCCATCAGCGACATCTATGACATCTCCACAGGATATGTGATAAATGTCAGATAGATGCGGGTCGCACCTCTGGGGCCCGCACTTATCTCCAGAATGGGGCCCCCTAAACCTCGTACTAGCTTTCTGTGTTCTTGCCGACACTCGTGATTTCCAACCATGTAAAAAGAAAACACGCTACATTCACTGCTATGTGAGTTACGGGAACAGCGTATCTTAGCGGGTTACGCTGTTTTCTTCTTAGATGGTCTGAAATCACAAGCGGCAGTGGTGTAACCACCTCTGTAGCTGCCACAGCGGCTGCTACGGGGCCCCGCGGTATGAGGTAGCGATGCTACATTCAATAGTATCTGCGTCGCTGAAACGGGGCCTAGGTGAGTAAAACTTTTTGTTTTATTTGTTTGGGGGGCACTGTCTACAAGGGGGAGGTGGGGGCTGTATGACACTGTCTACAAGGGGGAGGTGGGGGCTGTATGACACTGTCTACAAGGGGGAGGTGGGGGCTGTATGCCACTGTCTACAAGGGGGGGTGGGGGATGTATGGCACTGTCTACAAGGGGGAGATGGGGGCTGCATGGCACTGTCTACAGGGGGAGATGGGGGCTGCATGGCACTGTCTACAAGGGGGAGATGGGGGCTGCATGGCACTGTCTACAGGGGGAGATGGGGGCTGCATGGCACTGTCTACAGGGGGAGATGGGGGCTGCATAGCACTGTCTACAAGGGGGAGATGGGGGCTGCATGGCACTGTCTACAGGGGGAGATGGGGGCTGCATGGCACTGTCTACAAGAGGGAGATGGGGGCTGGATGGCACTGTCTACAGGGGGAGGTGGGGGCTGTATGACACTGTCTACAAGGGGGAGATGGGGGCTTTATGGCAGTGTGTACAAGGGGGTGGTAGGGGCTGTATGGCACTGTCTACAAGGGGGAGGAGGGGGCTGTATGGCACTGTCTACAAGGGGGAGGTGGGGGCTGTATGGCACGGTCTACAGGGGGAGGTGGGGACTGTATGACACTGTCTACAAGGGGGTGGTAGGGGCTGCATGGCACTGTCTACAAGGGGGAGGTGGGGGCTGTATGACACTCTCTACAAGGGGGAGATGGGGGCTGTATGGCAGTGTGTACAAGGGGGTGGTAGGGGCTGTATGGCACTGTCTACAAGGGGGAGGTGGGGGCTGTATGACACTCTCTACAAGGGGGAGATGGGGGCTGTATGGCAGTGTGTACAAGGGGGTGGTAGGGGCTGTATGGCACTGTCTACAAGGGGGAGGAGGGGGCTGTATGGCACTGTCTACAAGCGGGAGGTGGGGGGTTGTATGGCACTGTCTACAAGGGGGAGGTGGGGGCTGTATGGCACTGTCTACAAGGGGGAGGTGGGGGGTTGTATGGCACTGTCTACAAGGGGGAGGTGGGGGGTTGTATGGCACTGTCTACAAGGGGGAGGTGGGGGCTGTATGGCACTGTCTACAAGGGGGAGGTGGGGGGGCTGTATGGCACTATCTACAAGGGGGTGGTGGGGGCTGTATGGCACTGTCTACAAGGGTGAAGTGGGGGGCTGTATGGCACTATCTACAAGGGGGTGGTGGGGGGCTGTATGACACTGTCTTCAAGGGGGAGATGTGGGCTGTATGACACTGTCTACAAGGGGGTGGTGGGGGGCTGTATGACTGTCTACAAGGGGGAGGTGGGGGCTGTATGGCACTGTCTACAAGGGGGAGATGGGGGCTGCATTTCACTGTCTACAGGGGGAGGTGGGGGCTTTATTGCACTATGTACAGGGTAGAAGGTGATCTATCTGACATCTATGACATATCCTGTGGATAGAACACACAAGAAAATGGCGACAGCACACTGTGAACACTAATGCCACATAAGCAGCAAAATATAAATAAATATGTATTACTGCTAAATCTACTTAAAATAGGGAGGTTTTTAGCGCACATTTTGATCACATTGTGTGAGCCCACCTGCCACGACAAGACGACCTCTATGAGGTGGAAACCTGTGGATATGTCATAAGTGTCCCTGTGGGAAAACGCCTTTAAGGCATTTTAGGGGAGACTAGAGCAGAATATTCCCTGTTCTGATTCCCAATGCTAGAACTAGGGGTTCTTGTGTCCAAATTGTCTTTTGGGGAGGACGGAAGCAGTTTCTAGCTTGCACTACAATAGCATTTTATAAGTATGATACACAAAATCCACATTCTTACCACAAGATGTCGCTGTTGTAGCACAGGAAAAAAGTTTCACATCCATAAAAACTTTGCTCTCTTGTTTTTTGCTTCATTATCCCCCAAAGTCACAAGTGCAAGTTAATTTACCTAAATAAAATACTAGTTTATTAAATGAGAACATCATCCAAACACATATTTCACCTAATAGTTCATCCCTCATATACCAGTGCAGCCATATTTATTTATGACCAGGAATTCATGAGATCCATACAGATTATACTGGCTATATTTTATATGTCAATGTAACCCCTGTCTTATAACAATAAAGGATGTTTCCTGGGGCACAGGATGCTTATAACTCTCTCATAGGTTGATCATACTCTTAGAAATCCGTCCATCGGAATATTAGATCAAGGGAGAAGAGAATAAATGAAATTATTTAAAGGCTATGTACACCTTTCAAATAGTTTTTTTTAAATAAAAAATATCTATCAGTGTGTTTGGTGCAACTTTCTTAATACTTTTTATTAAAAATTATTTTAACTTTTCGAGATACAGCTGCTTTGTGTCCTGTATATAGAGCAGCTGTATCTAGTGCTGAAATCTGTATCCGTCAGGTCAGCGGGACTGGCGGGTCCAGTGTCGGCGGGTCCTGCGTGTCTCTGACATGCAGGATCGCGCTGATACCGATCACATGGATGAAATAGAAGTATGAGGATTAGTCTCGACCGGTGAGCTCCTCTCCACAGCATCATCCCAGTCCCATCATGGCAGGTCTCAATAGCAATCCACTGATTTTGCCAGAGACTGCAATACTGTGATATTGCAGTCTATGGCATAAGGGATATAATGATCGCAGGTTCAAGCCCCCGAGGGGGGGCAAAAAAAAATTTTCAAAAAAAGTTTGAATATATATAATAAACAATATATAAAAATTTAAATCACCCCCCCCCCCCCTTTCCCTAGATCACTTATAAAAATAAATAAACAATAATAAACATAAACACATTAGGTATCCCCAGGTCCAAAAATGCCCGAACTATAAAAATATGAAAATATTTATCCAATATGGTGAACGTCGTAGCAGAGAAAAAAAATGGCCGAATCTCATTTTTTTTGCCACTTCAACCCCCCCCCCCCCCAAAAAATTGAATAAAAAGTGATTGAAATGCCAAACATTCCCCAAAATGGTATCAATAAAAACTACATCTTTCCCCGTACAAAAAGACGCCTTACACAGCTCTGTACAAAGAAATATAATAAATGTTACGGGGGGTCACAATATAGCGATCCCCAAAAATGTTTGTTTCTTTCAAACATTTACATTTATTTTAAAGGTACTAAAACATAACAAAAACTATATCAATTTGGTATCACGTCCTCGTACTGACCTGAAAAATAAAGGTAATGTGTCATTTTCACCATACAGAGAAAACGGTAAAAACAAAACCCATAAGAAAATGTCAGAACTGCTGTTTTTCTCCAATTACACCCCATTCTGAGTTTTTCCAGCTTCTCAGAACATCACACATAATATTAAATAGTGCCATTAGAAAGTAAAATTTGTCCCGTAAAAATGAAGCTCTCATATGGCTGTCAATGAAAAAATAAAAAAGTTATGAGTTTTTGAAGGCAGGGAGGAAAAAAACAAAAGAATAAAAATGGAAATTAGTCTGGTCCTGAAAGGGTTAACAAGACAGAGTTCTGTACTGTAATTGTAACGAACCATGCACCTGTGTGATTATCACATGACCAGAACTGATTCTAATCCTGTGGAAATAAACAATAACGATTTCCATTCACTGACAGCGAACTGAGATATTGACATGAGGAATTGATACACACTACATATTGAAGAACTGTCAACCTTATCATACAATGAACAAGCTTCATTTCCTCAACCCACAAACTTCCAGATGTCTGAATATAAAAAGCCTCTCCTCCTGACCGATACCTTTAACCCTTTCCCTACCAGTGATGTATGTTGCGCCTGAATGACAATGTCCACTTTATCAGATGTCAGATTCAAGCTACACTCACCAAATGTAAAATAATGCAAAGAAGGAGTGGAGTAACATATGGCTGCAGGATCAGACTACACAGGGTTTATTTGTAGTCTGTAACCATGGAGACACATAGGTTTGCATAGTATCTCTATATACAAAATAGTAGGACATTTTTAATCAAGATTATTTGCAAAGTTGCCACGTTTTTGGGGTTTTTCTTAGATATATGTTGAAAAAGTCTACATTTTGGTTCGGGTGATTCTTTATTTTTAAAGTAAACTGTAATAGAACTAAAATCAGGGTGACAACCACTGTGGCTGCCTTTGCAGCTCCCTCAGGGGTTGTCACTCAGCTTTTCTGATTGTCAAATGTACCTTGTTACCCGGCAATACAGAAGCAGGAGGATGTATTGCTGCGTAACAAGGTACATTTGCCTGTCTGAGACTGGAAAACTAATTGTCAACACCTACAGGGGCTACATTGGCAGTCTTATTGGTTACCCACCAGGTCCTTGAGAGGACATAACTATGAAACACATGAATAGAATTTGTGAAAGAAGAGAACAACAACTTAAGGACTTAAAGATATTTACTGGGGACGTTTTTATATTTTACTGTAAATGCTTAATACTGCAATAAAACAAATGACCACTAGATGTCACTATTGACATAGAGAACAGTAATGCCTACACTAAATGAGAGAATCTCTGTAGTTCATCAGTGGGGGCCTATGATCTGGGGTCCCCACCAATCATTGGAAGGGTAAGTCACAAAGCACATGAACACTACGGCCCTTTATAATTCTTTAAGGGGTTTTTCACTTTAGACAATGAACGGGGGATGAATGTTTAGGTGTAATAGTAACATTCCCAAAATTTGGCACAATCTAGACAAATGTGATTCTAGACCAACAGATTAACTGGACTTCTGGATGTTTTCAATTTCAAGACATCAAGATATCTTCTACGGTCCAAATGAGTTAAACTTTAAAGCAATCGGTGGAACATAAAAAATACACATTATAATATACTATATATTATTATTTTTAACTATTGCATTGACAGAAAACAATTCCAAGTCCCTGGGTAGATGCCAACATCGAACCGCAATACAGCAATTTTATTATACAGATAATCACATCTGAGTGCACGCCCCCCTTCTATTTGATATGTTATTTAGTTTGTTACAGTTTACCTGCACTGATAAATTGTATCAGCTTGACGCCATAGGCTGTTTAGATCACAGAGTATTGCATAGACTGAATACAATTGTAGCATGCCCTTAGCTGTGAGAAGTGTTATGTATAGGTTTTCAGCCTGGATGTAATAAGAATTTCCCTCTTCACTGACAGTAAGCAGGATCTTACCAATGGCGAGGAAAGAAAACACAACTTATAGTGGAACTTTGCAGAACTTTACATAAAACCTCATTAACAATAGTTTTATATGCAGGTCCACCATAGATAATTAATTTCCTAGAAAGTTGGCGAATTTGGTGAGGTGCGGTATATTGATGACGTTTAGTATCTTAGGCTTCAGCAATGATAAGTGTTATGGGGTTAACGGGCCAGGACGTCAGAGAAAGTCATCACTGTCAGTGAGTCGGAGTGTGACGTTGCGCCTCAGTGATGGCGGTTCCCCTTGTTAAGCCGTTATGTTGACTCTTGTGCTGAGAAGGTTTATTACGCTTGGCTGCCGGTATCACAGAGAGCGCGGAAGAGTGGAGTCATTTCATTAGCAGCATAAAACCGTATAATCCGAACTGAGCAAATGACCTGGCAAGTATTTCATTCAACAGTCACTAAACACACACCGACCCCTGCTCCTTCTCATCAAGGTCACCGGAAATGCGGTCACATCCCCGAGCTGCCATCACTTCTGATAAGCACAAACAACTTCAAATCAGGTTTTGTATAAGACATTCTACTGAAAGTACACAAGTGAGGGGGGTGCACCCAATAATGGTCTCTAAAGTATAGAGTGGGGGCTAAAGGGTTCAGTCTTCCATGGGGAATAGCTTGGACCGAGAAGCCCCACGTTCGGCACATGCAGAGGTAAAGCTTCCATTGGACGTCTACGTCGGGGAATCCTCCTGACAGAAGGTTCAAATGCGATGTAAATCGAGCTTTACATTTACTATGGGATTCTACATCCTGAGAAACGATTGAAACCACCCCATACTGAGCGGTCATAGTTAACTACTAATAGGGTCGAATGTTCCTGCGCGGCCACCATCGAAGTTCTTCCACCACGCTCCTCACTGAACCTACAAGGCCCCGAGGTTTGGCTTGGAGACCAGGGACCTGAGCACTGCTGCATGGGCATTGCATGGCACTGTTATTTTAGACATGTGGGTAGTTATTATTGCACTGTATGGCATCATTATTTAGGCACTATGTAGCTCTGCCATTTGGTCATTGTGGTGGTATTATATTGTGACTTGTATGGTGGTACATTTGGATACTGCATGCTGGTTCTGGTATTTGGGCACTTGTAGTTTGTATCTAGTGTCAGACTAGATGATACTGAGGGCCCTCAGAGGAGATAATACTGAGGACCACCCTCCATCTATACAGAACATCTGTACATCCAATTTTACTTGCATTATAATCTTTGGTGTGATCATTGTGCACACAGGACTTATCATCACTAAGATCTTATAGGATATTTGTAAATCATCCCATAAGAAAAATAACGTATTGGCAAGTATTGGCTCCAAAGGCAGCTCCAAAATGATTGTGTCAGTGTCTGGGGGTTCCTGGGGGGGGGGGGTTATACCAACCCCGCCTGTAGCCTGTTTTTTAATATAGTCTCCCCTACCTCCCGAGAAAGGTTTTTTACCGAGTGGCCTCCACAGTCTCTGTCTACCAAGGGAGCAAATATGTTGGTGTCTCCCTGCCTTTTAGACTCATTCAAAGCTGAAAAGGTCTGACGATGTCACTTAAACCCTCTCAATGCTGTTGACTTGCATAGAGGGCTCTGTAAGAAATCATTTGCATATTGCTGGAGAGTTAATCCTACTGACGAACTCCCCCTAAAATGGTTTTGTACAATAAATTATAAACTCTAAACTCCATTTTGAAAACTTACCAGAAATTTTTTGTTAAATATATTATAAAAGAATAATAATAATAATAATAATAATAATAATAATAATAATAATAATAATAATAATAATAATAATGGTTTCTGATGGTTTTCCTCCAAGTGATTTGTTATCTTGAGAAATATTATTGTTCTTCTTCTTGCCTCTGTGTTATGGCATCTTATCTGTGAATTTGTCTTTTCAGGGAGGAGTGAAAGTCTTAATTACGGGGCCATGGCAGGAAGCCAGCAATAATTATAGCTGTTTGTTTGACCAGATCTCAGTGCCTGCATCTCTAATACAACCAGGTGTTCTGCGCTGTTACTGCCCAGGTAAGAAATACGTCATCTCAGCAAAAGCATATTACAGCGAGAATTTACAAGATATTACTCACTCCGAAATGGGTTCTCAATCTGAAGAAATAATAATAATAATAATTGTATGTATTATTATTACACATACAATTATTGTTTGATTATTATTATTATTTGATTATTATTTCATTTTAATATATCTTTTTATTTAAATGTAAAACAAATTATAATGAATACAATTATTATTAGTATTATTATTGTTGTGGCCATTCTCATATTCAGTTGTTATTATTGTAATTTTTTTTCTTTATTCTAATCATTACTATTATGTTATAAATTCAAAGTAATATAATGATTAGATATTTGTAATATGAATTATTACAGATATTATTATTTTAAATCTGACTCTTATACTACTACTTTACTTTACTTTACTAATTACTTTATTTTTATTAGATAGAGAGAGAGAGAGAGAGAGAGAGAGATAGATAGATAGATAGATAGATAGATAGATAGATAGATAGATAGATAGATAGATAGATAGATAGATAGATAGATAGATAGATAGATAGATAGATAGATAGATAGATATGAGATAGATAGATAGATAGATAGATAGATAGATATGAGATAGATAGATAGATAGATAGATAGATAGATAGATAGATAGATAGATAGATAGATAGATAGATAGATAGATAGATAGATAGATAGATAGATAGATATGAGATAGATAGATAGATAGATAGATAGATAGATAGATAGATAGATAGATAGATAGATAGATAGATAGATAGATAGATAGATTAGATAGATAGATATTAAATACAGGGCCAGAGTCAGCACCCAGCAAACCCGAACAAGTGCCCACACGGCCACTGGGTGCTTTATGCTTCCGTATAGGAGCGGAATTTTCCCAGAGTGTTGCCGCTGCTCTGGCCGGAGATTCTGCTACTAGAGTGAGCCTCTGACGTCCCTGTCCATATACTGTATATATAGAAGCACAAACTGGGGGCCTAACTTCTATATGGGGCACAAACTTTTTCTGTTGCCACAGTGAGTTCCTCCACAAAGGGGCCCACTAAGTCTGTGTCGCCCAAGGGCCCACATAAACCTGTAGCTATTCCTGATTGGATAGATAGATAGATAGATAGATAGATAGATAGATAGATAGATAGATAGATAGATAGATAGATAGATAGATAGATAGATAGATAGATAGATAGATAGATAGATAGATAGATAGATAGATATGAGATAGATAGATATGAGATAGATAGATATTAGATAGATAGATAGATAGATAGATAGATAGATAGATAGATAGATAGATAGATAGATAGATAGATAGATAGATAGATAGATAGATATGAGATAGATAGATATGAGATAGATAGATATGAGATAGATAGATATTAGATAGATAGATAGATAGATAGATAGATAGATAGATAGATAGATAGATAGATAGATAGATAGATAGATAGATATTAGATAGATAGATAGATAGATAGATAGATAGATAGATAGATAGATAGATAGATAGATAGATAGATAGATAGATAGATAGATAGATAGATAGATAGATAGATAGATATGAGATAGATAGATATGAGATAGATAGATAGATAGATAGATAGATAGATAGATAGATAGATAGATAGATAGATAGATAGATAGATAGATAGATAGATAGATAGATAGTCACGCTATAACTAAGCAGGGATTTTTATATTTTTGATTACAGTTTCTTGTGGCCGACAATAAATCTATCCTGCTTTTAGTAATAAATGCATACAGAAAAAAATTGTGTCCTAATGTATTTATGAAAATAATCTGTATTTGATTGACTACAGGGAAATTGTGTAATCAGGAGGCCATAATAATAGATACAGTAATCTAGAAGGGACTGGAATAACTGCATTACATAGACTTATCTGGTTCTTCTCAAAGAAGGACTTTTTTCTGCAAAGAAGAACATTTAACACAAAGAGGCCGAAAAGCATTTCCCCTTAAAATAATAAAAATTAATTAATTAATAGAAACAACAGAAGTTTTGTTTCCCTTTTTACAATTTTTGGTGGAAATACTCTTTTATGGCTTTGCTTCGCTGTATCAAATTGGTTTTTATTTTGCACTTTCTTTACTTCCCCCGCACATAAAAGCCTCTTGGAATTAACTCCAATTACTCCAATCAGTGGTAATTAAAGTTCTATTTATAACATCTTCTATGTGTGGAACTAGATTTCAGCTCTCATTATTGTAGGACGGGTCAATACATGGGGTTTAATTGTCATGAACAGAGATGAGTGGATCAAGGCCACTTCTCCCATGAGGCAAGATGAGGGCCATGTCTCAAGAGGTAGCAAAATACTCGGGTCATTACAGAAGACGTTCTTACCATTCCTTCCAATCACCTCCCTGTTCATCATTCGTTCCGATCACCTCCCCCTTCACCATTCCTTCCGATCACCTCCACCTTCACCATTCCTTCCGATCACCTCCCCATTCACCTTCCCTTCCGATCACCTCCCCCTTCACCATTCCTTCCGATCACCTCCCCCTTCACCATTCCTTCCGATCACCTCCCCATTCACCTTCCCTTCCGATCACCTCCCCCTTCACCATTCCTTCCGATCACCTCCCCCTTCACCTTCCCTTCCGATCACCTCCCCCTTCACCATTCCTTCCGATCACCTCCCCCTTCACCACCTTCACCATTCCTTCCGATCACCTCCACCTTCACCAATCCTTCCGATCACCTCCCCCTTCACCATTCCTTCCGTTCACCTCCACCTTCACCATTCCTTCCGATCACCTCCACCTTCACCATTCCTTCCGATCACCTCCCCCTTCACCATTCCTTCCGATCACCTCCCCCTTCACCATTCTTTCCGATCACCTCCCCTTCACCATTCCTTCTGATCACCTCCCCCTTCACCATTCCTTCTGATCACCTCCCCCTTCACCATTCCTTCCGATCACCTCCCCCTTCACCAATCCTTCCGATCACCTCCCCCTTCACCATTCCTTCCGATCACCTCCACCTTCACCATTCCTTCCGATCACCTCCCCCTTCTCCTCCATGTCTTGTTCTTCCAATATTCCAGAGGTCACTACACACGATCACCATCTTATTTAGGTTGGTGACCATCAGAGAGGTCAGCCGACTGTTAAGTCAACAAAGTACATGACCCTCTAAAGATCACATTTAAAGTATCCAAGTCAACGTTTGACATTAAAGGGGTTCTCCACTTTGGACAATCACTACTTCTTAATGTTTCCTTTTGCAATAAGCAGATCACACAGTGTCTCCCTGCTGGAACCCCCAGTGATCAGCTGTAATCTGTGGGGAAACCGAGCAGTAAGTGTTAAATATCCCTGCAGAGCCTCCACAGGGGAAACTAAGTATTACACAGTGTCCATTCATATCAATGGGTTTTCTGTGTACTGCAGGACAGGTCCTCCGGAGAGAGAGAGAGAGAGAGAGACACACACACACACACACATTATAACCGCTCTCCACTCTGGCCAAGAGATAAGGATCCTGAACAGGGGACCCCCCTCTATTAACTAAGAATGCCCAAATAGGCTGTAAGGAAATGGGGTGTCTAAGCTAGACAATCCATTTAGACAATTTGGTTTAAACCTTTAATCTTTTCTGATATTTAAAAGGCATGTCCCGTTACTGTTGATAGCACCATCAATGATGCCGGGATTTGTTCTGTTTTGAATGGTGATAAATAAAAGATTTTGCTAAACATCCATAATATTATAGGGTGGAGCACAGAGTTCAGATTTACTTTACTCCAGGAGGTGCCCTCTACTGTGCTCACTGTTACCCCCTGTTAAGTAATGCCCTTTATAGGACTTGCAAAGAGGAGTGGGGGATGGAAAGTGACAACATTTTATTATATATGACAACTTTTAATAATAATGGCCTCTCTAGTTAGGCATCCCATGGTCAGTGAAGCATGGTTCTTGGCTTTACCACAAGCCAACTGACAGATAGATAGATAGATAGATAGATAGATAGATAGATAGATAGATAGATAGATAGATAGATAGATAGATAGATAGATAGATAGATAGATAGATAGATAGATAGATATTAGATAGATAGATATTAGATAGATAGATATTAGATAGATAGATGATAGATAGATAGATAGATAGATAGATAGATAGATAGATAGATAGATAGATAGATAGATAGATAGATAGATAGATAGATAGATAGATAGATAGATAGATAGATAGATATTAGATAGATAGATAATAGATAGATAGATAGATAGATAGATAGATAGATAGATAGATAGATAGATAGATAGATAGATAGATAGATAGATAGATAGATAGATAGATATGAGATAGATAGATAGATAGATAGATAGATAGATAGATAGATAGATAGATAGATAGATAGATAGATAGATAGATAGATAGACAGATAGACAGATAAATAGATAGAAATGAGATAAATATAAATGATATCAATCTATTTTTGGTAATTATGTTAAATTGCAAAAACTTTGAAGTGAAAAACAAGTTTTGCTCTGAAACGATGACAGGTCCCAGTGGAAGGTTTGATTTATAAGATCATTTTTTTCCTCCGTGACATGGAATGGTTGAGTGCGCACCTTGTGAAAATGCCTCCAAGAAAGAACATGTAAGACAGGACCCTCCATTACTTCCACTGATAATAGGGCAATGGGCTGGGTCCATAAATCAAGACTTTGTGTGGACCAGTTCTCGCTTTCTGTTTGTTTTTTGAGGTTACGGTTATTGATCAAGGGAAGTAATTATCCATGCAAAAGTGACATTACCGCCACATTACTGCATGCACACACATGGCTGGGATATAGAAGATAAATGACCTGATATAGGGAAGGAGAGCAAGTATTATATTATATTATGTGTATTGCTTCTAGAACGAGTTTGCTAAAGAAATTCAGTAGTGGGTCAAAATTTCGATTTTCTTGGGTTTCTTCACTTTCACCAATTAAAAGGAGATCTCCAGTTTTCCTCTTGACCTGTCAATCATACATATCAGAGGACTAGATCAGTTGGGGTCCATCGTTCGGACCACCATTGATGCATGGCTATTGAACCGTTGAAGTCAATGGCTTTTCGTAAGGGAAGGTCTAGAATATTCTGATCAAAGTTGATCTCATCCAAATGGGTCCAGTTGTTGGGCGTCTGGATCTCTTCACTTAGGTCCAAATAACAGGCTGCCATTGAGCTTGTGATTCATGATCTACCCGCCGCAATCCACCATGATCTCCAATTTCGGAAACTCCACGTCTTCCAGAAGGCCATGTAATAATGTATAAATATCCATAGAACTGATCTCTAAGACATACTTCCGGATTCACATGCACATTGAAGGGGGGGAAAATACTACCTTAAAACATCTTCTGGCAGCAAAGTGTCAAAAAATGTCATTGGTGAAGATCTATGTGTATCCATAGGACCCTGCAAATTCCTACATCAAGGGGGTACAATGCAAGCATTAGAGATCTCCAGCAAGGATTGAAGGGCTTAGTGTGGACCCTTTAATTACGGTATCTAAGCTCAGAGATCTCCATTGATACCAGAAGATGTTTTTAAGGTGGATTTCCCCTTTAAGGGAAAATATTATATACTCGAATATTTATTTTTTTAAAAATGCCAGCATTGCACGTAATTTCTTCCAGTGCCATTTATTACCTTGTAATGTGATGCATCACAATGTATCCCATAATGCATTTCCCCTTCGTTGCCTATTGTTAATTTCTGCTGTTTCAGTAAATAGGTTTGGAAGGAAAAAAAATTGGTTGAGTAAACGGCTTTCCTGTATTTTACCCATGAACAGAAATGAAATCTGACAGATTGCCAATCCAAACTGCTAATGTGTAGGAAGTCGCCGCTTACTTGGGAGATTTGAGGCTTTTATTTCTGCTGTCGGTTCCCAACAGGAAAGGACATTTTTTACTTTATCCTACAGTCGGGTTCATTAGTGGAGTCAATCAAAACCATTAACACAAAATGCAATATGAAGAAGCTTTTATCAGTTGATACAATAGTATCTGAGAATCGCAGTTAAATGCATTGTACCCCAGGGCTCCACCTTTATTTTTAATCGCCTGAGAGTCGCACAACCTCAATGTTTCCCTCTGCGGTGTAAAGTCACGGGTGTCCAATAATTCTGACCATTTAGGGTAGACGCAAATTAAGAAATCCCTAATCCCTACCATAAAAAATTTGACAGTACATGGACATCTCTACCTATGGCCGCTGCTGATTTTGCACCACTAGAGGGAGCTAAGAAGCTTTTGCTATTGATCTTCAATGTATAAGTAGAGCTCCCCCTAGTGGTGGCTGAAGGCACCCAGAACTTTAGCATTAATGACCTATGCCTAGGATAGGACATCCTTGTTTGATTGATTGGGGTCCGACCTCCGGGACCCCACCGCCAGCACAACAAAGGGGCCACGGCTCTACTGTGAGTGCTACGTCCCCTTCGTTGTTTACACTTTATGCAATTGATGGGTATCCCAAAGTAAATGAAACAAAGTGAAAACATGATACATTGTTACATAGTTTTGGTTCCAATTCCTTACTGTTTTCATCTTTATCAAAATCTCTGCTTGCTGTCAGTGGGTTGAAACTTTTTTACATACAACCTGCCCTGACCTTGTCCTGCTTACACAGCTGATGGTTAATAGTGACGGAAAACCTGTGCGTGCATCACAATAATGAATTACCCCTGCAGTTTCTGGAACCTCAAGGACCTGCTTCTCTGTTTCATTCTGCAGGACTGTTTTCCATATCAAATATTTCCTCCACTACAGTGCATGCATTTTTTATGGACCACTCAATACTCGTCAATAACAATCCAAATGGGTATTAATATTTCTACGTAAACTAATTTGCTTTTTAAGAAAGTACTGCCGCAGTTAGCGATGGTAATAGTGGCCGTAAATCTCAGGCAGAAGGATTTAATGCTATTTTTATATTACAAGATAAATTATTGATGGTAATTACATGTTTATTGTATCTCCGGATGGAACAAACAACATAAGAACCAACATCCCACTACATGGCCCGAAAAGCCCCAATGTACGGAGTGTAACTTAATTACTGACAGTGATATAAAGATCATGGGAGATCTATCATCTATCAATCTATCAATCTATCTATCTATCTATCTATCTATCTATCTATCTATCTATCTATCTATCTATCTATCTATCTATCTATCTATCTATCTATCTATCTATCCAATCAGGAATAGCTACAGGTTTATGTGGGCTCTTGGACGACACAGACTTAGTGGGCCCCTTTGTGGAGGAACTCACTGTGGCAACAGAAAAAGTTTGTGCCCCATATAGAAGTTAGGCCCCCAGTTTGTGCTCCTATATATACAGTGCCCTCTGTAGATAGTGCCACACACACCCCCTTGTAGATAGTGACACACACAGACCCTTGTAGATAGTGCCACACACTCCCACCTGTAGATAGCGCCACACCCCCTGTAGATAGCCCTACTCCCCCCTCTCTGTGGCTAGCGCCATTGGAGCTCCCTCTAAGAGTGGAATCTCCAGCCAGAGAGTCGGCAATGCTCTAGCTGGGAAATCCACTCCAGGAGGAGCCCCTGACGTCACTGTCCTTATATGGACAGGGACGTCAGAGGCTCACTCTAGTAGCAGAATCTCCGGCCAGAGCAGCGGCAACACTCTGGGAAAATTCCGCTCCTATACGGAAGCATAAAGCACCCAGTGGCCGTGTGGGCACTTGTTCGGGTTTGCTGGGTGCTGACTCTGGCCCTGTATTTAATATCTATCTATCTATCTATCTACCCAACTCCTATCTATCCATCTATCTATCTATTTATCTATCTATCTATCTATCTATCTATTTATCTCATATCTATCTATCTATCTATCTAGCTATCTACCCAACTCATATCTATCTATCTATCTATCTATCTATCTATCTATCTATCTATCTATCTATCTATCTATCTATCTATCTATCTATCTATCTATCTATCTATCTATCTAGCTATCTACCCAACTCATATCTATCTATCTATCTATCTATCTATCTATCTATCTATCTATCTATCTATCTATCTATCTACTTATCTCATATCTATCTATCTATCTATCAATTCAATTCAATTCAAAGAAGCTTTATTGGCAGGACCAAATACATATTAGCATTGCCAAAGCAAGTAAGAAGTAAGGGAATGAGGGATAGGGACTGAGGGATTGGGGGATAGGGACACATCTAGGGTCGGGGTTATACAAGTCCATGGCATATCATGTCTCTCTCAGTCTATGGCATGCAGTGACATATTGTGCCGCTGTGCCCACTGTGGTTTCCTCTTCACCCAGCAGGATGTAGAGTTTCTCTTCCTCTTCCATGGAGCTGAAGTCCGGTAAGAGACCAGAGAGTCTTGATTTCGGCTTTTGTGACATTTTCTTCAGGCCGGGTCAGGGTGAGATGTTCTGGGGGGTCTGGTTTACCTGGGACCCCTTGGTGTAGCAAGGCTTTATGGTGATAGGAACTTTGCCTGCTGCTTCTATCTATCTATCTATCTATCTCATCTATCTATCTATCTCATATCTATCTATCTCATATCTATCTATCTATCTCATATCTATCTATCTATCTCATATCTATCTATCTATCTCATATCTATCTATCTATCTATCTATCTATCTATCTATCTATCTATCTATCTATCTATCTATCTATCTCATATCTATCTATCTATCTCATATCTATCTATCTATCAATCTATCTATCTATCTATCTATCTATCTATCTATCTATCTATCTATCTATCTATCTATCTATCTATCTATCTATCTATCTATCTATCTCATATCTATCTATCTATCTCATATCTATCTATCTCTCTATTTATGTCATATCTATAAGAATGAATTACTTGTTTTAGGTGAATATGTGATTATAACCTCCACGCTCCTCTTGCTGCAGTATTAGACCAGTATTACTCCTCTGTGTGGGTAACGTGGTCAGGATTTCATGTTTTTCATTGAATAAACTGTTTGATGAACCTTTTGCTTTCCTGTTTTGCAGCACATGACACCGGACTGGTCACCCTTCAGGTTGCCTTCAACAACCAGATCATCTCCAATTCTGTTGTGTTTGAATATAAAGCGAGAGCCCTTCCGACACTGCCTTCCTCCCAGCACGACTGGCTCTCCCTGGACGGTAAGAGCAAATTTTCCATCTCTGTGTTAAAGGAAAAATGTCACCAGCAGAGACCAATTAATGCATTATATAGATGTCTATGAAAGATGTAGCAGATCCAGTTTTATAGAAAACGGGGCCCAAGGCGACAAGCAAAGTAGCCCCCCCCCCCTGCCATTTTTAACCAGTTCTCTTGTAATTTAGTAATTCTTGGTGGTCTAGGCTAGTGAAGGGGTTAATTGTAAATTGTTTGGAGGTCTAAGCTAGTGAAGGAGTTAATTGCAAATTGATGGGCCAACGCAGATAAAGGGTTAATGGGAAATTCTGGTTGCTCTCTTGGTTTTTATCCTCAGGGTGCCCCCTAGGAGATGGGGTACCTAGGCAATTGCCCAGTTTGTCATCCCCTTAAACTTGCCCTTGCTATGGCCCCTGTGATCCCTGTTGGCCATTAAGAGGCTTCCCAACACTTCCTGGGAATTTAGCTGCACCTATTTTATAGCATAGGAACTTCTGCATTTAAAGGGGTACACTTCCTGGACAGGACATAAGGGTCGTGTATAACATCTCCCTACCCCTGAAATGGAGAAAGGGTTCATATTAGTTTTGTCCTTGCCCCAATTTTAGATTATGGGGCATTTTTATCATATAGAAAAGGACCCCTTTATTTCAACATTTAAAGGGACTCAGAAATAGTTTCACTTTAAAACCTTGTACTGTCCCTTTAAATATGATTAATTATACATACTGTACATCCATCCTACTGCAACAAGCATTATTGTGTCTATTGGTGTATTGTCCCTTCTTTAACCTGCCTTCCAACAAGACCAGCCATATTCTACTTTGCAAATTTCTGCTGTTCCTGCCTGGCCATAATGAATCATCCGACTTATAAATGCTTATATTGTAACTGTACAAAGTCATCAGTCATAATTAACAAGCTTGTTGGCAGAACGGGAAGGCTGTGCACAAGTTTGTAATGGATGGTGAAGCCCTACAGCGGGTTTGGGAGAAGTTGTAGATTTCACACTGCAATGCATATAAATTAGGAGATGCTTTCCATGCACCTGCCTGACATTGAGCGCATCATTCATGCTTCATCTTAGTGTCTGTAAAGCTTGAGGCATCTAGTGTTATACTTATAACAGTATCAGTATATACAGAGCACTTCTATATAGTAATAATACATGTAAATCATTATTTGTATATATCATTTTACACTTTTTATCCCCCTATTCATGAGTCCTATTAGGGCATATGGATGTCCGGAGCAGGGACCCCTTTCTATAAGCCAGAGCAGATATCTGCTAAGTAATTTGGCCTGAATAGGGAAATGTATGACTGAACAAAACGTGGATAACAACTAATTGTCAGGGGTACCAGGGGTCGGGCCCCTAGCGATCATCTGATTGCCCGAGTGGCTCTTTTAAAAGGAGGGGTTAGAATTAAGGGGTTGTCCAGGATGAGAATTTTTTTTTAAATGGGGCTGAGCTACAATAAAAGACACAGCACACAGATAAGTATGGCACTGTTTTTGGTTTTAAAAACAAAACAAAACACCCTTTTTCTACTCCTGGAAGACCCCTTTAAATTGGATGGTGCCCACAGTCTCAAGTTTAGAGCTGCTAATATCATTCTCTCCTATGTATGTACATTAATCTGGAGGGTTTCAGTTCTTTAGATGTGAAATAAAGTAGTGATTTTTCTAGACTGCCTGTCAGTCAGAACACTAAAGTCACCCTCGGACCTGTCTGAAATGGCTGATAACAGAGAACAATCGAAATGAAGATTTTAGACATCACTTTTAGTGACCCTATAAAGTCTTCTGTTGGCCTCTCTCCTTTGTAGCAGTGGTCTGCAACCGGTGGCTCCTGAGCTGCTGCGAAACTACAACTCCCAGCTGAGAGTTGTAGTTTCGGAGCAGCAGGAGAGCCGCAGGTTGCAGACCACTGCTCTGTAGTGTTGTGGGGTTTTCTTCCTACAAGTTTCTGAGGGCACGGTGCTGAGTTAGGGGGGGTGTGGACTGAGAAGGTGGCAGTGTTAGGGAGGGTGTGGACTGAGAAGGTGGCAGTGTTAGGGAGGGTGTGGACTGAGAAGGTGGCAGTGTTCAAGATGAATGGACGATCTTAGGCAATATTTCCTCTTCTGTCCCCCCAGGTGACGGCTGATTTCACAATCTAAATGAAGTGAGCGGAATCTTTTTTTAGAGCTACCGCCTCTTCTCCAAAAAGGGATTTATTTATTTTGGGACAGTACATTTATTTGGTTAATAGAGAGATTTTTTCTTTATTCTTTCTTCTTGTTCAGTTTCTAATGAAGAATAATTGCTTTCTATGGAAAGTTCCGGCCACGTCCATCCTTAAAGGGGCATTTAGTGGCCCCAACTATTCAAGCTTTGGCATGACATTAGATAATCTAATCTAAAGGAAACCCGTCCAGATGAAGAAAAAAGAGTAATTACCCCCCCCCCCCCCCCTTGCCCCACTACTATTTTTTCTTCCAGGTGGGCATGGGACTCCTTAGGTTTTGCAATTCATTAAAATCATGGGGTGGGGAAGTCTAGTGCAAATGAGACTATAGTATATGGTGTTGAAGGCTACAGCTGGCCATAGACACATGACAACTGTTTGGGCTTGTTGTTTCAATAGGGAGATGGGCATAAGTGGTCGTCAAACATCTCTGGCGCCGCTTATCTCTTGGGCAGCCATAGGACCGGCCAGGTTGCAGTTCAATTTCCTAGATTGCCCCAATGGGAGATGTTGAGTGTCTGTCAGGCAGTCCTCATAGATGTCAGACAATTGAAAAATTCTGTTGAAATCAGTAGGTTTTTAAAAAAAAAGAAAAAAAAAGCTACAATGTTTTTGGAATTCTTAAAAACGAAATCCAGCCGTGTCACTGTCTGCACTTGGTCTTATTTATAAGCTGCAATCTAAATTGGCCACATATTTTTATTCTCAACGTTTAATCCGGTCAACCGCTACCGACACGAGGGTCAGAAGTAATGAGTCCGTCGGCAATCAGTGTATGTGCTCCAATGAGCCATTAGCCACCGGTGAATATCTCCCATGGGGCTACTTACGAAAGGATGTAGGAGGTCTAATAACAAGTAATCATGGGGCTGCCTATAGATAGTTGCATGAACGGTCCGAAATGGGCAGGGTCAGACTGGCCCACCAGAGGACCTCCAGTGGACCAGTGACCATGAGGTCCAGTTTGCAATGCAATTAAAGGGGACGTGTACCTGTTCTGTATAGCTGAATGTTGGGTCCCCAGTCCCAACTCTTCTTGTGGGCTCAAGAATGTTCAGTCTGACCCTAAATATGAACTGCCTATGGTGGTCTTTTCCGTGTTTGCCCCACAATGGTCATTGCCACAGAATCATTATTTTGTAGTGTGGTTACTTTAGGGCCAAACGTGCCGCAATATCATTACCACAGCGATTAGCGCAGTATGAACGACCAACATAAGAAACCTAATGAGTAGAGATGTGGTTCTCTTATACGATGGATACAATAAGTAGCCCGATACTGTCAGCAGACTCCAGCACAGATCTGAGCACGGGACAGCTGCAATGCAGAGGCCCTTCAGGGAGAAAAGATTAAATAATTATACCATGACTTATAGAAGTTTCCTCGCTCTGAGTACACAGCCTTGATTGCAGCAAAGAAAGGAAAAATGTGACAGAGCAGACCTGGTGGAGGAGATCTATGTGCATCTGTAGTTCAATATATATTTCCAGTTTTGAAATGGTTGTATATAAATATAACATAATATAATGTAAAAAAAAAAACAATAAAAAAATAGATAAAATGTGCATTATGTAATATCACAGATCCGCCAATGTAATAAAGCAGATACTTCAGTGTATCTCTCCAAATAATACTTTTCTTATCTGTATTTCACTTTTTAAAGCAGCAGTTTGTGCACAAGAGCTTCTCTTCCTTCTGAAACTAAGGACAAGAAGTTGTAGCTATTGGTAGCCATTTTTTGAAAATATGGAGAACTGTCTTTGGTCACCTGGTCACAAACTCCCCCTCCAGGCTTCTCTTCCTGACTGACTGAGAGACTTACTAGGAATGTAGATTCAGGCACCTGGGCCCCGATGTATATCTGTTCCAGTGACCCCCCCCCCCCCCCATTAGGCTCCAGGTCCCAGGCAAGAAAAGCAACCTCTACACCCCGTCAATGGGCTAAATCTCACTGGAGAGAAATGTGGGAGGGTTCCTGATGCTGCAAGCTGCCTCCCAGCCACGGATTGCTCTGAACTAGACAAAATGTATAGCTCCTGGGACAGATATACTTTTTAGGGCAAAGCCCCACGTGGCGGAATTGCTCTGGATTTCGGCTGCGGACACTCCGCAGCGTTAATCCGCAGCGGAGCCGTTTCTCCATTGCCTTCCACTTCTTTTTAGTAGGCTTCATTTAGACGAGGCGGAAAATTCCGCTGCGGAGCATAGGCTGCGGTGCGGAATTTGGTGTCCGCAGCATGCTCTGTCTGTTGCGGACCAGTGGCGGACTGGTTGCGGACTCATTGCGGAAGTTCTCCATTGACTTCAATGGAGATTCTAAGTTCCGCAATGAAGTCCGCAGCTGTCATGCACATGTTATGTGTGCTGCGGATGCCTCTTTCTTTTTGGACATGACATTTCTTCATTCTGGCTGGACCTATGTATTTCTAGGTCTACAGCCAAACTGAGGAAGTCAATGGGGCTCCCGTAATTACGGGAGCGTTGCTAGGCGACATCAGTAAATAGTCACTGTCAAGGGTGCTGAAAGAGTTAAGCGATCGGCAGTAACTGTTTCTGCCCCCTGGACAGTGACTACCGATCCCAATATACATCAACCTGTAAAAAAAATAGAAGTTCATACTTACCGAGAACTCCCTGCTTCTGTCTCCAGTCCGGCTTCCCAGGATGACGTTTCAGTCCAAGTGACGGCTGCAGCCAATCACAGGCTGCAGCGGTCACATGGACTGCCGCGTCATCCAGGGAGGTTGGGCTGGATGCCGAAAGAGGGACGCATCACCAAGACAACGGCCGGTAAGTATGAAATTCTTTTACTTTCACTAGGGAAAGTGCTGTCCCTTCTCTCTATCCTGCACTGGTACAGAGAAGGGAAGTACTTTCACCTCAATACGCAGCAGCTAGTCCGCATCAATTTACTGCACATTTTGGGCAGATCCGCCGCAGAATCTGCAACGCAGATTCTGTGCGGCATTGATGCGGACAGTTGCGGAGGAAAACCGCCACGTGGGGGCATGCCCTTAAAATGTGACACAGGACAGCATAGGATCAGGGAAGGGAAAATATCATTCTCAGTGCTGTAAGTATCTTTTTTGACACTGACTAACTAGACCTGCAAACATCTATGTGGAAGTTTAGGTCACTGGTGTCCCACTAGCAGGTCCATCTATTACTACTAGTCTTCTTTAAGTATACTAAATCCTGTGATGTGTTTTGCCAAATGACATACTCAACTCTGCTACACTCATAAAAAAAAACTGGTTACTTCTAGCATTTATCCTGCACAAAAGAATCATATTAAATATTACCAAGAATTATTTATCTAAAAAATGTCCAGCTTTCCATTTTAGACATTAAAATTCTGACTCATAAAAGCAGAAAAGCACTTAAACCAAGAACCCCACCGTTTTCTAGAAATAGCCCAAATTACAATGTCCTGAACTCCTGGGTTACTTAAAGTCCGCTCTTACATGCCTGATTATTGCTCTCAGATTGAATGTTCTTCTCCAACAATCGAAATCCCAATCTCAAATTATCTAGGGTCGTGCTGTTCACATTCTTGTTGTGTTCGCTGCCATTTCCTGCTTCTGGTTTTTCGTATTTATCATCAAAATATCTTTGGCTAAAGGACCTGCTTGTAAATTAAAATACCTATCTCCTGCCTCATAAGAGACTCGGGCTGCTGATTTATCATCCCCCATGCTTTACACTGCAGTTCTGCTTCAGCATATTGATTGCTAAAGTATGTATAAATTTAAGTTCATTAGGAAGTCATCAAATTGAGAGCTAATTACTTTTCTGTTGATTCTGCTATGGACTCTCCTACCATAGAGGAACAGTTTTTGGAAGTGAACCTCCTATACAGCATGGAGAATCTGATCTTCCATCCCCCATAGGCCAACTGAGGTGGGATGGGGACCCAGCTCATGAGTCCTGCTCTTTATGGAAAAGCCCTGCAGGACTTCTATCAGATAAAGCTCATCTACAGGTTCCCTCAACCTTCCTGACCCTTTCACTGCCAGCCATCTTGGCGTTCAGATCTTACAATAAGAATTTGCAAAAGAATATTAATGGCAAATGTATTCTCCAACTATAAGCTGAGGACTGTAAGATCAGGGGGATAGGCAGACAGATTCACTCAATTCTCCATATAAATTATGTAAAATTCAGTATTTTACAGGATAGTAATTACAATATATTCAATGGTTCCACTTATCGGATGGAAGATGATGCATTTGCAGGCATTATTTTAATGTGTTTAGTCATTAAAAATATAAGGTGTTATTTAATTGCTAATTACTGTCGTAGCAACTTCTCTGCATGAATAAGTAATCGTGTGTAAACCTTCCTACATGGAATGGCTTGTGGTTTTAGCCAGTTCATATTCAGTTCTACAGAGACGGTTTATCCAAACAAAGAGCAAAGTAATGCATATGTGTACAGGTTATAGTAGTTCTATTCTTGTATATAGGGGCAGTATTATAGTAGTTATATTCTTGTATATAGGGGCAGTATTATAGTAGTTATATTCTTGTATATAGGGGCAGTATTATAGTAGTTATATTCTTGTATATAGGGGGCAGTATTATAGTAGTTATATTCTTGTATATAGAGAGCAGTATTATAGTAGTTATATTCTTGTATATAGGAGCAATATTATAGTAGTTATATTCTTGTATATAGGGGGCAGTATTATAGTAGTTATATTCTTGTATATAGGAGGCAGTATTATAGTAGTTATATTCTTGTATATAGGGGCAGTATTATAGTAGTTATATTCTTGTATATAGGAGGCAGTATTATAGTAGTTATATTCTTGTATATAGGGGCAGTATTATAGTAGTTATATTCTTGTATATAGGGGGCAGTATTATAGTAGTTATATTCTTGTATATAGAGAGCAGTATTATAGTAGTTATATTCTTGTATATAGGAGCAATATTATAGTAGTTATATTCTTGTATATAGGGGGCAGTATTATAGTAGTTATATTCTTGTATATAGAAGCAGTATTATAGTAGTTATATTCTTGTATATAGAAGCAGTATTATAGTAGTTATATTCTTGTATATAGGGAGCAGTATTATAGTAGTTATATTCTTGTATATAGGGGGCAGTATTATAGTAGTTATATTCTTGTATATAGGGGGCAGTTTTATAGTAGTTATATTCTTGTATATAGGAGGCAGTATTATAGTTGTTATATTCTTGTATATAGGGGGCAGTATTAGGGTATGTTCACACGGCCTATTTACGGACGTAAATCGGGCGTTTTTGCCCCGAATTACGCCCGAAAATAGCGCCTCAATAGCGCTGACAAACATCTGCCCATTGAAAGCAATGGGCAGACGTTTGTCTGTTCACACGAGGCGTATATTTACGCGCCGCTGTCAAATGACGGCGCGTAAATAGACGCCCGCGTCAAAGAAGTGACCTGTCACTTCTTTGGCCGTAATTGGAGCCGTTCTTCATTCACTCCAATGAATAGCAGCGCCAATTACGGCCGTAATTGACGCGGCGTTCAAGCGCCTGCACATGCCGGTACGGCTGAAATTACGGGGATGTTTTCAGGCTGAAACATCCCCGTAATTTCAGCCGTTACGGACCCCCGCCGTGTGAACATACCCTTATAGTAGTTATATTCTTGTATATAGGGGGCAGTATTATAGTAGTTATATTCTTGTATATAGGGGGCAGTATTATAGTAGTTATATTCTTGTATATAGGGGGCAGTATTATAGTAGTTATATTCTTGTATATAGGAGGCAGTCTTATAGTAGTTATATTCTTGTATATAGGGGGCAGTATTATAGTAGTTATATTCTTGTATATAGGGGGCAGTATTATAGTAGTTATATTATTGTATATAGGGGGCAGTATTATAGTAGTTATATTCTTGTATATAGGAGCAGTATAAGGGCATGACCACACGTGGCGGATTTCCTCCGCAACTGTCCGCATCAATGCCGCACAGAATCTGCGTTGCAGATTCTGCTGCGGATCTGCACAAAATGTGCAGTAAATTGATGCGGACTAGCTGCTGCGGACTGCGGTAAAAGTACTTCCCTTCTCCCTATCAGTGCAGGATAGAGAGAAGGGACAGCACTTTCCCTTGTGAAAGTCAAAGAAATTGATACTTACCGCCCGTTGTCTTGGTGACGCGTCCCTCCTTCGGCATCCAGCCCGATCTCCCTGGATGACGCGGCAGTCCATGTGACCGCTGCAGCCTGTTATTAGCCTGTGATTGGCTGCAGCCGTCACTTAGACTGAAACGTCATCCTGGGAAGCCGGACTGGAGACAGAAGCAGGGAGTTCTCGGTAAGTATGAACTTCTATTTTTTTACAGGTTGCTGTATATTGGGATCGGTAGTCACTGTCCCGGGTGCAGAAACAGTTACTGCCGATCGCTTAACTCTTTCAGCACCCTGGACAGTGACTATTTACAGACGTCTCCTAGCAACGCTCCCGTCATTACGGGAGCCCCATTGACTTCCTCAGTCTGGCTGTAGACCTAGAAATACATAGGTCCAGCCAGAATGAAGAAATGTCAAGTTAAAAAAGCAAGACGGATCCGCAGCACACATAACATGTGCATGACAGCTGCGGACTTCATTGCGGAATTTAGAATCTCCATTGAAGTCAATGGAGAAATTCCGCCATGAGTCCGCCACTGCTCCGCAACAGACAGAGCATGCTGCGGACACCAAATTCCGCTCCGCAGCGGAATTTTACGCCTCGTCTAAACGAACACTGCTAAATTAAAGTGTAAGTCAATGGACAAACGGCTCCGCTGCGGATTAACGCTGCGGAGTGTCCGCAGCGGAATTTAAGTGAAATTCCGCCACGTGTGAACCCAGCCTTATAGTAGTTATATTCTTGTATATAGGGAGCAGTATTATAGTAGTTCTATTCTTGTATATAGGGGGCAGTATTATAGTAGTTATATTCTTGTATATAGGAGCAGTATTATAGTAGTTCTATTCTTGTATATAGGGGGCAGTATTATAGTAGTTATATTCTTGTATATAGGGGGCAGTATTATAGTAGTTATATTCTTGTATATAGGGGGCAGTATTATAGTAGTTATATTGTTGTATATAGGGGGCAGTATTATAGTAGTTATATTCTTGTATATAGGGGGCAGTATTATAGTAGTTATATTCTTGAATATAGGGGGCATAATTATAGTAGTTATATTCTTGTATATAGGGGGCAGTATTATAGTAGTTATATTCTTGTATATAGGGGGCAGTATTATAGTAGTTATATTCTTGTATATAGGGGGCAGAATTATAGTAGTTATATTCTTGTATATAGGGGGCAGTATTATAGTAGTTATATTCTTGTATATAGGGGGCAGAATTATAGTAGTTATATTCTTGTATATAGGGAGCAGTATTATAGTAGTTATAATCTTGTATATAGGGGCAGTATTATAGTAGTTATATTCTTGTATATAGGAGCAGTATTATAGTAGTTATATTCTTGTATATAGGAGGCAGTATTATAGTAGTTATATTCTTGTATATAGGAGCAGTATTATAATAGTTACAGTATATTCTTGTATATAGGGGCAGTATTATAGTAGTTATATTCTTGTATATAGGGGGCAGTATTATAGTAGTTATATTCTTGTATATAGGGGGCAGTATTATAGTAGTTACATTCTTGTATATAGGGGCAGTATTATAGTAGTTATATTCTTGTATATAGGGGCAGTATTATAGTAGTTACATTCTTGTATATAGGGGCAGTATTATAGTAGTTATATTCTTGTATATAGGGGGCAGTATTATAGTAGTTATATTCTTGTAAATAGGAGCAGTATTATAGTAGTTATATTCTTGTATATAGGAGCAGTATTATAATAGTTATATTCTTGCATATAGGGGGCAGTATTATAGTAGTTATATTCTTGTATATAGGGACAGTATTATAGAAGTTATATTCTTGTATACAGGGGCAGTATTATAGTAGTTATATTCTTGTATATAGGGGCAGTATTATAGTAGTTATATTCTTGTACATAGGAGCAGTATTATATAAGTTATATTCTTGTATATAGGGGCAGTATTATAGTAGTTATATTCTTGTATATAGGAGCAGTATTATAGTAGTTATATTCTTGTATATAGGGGGCAGTATTATAGTAGTTATATTCTTGTATATAGGAGCAGTATTATAGTAGTTATATTCTTGTATATAGGGGCAGTATTATAGTAGTTATATTCTTGTATATAGGAGGCAGTATTATAATAGTTATATTCTTGTATATAGGAGCAGTATTATAGTAGTTATAATCTTGTATATAGGAGCAGTATTATAGTAGTTATATTCTTGTATATAGGAGGCAGTATTATAGTAGTTATATTCTTGTATATAGGAGGCAGTATTATAGTAGTTATATTCTTGTATATACGAGCAGTATTAGGCTGGGTTCACACGTGGCGGAATTTCACTTAAATTCCGCTGCGGACACTCCGCAGCGTTAATCCGCAGCGGAGCCGTTTGTCCATTGACTTACACTTTAATTTAGCAGTGTTCGTTTAGACGAGGCGTAAAATTCCGCTGCGGAGCATAGGCTGCGGAGCGGAATTTGGTGTCCGCAGCATGCTCTGTCTGTTGCGGAGCAGTGGCGGACTGGTTGCGGACTCATGGCGGAATTTCTCCATTGACTTCAATGGAGATTCTAATTTCCGCAATGAAGTCCGCAGCTGTCATGCACATGTTATGTGTGCTGCGGATCCGTCTTGCTTTTTTAACTTGACATTTCTTCATTCTGGCTGGACCTATGTATTTCTAGGTCTACAGCCAGACTGAGGAAGTCAATGGGGCTCCCGTAATTACGGGAGCGTTGCTAGGAGACGTCAGTAAATAGTCACTGTCCAGGGTGCTGAAAGAGTTAAGCGATCGGCAGTAACTGTTTCTGCACCCGGGACAGTGACTACCGATCCCAATATACATCTATCTGTAAAAAAATATGAAGTTCATACTTACCGAGAACTCCCTGCTTCTGTCTCCAGTCCGGCCTCCCAGGATGACGTTTCAGTCTAAGTGACGGCTGCAGCCAATCACAGGCTAATAACAGGCTGCAGCGGTCACATGGACTGCCGCGTCATCCAGGGAGATCGGGCTGGATGCCGAAGGAGGGACGCGTCACCAAGACAACGGGCGGTAAGTATGAATTTCTTTGACTTTCACAAGGGAAAGTGCTGTCCCTTCTCTCTATCCTGCACTGATAGGGAGAAGGGAAGTACTTTTACCGCAGTCCGCAGCAGCTAGTCCGCATCAATTTACTGCACATTTTTGTGCAGATCCGCAGCAGAATCTGCAACGCAGATTCTGTGTGGCATTGATGCGGACAGTTGCGGAGGAAATCCGCCACGTGTGGTCATGCCCTTATAGTAGTTATATTCTTGTATATAGGAGCAGTACTATAGTAGTTATATTCTTGTATATAGGAGCAGTATTATAGTAGTTAGATTCTTGTATATAGGAGCAGTATTATAGTAGTTATATTCTTGTATATAGGAGCAGTATTATAGTTATCTTGTACATAGGCGGGTAGTATTATAGTAAGTTCAAGAATATATACTACTATAACACTGCCCTATATACAAGTACATGACTACTATAATAACCACTATAATACTAGTAAGTTCACAGTTAATGTTCTCCATAAAGGTTCAGTATAATTCACCTACCCTATAACTCAGTTCATATAAAAGGATCTTTTTGCTTCTCTCTGAGATTATATTAACATCTGGATTCATGAATATGCTAATGTGGACAGCTGTTCTGTAATAAAGGGTGATTTGCTCTATGTTGTACAATTAATGGGGCTGTCATCGTTAAAGGAATAAAAAATGGCCAAAGACATTGCATCAACTTTCCAGGAGTAACCTCTAACCAAAATGTAATCTGGATTCTCATGGGCCTCTTGAAAAGATTGTGATTACTGTGTCGTCTTACCGCCCAGTTGTTCTACCTGTCCTTGGAGAAATAAAAGCAACTGGGAAAGCTTAGACATGGCTTGTGCAAGGTCATAATACCATAAGTACATAGTGATTGTTTGATGGACCCATGACGACAACATAGCCACCTTTATAGTAGGTACACACCACTGCAGTCCTGGACGTCTCTTCTTTCCATTAACTAGAGTGGCTAAAAAACGTTTCCCATGGGTCAAACCAGCAGGATCTCCTCCATCATCTGTACTCTTCACGTCCTGTTCACACAAAAGGGACAACCCCTAGGGTCTATAGCTGACATTTGTCAGGGTGGTTGGTGTAAAGAATAAAATTAGGGTTGCACCATTTCATCTATGAGCCCCAGACTGGTTGTTTTCGTTTGTTATGTTTTAAACACATAAAAGAAGGTTATAACCTGTTCCTATTAGCAACATGACAAATTATCGTCTGTTCCCCGAGCAGAGAATTAAAGTAAAAGAATGTAATTTGTTATGTAAGCGGGTAAGAATTAATGGTGTGATATCTCACCAGCGCTTCTTAACCAGACTCTGCAATCTATCTTTGTTAGACAATCTAGAGTTATGTACAATTTTGTTTATTGTAAATGAACATGTTAAATAATCGATGCCTCATAGTGTAGTAGAAAGTGTGATACCATATATAATACTGCCATCAACAGATAGAAAGTATCGAGGCACTCACCGACTTTGCAATAAATTACTTTATTCAGGATCTTGGTCAGGATGTGGAATTAGCCTATGACCGTTTTGCGTGTGTTCACGCTTTTTCATACTGCCCCCTATGTATAAAAATATATTTACTATGACACTGCCCCTATATACAAGAATATAACTACTATAATACTGCTCCTATGTACAAGAATATAACTACTATAATACTGCCCCCTATATACAAGAATATAACTACTATAATACTGCTCCTATATACAAGAATATAACTACTATAATACTGCCCCCTATATACAAAAATATAACTGCTATAATACTGCTCCCTATATACAAGAATATAACTACTATAATACTGCCCCTATATACAAGAATATAACTACTATAATACTGCCCCTATATACAAGAATATAACTACTATAATACTGCCCCTATATACAATAATATAGCTACTATAATACTGCCCCTATATACAAGAATATAACTACTATAATACTGCCCCTATATACAAGAATATAACTACTATAATACTGCTCCTATATAAAATAATATAACTACTATAATACTGCCCCCTATATATAAGAATATAACTACTATAATACTGTGTCCTATGTACAAGAATATAACTACTATAATACTGTGTCCTATGTACAAGAATATAACTACTATAATACTGTCTCCTATATACAAGAATATATCTACTATAATACTGCTCCCTATGTACAAGAATATAACTACTATAATACTGCCCCCTATATACAAGAATATAACTACAATAATACTGCTCCTATATACAAGAATATATCTACTATAATACTGCTCCCTATATACAAGAATATATCTACTATAATACTGCTCCCTATGTACAAGAATATAACTACTATAATACTGCACCCTATGTACAAGAATATAACTACTATAATACTGCTCTTATCTACAAGAATATAACTACTATAATACTGCCCCTATATACAAGAATATAACGACTATAATACTGCCCCCTATGTACAAGAATATAGCTACTATAATACAGCTCCCCATGTACAAGAACATAACTACTATAATACTGCTCCTATATACAAGAATATAGCTACTATAATACTGCTCCTATATATACAAGCCTATAACTGCTATAATACTGTCCCTATATAAAAGAATATAACTACTATAATAGTGCCCCCTATGTACAAGAATATAACTACTATAATACTGCCCCCTATATACAAGAATATAACTTCTATAATACTGCCCCTATGTACAAGAATATAACTACTATAATACTGGCCCTATATACAAGAATATAACTACTATACTACTGCCCATATATACAAGAATATAACTACTATAATACTGCCCCCTATATACAAGAATATAACTACTATCATACTGCCCCTATATACAAGAATATAACTACTATAATACTGCCCCTATATACAAGAATATAACTACTATAATACTGCCCCCTATATACAAGAATATAACTACTATAATACTGCCTCCTATATACAAGAATATAACTACTATAATACTGCTCCCTATATACAAGAATATAACTACTATAATGCTGCCCCTATGTACAAGAATATAACTACTATACTACTGCCCCCTATGTACAAGAATATAACTACTATAATACTGCAACTATATACAAGAATATAACTACTATAATACTGCCCCCTATGTACGAGAATATAACTACTATAATACTGCCCCTATGTACAAGAATATAACTACTATACTACTGCTCCTATATACAAGAATATAACTACTATAATACTGCTCCTATATACAAGAGTATAACTACTATAATACTGCCCCTATATACAAGAATATAACTACTATACTACTGCTCCTATATACAAGAGTATAACTACTATAATACTGCCCCTATATACAAGAATATAACTACTATACTACTGCCCCCTATGTACAAGAATATAACTACTATAATACTGCCCCCTATATACAAGAATATAACTACTATAATACTGCCCCCTATGTACAAGAATATAACTACTATAATACTGCCCCCTATATACAAGAATATAACTACTATAATACTGCCTCCTATATACAAGAATATAACTACTATAATACTGCCCCCTATGTACAAGAATATAACTACTATACTACTGCTCCTATATACAAGAATATAACTACTATAATACTGCACCTATATACAAGAATATAACTACTATAATACTGCTCCTATATACAAGAATATAACTACTATAATACTGCTCCTATATACAAGAGTATAACTACTATAATACTGCCCCTATATACAAGAATATAACTACTATACTACTGCCCCCTATGTACAAGAATATAACTACTATAATACTGCCCCCTATATACAAGAATATAACTACTATAATACTGCCCCCTATGTACAAGAATATAACTACTATAATACTGCCTCCTATATACAAGAATATAACTACTATAATACTGCCTCCTATATACAAGAATATAACTACCATAATACTGCCCCCTATGTACAAGAATATAACTACTATACTACTGCCCCCTATGTACAAGAATATAACTACTATAATACTGCCTCCTATATACAAGAATATAACTACTATAATACTGCCCCTATATACAAGAATATAACTACTATAATACTGCCCCCTATATACAAGAATATAACTACTATAATACTGCCTCCTATATACAAGAATATAACTACTATACTACTGCCCCCTATATACAAGAATATAACTACTATAATACTGCCCCCTATATATAAGAATATAACTACTATACTACTGCCCCCTATGTACAAGAATATAACTACTATAATACTGCCCCGTTTGTATAGAATATGATTCTCAATGGCTAGAACCAGGTTTATATTTGATAAGTCTTTGACAATTATACCATAAGCAATTAAATATGTTATTAAGTAGTCAGTGTTTGCCTCCCATATATGGGTTGTGTCCGATTTTCCATTATGGGTACATGTTATTTGCCTAATTTTCAATAAACTTTTTTTAAAACCTCTTCACATCCAGCAGTGGTAAAATAATGACATTTAATCTACAAATAAAACCATACAGATAGAAGAAATAAGAAAATCAGTAGAAGATTGTGCCGTTATCCACTACTTCTGCCTCTCTGATAGAACATCTGCTTTCTGGAATTACAGAACGAGACGTTGGTATATATGTGTCGGCCTAATGGCTTTGTTTTTTAAGCTCCACCATATGGGATGTCTGGAGCGGAGATGTCTCATCACATTTTTTTCTTAGAGTTTCGTGTACTATATGCTATGTATGGCTCTTAAAGAGGAATTCCAACATTTCTTGGTGGGACGGGGAAGAGACACCATGGATAGTGGGACAGTACCCAGAATCCAAAAATATCCCTCTGAATGTAGCAACAACTTATGAGATCTCCTGTAATAGTTCTTTACAGTCAATAGTGTGACTAGGCCTTGCCTAACAAATGGGCTGTTGTCTGGGTCTGGCATTGTTATGGGGGCACTGCGGCTGACACGGCTTTAGGGGCACTGTAGCATTTGGGCATTCTACATGTCCCTAGACCTTCTACTAAATGTATGCTTGGTGATCCACAGCGTAACTACCACCATAGCGGCTGGTACGGGACCCGCAGCATGAGGAGGCCCGTGTCACCCGCTGGCACTGGCCCCCCCATGCTCGGAGACGCCGCTAGCAGCCGCTATGGTTACTACAGCGGTAGCGATGCCATTATTGAATAGTATCTGTGTTCATAAGACGCAGATAATGTTGAACACTTTGGCATAGCATGGAGCCATTCGGCCTGCTGCCTATCAGGCGCAGGGACAGGATCCCTGCGCAGGTCTGCGTGATGACGTCACTGGATCACGCCGGTCTACACAAGGATGTGCAGTCGGCGTTGTGTTGCAGCTCCAGTCGTCATGGGAACGGGGCCTTGGTGAGTATAAATTTTTTGTTTTATTTGTTTTGGGGGCACTGTCTACAAGGGGGTGGTGGGGGTCTGTATGGTACTGTCTACAAGGGGGAGGTGTGGGGCTGTATGGTACTGTCTACAAGGGGGAGGTGGGGGACTGTATGGCACTACCTACAAGGGGGAGGTGGGGGGTTGTATGGTGCTGCCTACAATGGGGAGGTGGGGGGCTGTAGGGCACTGTCTCCAAGGGGGAGGTGGGGCGATGTATGGCGCGTCCTACAATGGGGAGGTGGGGGGCTGTAGGGCACTGTCTCCAAGGGGGAGGTGGGGGCTGTATAGCACCGTCTACTATGGGAAGGTAGAGGGCTGTATGGCAGTGTCTACAAGGGGGAGGTGGGGGCTGTATGGCACTATCTACAGGGGGATGTTGTGGGGGCTGTATGGCACAATCTACAGGAGGGCACTATCTACAAAGGGGGGCTTTGTGTGGCACGCAGGGGAGGGGGGGTCCAGTTAAAAGTTTGCTATAGGGCCCAGTGTTTCCTAGTTCCGGTCCCGGCTCTGACCCTAATAAAACATGTCTGCTTCCACTTTATAAATGTGACAGGTTCCCTTAAAGGAATCTTAATTGAGAAGCTGAATATGAAGTGAAGTCAAACAGCCCTGTGAGTATGTGTCGGCCTTCAAGCTAAATAAGACATTTGATAAATGTCAGAGCAGCGCCATAGAAGGAGGTGATGCCGCTGCCCCACTTATCACCAGCAATAAGGATCACATTGATCTGACGTTGTCATTTGTTGGCTTATAAAACAGCACATTTATACAGAATCAGTGTAGCAGACGTCTGATCAGAGATCTCCATGGAGCAGCGCCGGTCATTTTTTTTTCTCGTCTAGACCTGTATGTCTTCAGTCTGAATGGTTTCGGAGACAGTAATGGGGTTCCTATGTAATGGCCAGTTGACATTGCGACAACTCCCAACATCCTTATAATTCATAATTGCACATTAGTTAATATTTTATTTTTAACTTTTTTTGCTAAGATAGAAAAAAAACATATTTCCAAAAATTCTACCCTTTACTCGAAAATGGTGCTCCTTGTCAACACTTGGTTAAAGTGGTTGTCCACGCAATGACAACTGATGACCTATCCACAGGATATATGATCGGTGTGGGTCTTACACCCGGACCCCGCATTGATCAGCTGTTCCCCCTGCCCCCGGGCATCGGATGTCCATGCCGGAAGCAGATGGCTCCGGTCACGGAATAGCGGCCAAGCCGCAGTACTATTCAAGTAAATAGGAACAGAGCTGCAGTTCTTCAGCACGGACGCTATGAATTTGTTGGAGCCATCTGCTTCTGACTCCGCATACTGCATAAACTTCACAACATCGGGCACCTGGAGGCAGCCGAAACAGATGAACGGTGAGGGGTCCGAGTGTTGGACCAACACCAATCATATACTGATGACCTATCCTGTGGATATCACTTGTCCGTTCGTGGACAACCTAAGTAATAAAAATATAGTGTGAACTATTATAAATCTTTGAAAATTTTCAAGTATGACAAATACATTTTTGGAGAATCGTTCATACCATTTACATGGAGCAGTTATCATGATGACTCCCGACCCCATTTTCGGTACATTGATTCATATAAAGAGGTCTTAAAGGGGCTGTCCCATCTGAACAACCTATTTTTTAAATGTAGCCGCTCAAGCGATCAACTGACCAGCATAGGCCCGGCCTCTCCAATCTTCAACAATCAGCTGATATAGAAGGGGAGAGCGCTGTGCCACTGCTTATGTCCCCCACAGGGGCCACTGCTGGTAAAATGTAGTATTACATGGCACACATTCAATTGAATTGAATACCTAGAACAGTCAACTACGATTGTAGTTACACAACATGAAAGCACTCAGCAGTCTCCATAGCACCCATTCAAATCAATAGGTGCTGTGGATGAATGGGTCTAAAACTGGATTATTCTTGGGATTATGGGATTCCAGCCGGTCATAAAACAGGTTATAAGACACTATTTAAAGGGTTCACTAAGTATCATCCCAAAGCCAATCAGGGAGCTATAGCAATTTATACCATATACTCATACAAATGCCATTGTCCACTATGAGCCCTCGCCAACCAATCAACAGAGCTAATATTGATCACATTTCACAGCACTTCCTGTTCCTAATGAGCGAGCAGGAACGGGAACACTTCTTCTGGCTTCCTCATTGTTATTTTGTAAAGATATTTAACGGATGAAATTTTACGCCATTGAGCCAGGTGTGACAGGCGTCATCCAGATAACCTAGTCCAAAGGAATCCAATTGTGGTGACATTTTCCCGTTAAGAGTAAACAGCATCAGTTCTGAAGGACACAGCTTACTAGTAAATTCTTCAAGAGACATTTTAATGCTAATTCCTACTTGCAATGCAGTTAATGAAGCATACATGTGCATGTCGAGTCCCAAGAAAATCATAGTGGGGGGATAATTAACATTAACCACAGTTTTATTGCCGTCACAAAACAAGTCACTACTTGGCATTGGCTCCGAAATTATTCTATCATTTAGCAAATAGTTTTCTCTGTTTGGGCATCTGGGAAAATCATTTGTTACTGGCAGATATGTAATTAGAGGCAGTAAAAATATAACGCTATAGAGGAAGGTTCTTTATTAAGAAAAGCAGTGTGGGCTGCACTGAAAGTATGGAAGAAACATCACAAACCATCGAAATGACAAAACAACCAGGGTTAAGAGGATATTAGAAACAGATTGATTTCAGTGGAAAAAAACATAGCTGTAACAAATGCACATAACAAACGCAGTCTTCATCAGCTGTAATCTGCAGGGGAACCTGGCAACAAGTGTTAAATATCACTACAGCGCCACTACAGGTGAAATAAAGCATTACAACGTTCTCATTAAAATAATGGGCTGTCTATGTAATTCTTAGTCCTCCAGAGGGAGAGATGCTCTTTGTTCTTCACTCTTGGTAAAAGATGAAGTTACTGAACGGAGAGCCCCCCAAAAATGTACTGGTCCTTTAATTTATAGTATGAAACAGGTCAAGATGCTGACAACTGCTGTTAGAATAAATACAAATCTGCTATAATGCTGACCCCTGTGGACAAAAATATAACTACTATAATACTGCCCCTATATACAAGAATATAACTATTATAATACTGCCCCCTATATACAAGAATATAACTACTATAATACTGCCCTCTATATACAAGAATATAGCTACTATAATACTGCCCCTATATACAAGAATATAACTACTATAATACTGCCCCTATATACAGGAATATAACTACTATAATACTGCCCCTATATACAAGAATATAACTACTATAAAACTGCTGCTATATACAAGAATATAACTACTATAATACTGCCCCTATATACAAGAATATAACTACTATAATACTGCCCACTATATACAAGAATATAACTACTATAATACTGCCCCTATATACAAGAATATAACTACTATAATACTGCTCCTATGTACAAGAATATAACTACTATAATACTGCCCCCTATATACAAGACTATAACTACTATAATACTGCCCCTATATACAAGAATATAACTACTATAATACTGCCCCTATATACAAGAATATAACTACTATAATACTGCCCCCTATATACAAGAATATAACTACTATAAGACTGCCCCTATGTACAAGAATATAGCTACTATAATACTGCCCCCTATATACAAGAATATAACTACTATAATACTGCCCCTATATACAAGAATATAACTACTATAATACTGCCTCCTATGTACAAGAACATAACTACTATATACTGCCCCTATATACAAGAATATAACAACTATAATACTTCCCCTTATGTAAAGGAATATAACTACTATAATACTGCCCCATATATGCAAGAATATAACTACTATAATACTGCCCCTATATACAAGAATATAACTACTATAATACTGCACCCTTTATACAAGAATAAAACTACTATAATACTGCCAATTATATACAAGAATATAACTACTATAATACTGCCCCTATATACAAGAATATAACTACTATAATACTGCCCCCTATATACAAGAATAGAACTACTATAATACTGCCCCCTATGTACAAGAATATAACTACTATAATACTGCCCCCTATATACAAGAATATAACTACTATAATACTCCCCCCTATGCACAAGCATATAACTACTATAATACTGCCCCATATATACAAGAATATAACTACTATAATACTGCTCCCTATATACAAGAATATAACTACTATAAAACTGCTGCTATATACAAGAATATAACTACTATAATACTGCCCCTATATACAAGAATATAACTACTATAATACTGCCCCCTATATACAAGAATATAACTACTATAATACTGCTCCTATGTACAAGAATATAACTACTATAATACTGCCCCCTATATACAAGACTATAACTACTATAATACTGCCCCTATATACAAGAATATAACTACTATAATACTGCCCCTGTGGACAAAAATGTAACTACTATAATACTGCTCCCTATATACAAGAATATAACTACTATAAAACTGCTGCTATATACAAGAATATAACTACTATAATACTTCCCCTTATGTAAAGGAATATAACTACTATAATACTGCCCCATATATGCAAGAATATAACTACTATAATACTGCCCCTATATACAAGAATATAACTACTATAATACTGCCCCCTTTATACAAGAATAAAACTACTATAAAACTGCCAATTATATACAAGAATATAACTACTATAATACTGCCCCCTATATACAAGAATAGAACTACTCTAATACTGCCCCCTATGTACAAGAATATAACTACTATAATACTGCCCCCTATATACAAGAATATAACTACTATAATACTCCCCCCTATGCACAAGAATATAACTACTATAATACTGCCCCATATATACAAGAATATAACTACTATAATACTGCCCCCTATGTACAAGAATATAACTACTATAATACTGCCCTCTATATACAAGAATATAACTACTATAATACTGCTCCTATATACAAGAATATAACTACTATAATACTGCCCTCCATATACAAGAATATAACTACTATAATACTGCTCCTATGTACCAGAATATAACTACTATAATACTCCTCCCTATGCACAAGAATATAACTACTATAATACTGCCCCCTATATACAAGAATATAACTGCTATAATACTGCCCCCTATGTACAAGAATATAACTACTATAATACTGCCTCCTATATACAAGAATATAACTACTATAATACTGCTCCTATATACAAGAATATAACTACTATAATACTGCCCCTATATTCAAGAATATAACTACTATAATAGTGCCCCTATATACAAGAATATAACTACTATAATACTGCTCCTATATACAAGAATATAACTACTTTAATACTGCACCTATATACAAGAATATAACTACTATAATACTGCTCCCTATATACAAGAATATAACTACTATAATACTGCCTCTATATACAAGAATATAACTACTATAATACTGCTCCCTATATACAAGAATATAACTACTATAATACTGCCCCCTATATACAAGAATATAACTACTATAATACTGCCCCCTATATACAAGAATATAACTACTATAATACTGCTCCCTATATACAAGAATATAACTACTATAATACTGCCCCCTATATACAAGAATATAACTACTATAATACTGCCCCCTATGTACAAGAATACAACTATTATATAATGAAATGAAGTTGTCCTTTAAATTCTAGTACTTTACTTTTTGTTGTTTAAACAAATAATATGTACATGTAGTTCTACAGATCTTCGTCAGGACCTGATTTTCCAAATTACTTCGAAGTTAATGATTAGGATTTTTTCACCTAGATTAATTGGGTGTCAGTGTCTTGTGGGAAGGCTGTTTTGTCTACAGCATCAAATTGAGATATTAAGGCAGACAGACATTGATCTGAGAGTCTGCACAGTCTGTGAAAGGGACGGCGTTCCCAGTAGTTGAACATGAGTCATTTTAGGCAATTCCTGAACTTACAAATATCCAACTAATGAAATATCAGGGCCACGTAATTTAAGGCGACAAACTGTGTAGCATATGAGTAACACCCAGAGAGCTGTGATGTTTATAATAGATTACAATGTCTGTATACCAATATATACCTACTGCCCCTATGTACAAGAATATATACAGTATTATAGTAGTTATATCATTGTACATAGGGGCAGTATTATAGTAGTTATATTCTTGTACATAGGGGGCAGTATTATAGTAGTTATATTCTTGTCCATAGGAGAGGATAGACGTGTGCTTGTGAGCTCCCTGTTAGGACTATGCATGGCTTCTGACCCAGGTGGAGGGGAGGGGTCCTGGGCTGATGATCCTGGGAAAGCCCAGAGTCTGGAGTTTGACCTGCAGCATGGAGATGGTGGCTGGTGAGTCAACTGAATCTCATAATGTTGGTGAATTGTACACAAAAATGACAAAGAAAAATATCTTTAAGATGGAAATGCAAGTTCGCAAATTGAGAACTGAAATTAACCAAGAGACTGATCCAAAGGCAAAGCTGATGAAATGTGAGTGTCTGGATGTTTGCACACGTGAGCTGGTGATATTGAAGGAGAGATTGCAGAAAGAATCATGCACAGTACCCAAAATAAAGAACCGGGCAATTGAGAACAAAAGGGAGACCAGAGCCCAAACTGTGAAGAGAAAAAATATCATTGCAAAAAAAGACACTGACTATAAGACTGTGTATAATATTGTGGCACAGGGAAACCCTGGAAGATATGAGTGTGCAGTGGCTGGAGGATCACATCTCTCATCATGTGTGGGGTCTGTGCAATCAGCCAACACAAATGCTGCTAAAGCTGCAGAGAAATGTGTGCCAGCTGACGAGGGGTTAACTGCAGTAGACTCTATGTGCAGTACTGATGAAGTGAATGCGAGTGGCACTCCTGGGAGTGAGCAAGAAAGTGCCACATATACTGACATTATAAGTGAGACCTCGCTCAGCGCGGTGATTGACAGTCTGATATCTGATGAACCAGCGGCACAGGCTGAGGCGGATATTGCAGACCCTGTTCTGGAGGTTCAGCCGTCCGCAGTGTCAGTGAATGGAGTGCAGGTTACACAGCGATCAGGAGCAGACACAGGAGGATCTGCAGTACAATCAGCTGAGGAGAGGTCCAGTCCTGACCCACCTGCTGACAGACCTCAGTACAGGAGACTGTTCTCCAGCGTCACAAGACCGACTAACCCCCCACCTCAGAGGAGGAACGCGGTCAGAATCAGGTACTCGGGACCAGAGGAAAACCTCCCCTCCAGACTCTACATTGGGAAAGTTTTGTTGAAGGAGTTTATGAAGTTTAAAGCTTGTGAGGTGTTCGCTCTGATCCACGTTCCCTCCAGCAGGAATTATGACATCAGTTTCAAGCTGCAATATAGTCTAGATTTATTCTGGAGTATTTATAATGATACAAAGGAGCACGCGATGTGGGAGCATCTACATGTCATCCAGCTGACTAAACCCCAGGTAGTCACTGCCACCGTCCTGTTCCAGTCTGAGGTGGTGGCTCTGGCAGATTTGCAGCACTGGTTGAGCAGATATTGTGAGGTGAAGAGGCTGCCAACAAAGATCTATGATGAGGAGGAGATCTGGAATGGAGGATATTCTGTCAAGATCCAGCTGGTTCAGGAGAATGGAGTGACCAGACATCTGCCGCACTCCTTCTACCTGGGCTCGGAGAGAGGCGTATGTTACTACCCTGGTCAACCGCGACTGTGCCATAGATGTGGGGGCAGACACCTGGCATTCAACTGTTCCCGTATTAAGTGCTCACTATGTGGTCAGTTTGGGCATGTGAAGGATGATTGTACAGGACCTGTCATCTGTAACCTGTGCTTAGGACCTGGACATACATTCCGGGAGTGTCCGCATGCAGAGCATAATAAGGAGGAGACCTTTAAAGGAGCCATGGAGGAAGACCAGGAGGATGTCTCCATATGTGTAGATACAACCCCAGAACCTGGAAGTCCCAGCGAGGATGTGAGCCAAAGTACCAGAGACCCTGCTCCAGAGACGAATGTCCCATCTATGGATGCTGCACAAGTGTCACCAGCCACTGAAAATAGAGGTCATGCTAAAAGCAAAATATCCAGTCACTCTGTCACCAAACATCTGCCCGACACCAGTAAGGAACCAGCTGATCCAGCCGCAGCGACCAGTAAAAAACCAGCTGGGCCAGCCGAAGCGACCAGTAAAAAACCAGCTGATCCAGCCACAGCGACCAGTATCGATGAGGAGGGATTTCAGACGGTTAAAAGGAGAAGTAAAACAGATGATTCTTCTAGGAAAAAAATCACTGCTGCAAAGAAATCACCGGAGTCTCCAGTGCTGGCGATAACTGGGGGACGTTACTGTGCGCTGGGGGAAGATGACCAGGAAGAAGAAGCAGAGATGGAGCAAGTCTCCTCACACAACCCAGATGACGAACCTCAGGATGAAGACGCTGACCCCCCAATGTCCACCAAAAGATGGGGTGTTACAGGACATAGCAGTGGAAGAAGGAAAAAAAGTAGGAAAGACATGTAACCAAGATGAGGCTGAAAATCACCTCCATCAATGTGAACAGTCCGAAGAATAGGAGCAGGCGGCATGCGATATTCCAGCGTCTGTCTGACGACAAAACCAATGACATCTTTATACAAGAGACTTATGTACAGAGTAATGTCCCTGCTGTGTCCCTGCAGTCACCACATCTAGTGGGACAGTGAAGCTCTTTGCTGCTGTATGGAGACTTCTACCCCGAACTCCGTTCATATCATAGAGGTTCACTATACGTCATAAATGTGGTGACCGTGTACCCTCTGTGGTGTGCGCGATGCAGCCCGGTCATCAATAAAGAAGAACTCTCCTGTAATACTGTCTAGAATAATATCATGAAAAATAGTTGAAACAATCTATACTGGAGCAATATTCATATATTATGGTTTGTTTAATTATTGTGATGTTATTAAGAGACAAATGTTTATTTTCTTTATCTGTTATGAGTGTATTGCAAAGGTATTGTAATAATTTGTTGCAAGTTTTCAAATAAAAAAGATAATTATAGTAGTTATATTCTTGTATATAGGGGCAGTATTATAGTAGTTATATTCTTATATATAGGGGTAGTATTATAGTAGTTATATTCTTATATATAGGAGCAGTATTATAGAAGTTATATTCTTGTATATAGGGGGCAGTATTATAGTAGTTATATTCTTGTATATAGGGGGCAGTATTATAGTAGTTATATTCTTGTAAATAGGAGGCAGTATTATAGTAGTTATATTCTTGTACATAGGGGGCAGTATTATAGTAGTTATATTTTTGTATATAGGGGCAGTATTATAGTAGTTATATTCTTGTATATAGGAGCAGTATTATAGTAGTTATATTCTTGTATATAGGGGCAGTATTATAGTAGTTATATTCTTGTACATAGAGGGCAGTATTATAGTAGTTATATTCTTGTATATAGGGGCAGTATTATAGTAGTTATATTCTTGTACATAGAGGTCAGTATTATAGTAGTTATATTCTTGTATATAGGAGGCAGTATTAGGGCATGACCACACATGGCGGAATTCCTCCGCAACTGTCCGCATCCATGCCGCACAGAATCTGCGTTGCAGATTCTGCTGCGGATCTGCACAAAATGTGCAGTAAATTGATGCGGACTAGCTGCTGCGGACTGCGGGAAAAGTGCTTCCCTTCTCCCTATCAGTGCAGGATAGAGAGAAGGGACAGCACTTTCCCTAGTGAAAGTAAACGACTTTCATACTTACCGGCCGTTGTCTTGGTGACGCGTCCCTCTTTCGGCATCCAGCCCGACCTCCCTGGATGACGCGCCAGTCCATGTGACCGCTGCAGCCTGTGCTTGGCCTGTGATTGGCTGCAGCCGTCACTTACACTGAATCGTCATCCTGGGAGGCTGGACTGGAGACAGACGCAGGGAGTTCTCGGTAAGTATGAACTTATATATTTTTTTACAGATACATGTATATTGAGATCGGTAGTCACTGTCCCGGGTGCAGAAACAGTTACTGCCGATCGCGTAACTCTTTCAGCACCCTGGACAGTGACTATTTACAGACGTCTCCTAGCAACGCTCCCGTCATTACGGGAGCCCCATTGACTTCCTCAGTCTGGCTGTAGACCTAGAAATACATAGGTCCAGCCAGAATGAAGAAATGTCAAGTTAAAAAAGCAAGACGCATCCGCAGCACACATAACATGTGCATGACAGCTGCGGACTTCATTGCGGAAATTAGAATCTCCATTGAAGTCAATGGAGAAATTCCGCCATGAGTCCGCCACTGCTCCGCAACAGACAGAGCATGCTGCGGACACCAAATTCCGCTCCGCAGCCTATGCTCCGCAGCGGAATTGTACGCATCGTGTAAACGAACACTGCTAAATTAAAGTGAAAGTCAATGGAGAAACGGCTCCGCTGCGGATTAACGCTGCGGAGTGTCCGCAGCGGAATTTAAGTGAAATTCCGCTATGTGTGAACCCGCCCTTATAGTAGTTATATTCTTGTATATGGGGGCAGTATTATAGTAGTATTCTTGTATATAGGGGCAGTTTTATTGTAGTTATATTCTTGTATATAGGGGGCAGTATTATAGTAGTTATATTCTTGTATATAGGGTCAATATTATAGTAGTTATATTTTTGTATATAGGAGCAGTATTATAGTAGTTATATTCCTGTATATAGGAGCAGTATTATAGTAGTTATATTCTTGTATATAGGGGCAGTATTATAGTAGTTATATTTTTGTATATAGGAGCAGTATTATAGTAGTTATATTCTTGTATATAGGAGCAGTATTATAGTAGTTATATTCTTGTATATAGAGGGCAGTATTATAGTAGTTATATTCTTGTACATAGGCGGCAGTATTATAGTAGTTATATTCTTGTATATAGAGGGCAGTATTATAGTAGTTATATTCTTGTATATAGAGGGCAGTATTATAGTAGTTATATTCTTATATATAGGGGCAGTATTATAGTAGTTATATTCTTGTATATAGGAGCAGTATTATAGTAGTTATATTCTTGTATATAGGGGGCAGTATTATAGTAGTTATATTCTTGTACATAGGGGGTAGTATATAGCAGTTATATTCTTGTGTATAGGGGCAGTATTATAGTAGTTATATTGTTGTATATAGGAGCAGTATTATAGTAGTTATATTCTTGTATATAGGAGCAGTATTATAGTAGTTATATTCTTGTATATAGGGGCAGTATTATAGTAGTTATATTCTTGTACATAGAGGGCAGTATTATAGTAGTTATATTCTTGTATATAGGGGCAGTATTTTAGTAGTTATATTCTTGTACATAGAGGGCAGTATTATAGTAGTTATATTCTTGTATATAGGGGGCAGTATTATAGTAGTTATATTCTTGTATATAGGAGGCAGTATTATAGTAGTTATATTCTTGTATATAGGAGCAGTATTATAGTAGTTATATTCTTGTATATAGGAGGCAGTATTATTGTAGTTATATTCTTGTATATAGGGGGCAGTATTATAGTAGTATTCTTGTATATAGGGGGCAGTGTTATAGTAGTTATATTCTTGTATATGGGGGCAGTATTATAGTAGTATTCTTGTATATAGGGGCAGTTTTATTGTAGTTATATTCTTGTATATAGGGGGAGTGTTATAGTAGTTATATTCTTGTATATAGGGGTCAGTATTATAGTAGTTATATTCTTGTATATAGGAGCAGTATTATAGTAGTTATATTTTTGTATATAGGAGCAGTATTATAGTAGTTATATTCCTGTATATAGGAGCAGTATTATAGTAGTTATATTCTTGTATATAGGGGCAGTATTATAGTAGTTATATTTTTGTATATAGGAGCAGTATTATAGTAGGTATATTCTTGTATATAGGAGCAGTATTATAGTAGTTATATTCTTGTATATAGGCGGCAGTATTATAGTAGTTATATTCTTGTATATAGAGGGCAGTATTATAGTAGTTATATTCTTGTATATAGGGGCAGTATTATAGTAGTTATATTCTTGTATATAGGAGCAGTATTATAGTAGTTATATTCTTGTATATAGGGGCAGTATTATAGTAGTTATATTCTTGTATATAGAGGGCAGTATTATAGTAGTTATATTCTTGTATATAGGCGGCAGTATTATAGTAGTTATATTCTTGTATATAGAGGGCAGTATTATAGTAGTTATATTCTTGTATATAGGGGCAGTATTATAGTAGTTATATTCTTGTATATAGGAGCAGTATTATAGTAGTTATATTCTCGTATATAGGGGCAGTATTATAGTAGTTATATTCTTGTATATAGGGGCAGTATTATAGTAGTTATATTCTTGTATATAGAGGGCAGTATTATAGTAGTTATATTCTTGTATATAGGCGGCAGTATTATAGTAGTTATATTCTTGTATATAGAGGGCAGTATTATAGTAGTTATATTCTTGTATATAGGGGCAGTATTATAGTAGTTATATTCTTGTATATAGAGGGCAGTATTATAGTAGTTATATTCTTGTATATAGGCGGCAGTATTATAGTAGTTATATTCTTGTATATAGAGGGCAGTATTATAGTAGTTATATTCTTGTATATAGGGGCAGTATTATAGTAGTTATATTCTTGTATATAGGAGCAGTATTATAGTAGTTATATTCTTGTATATAGGGGGCAGTATTATAGTAGTTATATTCTTGTACATAGGGGGTAGTATTATAGTAGTTATATTCTTGTATATAGGGGGCAGTATTATAGTAGTTATATTCTTGTATATAGGGGGCAGTATTATAGTAGTTATATTCTTGTACATAGGGGCAGTATTATAGTAGTTATATTCTTGTATATAGGGGCAGTATTATAGTAGTTATATTCTTGTATATAGGGGCAGTATTATAGTAGTTATATTCTTGTACATAGGTGGCAGTATTATAGTAGTTATATTCTTGTATATAGGGGGCAGTATTATAGTAGTTATATTCTTGTATATAGGAGCAGTATTATAGTAGTTATATTCTTGTATATAGGGGGCAGTATTATAGTAGTTATATTCTTGTATATAGAGGGCAGTATTATAGTAGTTATATTCTTGTATATAGGGGCAGTATTATAGTAGTTATATTCTTGTATATAGAGGGCAGTATTATAGTAGTTATATTCTTGTATATAGGCGGCAGTATTATAGTAGTTATATTCTTGTATATAGAGGGCAGTATTATAGTAGTTATATTCTTGTATATAGGGGCAGTATTATAGTAGTTATATTCTTGTATATAGAGGGCAGTATTATAGTAGTTATATTCTTGTATATAGAGGGCAGTATTATAGTAGTTATATTCTTGTATATAGGGGCAGTATTATAGTAGTTATATTCTTGTATATAGGAGCAGTATTATAGTAGTTATATTCTTGTATATAGGGGGCAGTATTATAGTAGTTATATTCTTGTACATAGGGGGTAGTATTATAGTAGTTATATTCTTGTATATAGGGGGCAGTATTATAGTAGTTATATTCTTGTATATAGGGGGCAGTATTATAGTAGTTATATTCTTGTACATAGGGGCAGTATTATAGTAGTTATATTCTTGTATATAGGGGCAGTATTATAGTAGTTATATTCTTGTATATAGGGGCAGTATTATAGTAGTTATATTCTTGTACATAGGTGGCAGTATTATAGTAGTTATATTCTTGTATATAGGGGGCAGTATTATAGTAGTTATATTCTTGTATATAGGGGCAGTATTATAGTAGTTATATTCCTGTATATAGGGGGCAGTATTATAGTAGTTATATTCCTGTATATAGGGGGCAGTCTTATAGTAGTTGTATTCTTGTAAATTTGTACGACAACTACTTGTATAAGCCAGAAATGTGTCAGAAGAGTTGTCTTTTCCGTTTCCCCACTCCCCCTAAATAATGCACTACTGTACAGGGGGCGATAATGAGCGGAAAAATATACCTCCAACTGTGAAAATAATATTCTATTCCACTTCTTAGATGACCCATCCAGACAGATATTGTGCCTAGCGCCATTGCAGCCTATATCAGCAGTGAATACAGTACTCCATATATACAATCTCCCAGCACAGATGTCAAATTACAGCACCACATCTTATTGCCAAGCGGAATACTTCATTACAATAATTCCTTTCTAATTGTCTCCATTATTTTTCTTCTGCTAAGTCTTTATACAGCAGCGTTTCTGAATAATTCTAATGAAGCCTGAAGAAAGTCTCATAATGTCAATTTTGATGAGATTACAGCTGACGAATTACACCGGTGACGGTCGTCTGAGCCCAGGACAATGACCTACACGTTACATTACCATCAATTCTTTATATGTCCACCATATATTACATCATGAATTGGAGCACATGGGGAGCCAGCGCCGACTCCTTATCCCCCACACAACGCCGTACGAATGTCTTAACAAGCAATCTAAGTCATGACGCTCGGGCACCCGGCGTGCGTTCTCCGTCACGACTGATTAGGGCGAGTTATTAAATCATTTATAATAATAAAAGTTAATAAGCTCGCTCCCTTCTTCAGTTTTAGAGCGCGGCGGATAACAAATACAAGCAATAACGGCCGTCCTCTAATTTGTTTTCCAGGCTCCCTGTTTAGAAAGATGAAGTTTTTTCATTACATCATATTGTACAATAGTTCGCAGTTCTCCCGTTTGATTTGTGTTTTTGCTGCAGAAAGTAAATTTATTCCATATTGACTTTTAGGAGCTTAAAAAATGATTCAATCACAGGTTACGAGAAAGCCTTCCATGTTTTAAATAAGGAAATATTGCTTTTTTGTGATAGTTTATTATCATTTCTACCGCAGTCCGTTACATAGTGATACATCAACTTTTCTCAGACATATTACAGCCGCTGTGTCTCCGAGTACAAGGATAATCCAGGCTCTGGAATTGGGGATCAGTTCTTGCAAACCATTGTATCAGACATAGGCATTGGCATGGAGGTCCTGGAGGAAGGAGAACAGTGGTAGGGGAGATAAAGACAGGGGTGTACATATTGTATAGCAAAATCAAGATGGCGCCCATCCAGCAAAAAACTTATTCTATCACACTTAATTTTGGCTGAACCCCAAGCTTGGTGGTGTATTGCTTAGTGCCCCCAGCAGTGGAGATCTTTCTACAGGAAATAGAGCCAAGTGGGGAGGTTGGGTGGAAATGGCCATTACCCAAGAATTGGTTCCATAATTGGCAATGGCAGAAATGTCTCCGTATCCAAACTGTCTAAGAGGAAAGGTTAGTGTCATACTTGGAGGGATGTCCTGCAAGATCGACACATCTGGGGGTGAGGAACATTTGTAGAGGAGACACAAGGAGGAGAGGTCCCATACTAAAATTAAGATGGTGCCCATAGTCTTGATATGCGATTCCAAGCTATACCCCCATTCGTTTGGACATAATCTTGGCATTCGGTTCCCCAAGATTGGTGGTCCTATGCACAGTGCCCATAACATTTGATGAAAAGGACCAGGTAGTGGGGGGCAGCAGTGAAACTCACCATCACCGAAGAGACTCTATACTTGGGGTGATCCATTGATCAACCTCCTTCGCTCCTGTATTCAGTGACATTGCTATGGAGGGTGCATAGGCTGTAGTTACCCCCCGAGTCCTGACGCTTGTGCGCCCCATATGTCTCCATCATTAGGGCACAGCAATGACACGGCTGCAGAGGAGGTTAGTACAGATTTTGCATTGAGACTCAAGAGCTCTGTATATTTTTTTAAGTCGGGCTTCTCGCAGCTTCGTCTTTATATTGAAATCCCTTCTAGAAACCCCATTAACACATTGCAAACAACTGGTAGAGGATCTTGTCAAAGATAAAAGTTATTTTTAAAATTAATCCCAATTCCCTTTGGCATCACTAGTAGAAAATGACTTATGCGCTTAACTTGTACATGTTAATCCCTCCCCATGACAGATGGACTGGTGTGTGACTTATAAGACAATGGCTTAATGATTTCCAGCTCTGAAGTCGGTTGTAATTGTGTCCACTAACTTGTAGATAGTAATCAATAAATGTGGCCTGGGGGTTATATCATTAGGACCCGGCCGGTTACTGTAATCCATTACTATGTGTCTGTATGTCCGGGAGGCAGTAATATAAAATATCATGATTTACGCAATGTATTTCCTCCATTACCGTGCGTTACCAGTGCATTGTGGGACCTCCGATGGCAGTTATACAGTTAAAGCTAAGTGTTCAGTCACGTCTGACAACAAGTAAAAATTGACGTCTGTTTCCAAGGGCAACCAGCAGACTTTTGAAAGCAGCCGTATGAATAAATGTAGAAATAGCTAAAAATCAATACTGAAACTATAAAGTATCTATAAAGTTAACAAAACTAGTAAAATTAATAAATTGTGTACCTGGAAGTCACGGTCACTTTGTGGATCAACCGTGTGCCATCAAAGTCTGCTCTACTTTATGTACATAATGGTTTAATATTTAACGGGCGGAAAATGAACGGAATGGGGGCCGCGTGTCTTTCTCCATTCTGGTCTATCAGAGTTACGGAAACAGCCAATCAAGCGTGTTCTGCTGTTGCCGTAACTCCCATTGAAGGGAATGAAGAGAGCCGCACCCAAAATCTACTGGCGTACAGCCATTAATTAATTCCTCTCTTTGTGTTTCAATTTCTCAGTATTTTCAAAATCTCTGTTTGTTGTCAGTGAAAGAAAATAGTCTTCTTTACATTCACAGGCTGCAAATGCCCCGTACATACCTGTCCTGCTCTTAGCTGAGAAGTGGATACAATTGCATCCAGTCTAGGCAATGCTCTGTGAACTAACTACATCAGCAGCAGCTGCACAAATCTCTCTGATAGTTTGCTACAATGTATCAGTCTGAAGTCTGGGCTGTTTCGCTCATAGAGCATTGTGTAGACTGATACAGCTGAGAGCAGGATGAGACATGTCAAGGTTTGCAGCCTCTGAATGTAAACAACAATGTTCCTATTCACTGACAGCAAACACATATCTTGACATTGCTGAGGAATTGAAACGTAAAGTATATTAGAAAGTTGTAGAACATTTCATGTATAGCGTATACAGCTTCATTTATATAGAACCACAAAACCCCTTAATCTTCAGACATATCCCTCATCCAGCGTCCAGTAGAGTCAAGGAAAGCTGAGCGACAACCCATGCGGTAGATGTCATAGCGGCCATATTTCTCGTAATTCAGCTTTCCCAGAATCAGATACAACTAAGAAACAGCTCAATGTCATGGGAACGCGCAAAGACGTTTGCATTTTAGGGGGCAATGCAGTGTCTGAATACGGAAAGTGTCGTGTATCTTTCCAAGGTTACCCGTGACGCCTCAGCGATGCTCTCATGCCGCTGTGCACTCCGCATAGTAAAATGTGTAACGTCTACACTAACTGCAGATAATTTATAGGGCATTGGACATGCTTAAATAAGCCAGCGCAGGGAGAAGTGTACATATATCGATCGGCTATTCTTAGAAGCATACACATTCGGTGGCACTTTATTCATTTTATCTCTCGTGTGTGGAACTTAATGGAAGGAGAATCCCCTTGGCATTCAGATCACTGGCACATCATTACTGCTTGAATTTATCATATGGTGACAACAATCTATTAGTTTCTGCAGCATCTGTGCCAGCCAAGAATCACTGAGGTGACTTTTAATATCATTATTATCATAGTACATTATAATATAGGTGTATAATAGGGATAATAGAATAAAGGATTAGAAATACTAGACACTTGTAGGATGGGATCATGCACCATTGTATCATTGGCATTGCACCAGAGATCAGTGTCATACATAAAGGAGAGGGGGCAACAGTTTAGATGGGCATGCCATAATGGTGCTGGGTTTTGCCACCCAGGACTGAAGCGTCTAGTGTTTGATACCCCCTCCATGACCCTCGGGCCAATTCCCCTTGTAGTCCTGCACAGGATATTGCCATCGGGACCAACCAGGACTGGAGCCCCTCTCTCATTTGGCTCCATAGCAGCCGTATTGTCTGCCCCTATGGTTTGTACGTCCTTGCTAGAAAGGACAGGTCAGCCGGATTCTCAGTAGAGAATACAAATGGGGTTTTTAACATGCCACCTATAGACAGCTGTGCCTATAGGAAATTCCAGCCCTTCTGAGATGCAAGCGCTGGGTCTAAGTGGGTAAATCTGAATGTAATAAATGTCAATATGAGGCTGTTTTCCCCGTCCCTAGGGTCACTATGTGGTGTAGAGACATAATAAATAGGCAATTAGGCTACACGTTTCAACGCTGGACTAGCGTCTTCATCAGGTCATGTCACTTGGCCTGATGAAGACGCTAGTCCAGCGTCGAAACGCGTAGCTTATCTAATTGCCTATTTATTATTTTTAAACCCAATAAATCCCATTTATCACCTTTCTGTCTGGACTCCAATTTGATGTTGGCAGCGCTGTACATTGGTCCTCAATTTTTCTCCTCAAATGTCTCTTTGTGCGGTTGTCTGTGGACTACCAGTTTGGACCTTGCTGCAGCTGCATCACCCATTTACATTACTACCTGCTTACAGTAGAGTTGTGCCTACTACTTGCACAACTCTTAAAGGTGAGCAACAGTTTCACCATTGTTTGTTTCCTCATTTTCAGTTGTGATCTGCACCATGTGGCGCCATGGTATTTTCTCGCTTTTCCTCTATGCGGTGTAGAGGAGGAAATATAAAATTATAATACCCCAAAGGTCTTTTCTGACCTGATGATTATTGTCACATGCTAAAAAAAAAAAACACCAATAAGTGTATGCATATAATATTAACATAACAATTGGGTCCTATCTGTCACAAAAAGATGCAAAATAAAAGTCACTAAAAAAAAATTCTATTTGCCACGACGACCTGTTCAACTATATGTGTCCGTCATGTGCCGGCTACATAGCGGAAATCATATCAATGCAGTCAGAGGATCCCAGCCAAGACTTGGAAATATCTGTAAATATATTTTAGTAATTAAATTAATAATTATAGATATATACTGTGTGTGTGTGTGTGTGTGTGTGTGTGTGTGTGTGTGTGTGTGTGTGTGTGTGTGTGTGTGTGCGTGTGTATATATATATATATCTTATAATAGAACTTGTCAGATGGTGCAATACATTGCAACATTTTGCAGAAGCTCAGAAAATCTATACACTGAGTGGTATGGACCAATGGGTGAGAGTGCAGATATATATAAGACATAACATAGGCTATAATGATAAGATACGGGCGTCAGGCATCCAAGGTTGAGCAGAATAAACAAATTACATTTTCCACCTTAAAAGTTAACTATTTCTTTGCCTTAAAAGAAACCTTCACTATTACAATATGAGAACATCTCATATTAGTGGGTGCACATAGAAGGGGCCCCCTAGAAAAAATCTAATTAAGCCCCAATCTTGGTGTTGGTTCATGCCGGCAAACTCCTCCATCGCAGGACCATATTGGCATCTGCTTTTTCATGCCCAGAATAAGTGTAGTCATGGGAATCTCCAAATGGCACTGAAGGGTTTTGGTTGTGTTACCAAGCACCACAGCCCTTATATTCAGGGGAAATGTAGTGTTCCCTGAGCATAGACCACCACCAATGTTATCTTGTCTTGTCAGTAAAAAGGTGAAAGTCAAGTTCTCCTTTAAAGGAACCTTCTGAGTAAAACTGATACATTGTGTTCTAACTAGTTCAGGGGGCGGAGCATGACACAGATAATCTCTCTTTGATGTTCTTTGAATACCTTTGTCCTGCTCAGGTCCAGAACTTGGCATATTTTGCCTATCAATTGTAAGGGCCAGCATGAGGTCAGAAGGAAGAAATACAAATCTTTTCACTTCATTGTGGAGTTCCCCTTTAAAAGTCTGATGCACTTCATTCCACCGATCCAACCAGATAGGTCTGTTTCCCTGACGCATGTATTACTATTATCAGTCCAGCGTTCTAAATATACTTAAGCTCCAAATTCTTGTGAGCCGCTCACTATCTCTGCGTCTCTATCACTTACATAGTTTCCAGATGATTATAGACTTGTGCGGTTGCTTCGTGTTCGGTTGGCCTTGCGTTCATATGTGACTCTATCAGAGGGGTATAAATAGTTGGCTACATAAGAAACTAATTATACCGGCTGAACCTCGTACTCTCATGCCAGGTATAGTGTATGGGATATCTCATTGTACTCAGATCGGGGTCGGTGCTCCATTGGTTTTTAATGGGGCACTGATTCCTTGTTCCCTCCCAGAGGCTGTCCATAGGCATTCAATTTTCCATATATGCCAATGTCAATGGTAATAACCAACATTCCCCCAATATAATAAGCAAGAATCTGACAAATTAGATTTCACCTGGTCTAATCCTATAGTTTCCCCTTAACTTTTGGTATCGCTTATTCCCGCTATTGAAATAATTAACGGGCTGATAGCTACTTACCTAACAATCTTTTGGCCAACGGCTATTGCATCTGTACGGCCACCTGCCATTAGAAAGTCGACCCCATATACACCTGTATACGGCTCACATTGGGGTCACCACTATCTGGATTTGTGTACCCGGCCTAACCCTCCCATTAAAGGGGTTGTCTAGCATGCACAACCTCTTTTCAAAAGATATGAAGGCAGCGGGGGTCTTGCTGATAAAAAAAACAAACCCTAATAGTTGTGTGCCTGTTACTGAGTACCCCATTATAGGATTTTCCCACTGTAGCGAGTCATGACATAGTACTAGGACCCCATTGGGCTAGGACAAAGAGGATGCTGCTCTCATCATGGACAGCGCCCCCTTTGGATTTTTTCTTTGCGCGGCATCACTCATGACCCAGTTCTCTACACAATGCCTGTTTGGGAGTGACACTGTGCAGGGCAGTACTTTAGGGGTTGATGGAGGTCCCATGCCTTAACTTACTTTGGGGGGGATCAAAAACCTTCAAGCTCATTTCTCCTGCAGCACCATTAGAAGACAAATCATTACAAGGTAGCCATTAAAATGACCTGTGCTAAATGTGGCTAGGAGCTCCCACTACAAATAGGAACATATATACTGGTAATGTAGCCGATGTCACCAATAATGGTCAAATTCTGAAAAAAGTGACCCTATAGGAATTAATCCCCCCTTATTGCCCTATATAGCAAAGAATCTGCTCCCATTCAAACGAATCAACCCCTCCTGAATGCAGGACTACTCTCCCATATAATCTTATGCAGTCATATAAATGAATGTTTCCTCCATGGTTGCAAAATTAAAGTAGGTTTCCTCCAGAAAGAATTTCCTTCCTAACCACATCCTTGAGCAGTCAGTAGTCGTAGACTGGAAAGAAGTGAGCGGAGGGAGAGCAGGAGCCAGTACTTCTTTGTGTTCAGTTCAGCACAGATGGGGAGGGCTAATCCTCACCCCTGCAGTGTGTGGGAAGCCCAGATAGCATTGCAGATCAACAACTGCTAGCTTGTAGCAATGTGTGTCTATGCCAGCCGCAGGCCCCTGCAAGCGCACAAGTGGGCAATCACCTTGCATCTTAGATTTGCTGCATTGTATCAAGTACAAATAACCAATACATAAATATCCTGGGGGGGGGGGGGGTGGAGGGCATTATACAATTCATATTGAGGCTGAGATCTGCCTGACAGTCCAAAATGATGCTAATAATATTGATACAATAATAACAAAATAATAATATTAGAAAGAAGAGGCGCTGCAGCATCCAGTGACTGTTGACTGACCCCAGGATTGTTGTTTTGTCTGTAATCCGGTCTGCATGGATGTTAATATTTAATCAGGGCTCTTAGTCCAGATCATAGAGGTCCTGAAATTGAGCTGGTCTATAAAGGGGGCTGTAGAAAAGAGGGGCTCTGCTGTGACACCCCCTTCTCTTTACTCTCCCTCTCTCTCTCTTGCTGCAGTTCCTATCAGACCCTTAGTGCCTATTTTCAGTCCTGCCTGTTCTGGTGTGCTCACAGCACAGCTGCCTGCCTT